>NW_004443946.1:16427840-16429175 GCF_000243295.1 Trichechus manatus latirostris | reverse complement strand
CATCTTTTTCATCATTGTTGATTTTGTGTTTGCTGAGTCTTTATATTTTTCTACTTTTTTATTTTGATCTGTTGGATTGTTAGTTTCCTTTGTGGTTACCTTAATATTTACTCCTATTTTTCTAAGTTTATACCAGTCTTTTATTTCTTTATATTGCCTTGACTTCCTCTCCATATGAAAAATCTATGTCTACATTTTTAAGTTCCTCTTTTTTGTTTTAATGTTGTTATCTTTTACATATTGACATCTGTTTCCCTATTTTCAGTGTATTAACTTTGGTTTACTTTTGTGACTTCCCTATCTGGGTTGATATCTGGTTGCTCTGTGCTGTGTTCTAGTCTTGGGTTGTTATCTGATGTTACTGATTTTCTAACCGGAGGACTCCTTTTAGCATTCCTTGTAGTTTTGGTTTGGTTTTTGCAAATTCCCTAAACTTCTGTTTATCTGGAAATGCCCTAATTTCAGCAACATATTTGAGAGACAGTTTCGCTGGATATATAATTCTTGGCTGGCAGCTTTTTCCTTCAAGGCCTTATATATGTCACCTATTGCCTTCTTGCCTGCATAGTTTCTGCTGAGTCGTCCAAGCTTACTCTTATTGACTCTGTTTTGTAGATAACTTTTCATTTATCCCTAGCTGCTCTTAAAATTCTCTCTTTATGTTTGGTTTTGGCAAGTTTGATTATAATATGTCTTGGTGACTTTCTTTTGGGATCTACCTTATGCAGGGTTTGATGAACATCTTGGATGGACTTCTTGTCATTTTTCACAATATCAGGGAAGTTTTCTGCCAACAAATCTTCAACAATTTTGTCTGTATTTTCTGTTATCCCCCCCTTTTCTGGTACTCCAATCAGTAGTAGGTTATTCCTCTTGATAGAGTCCCACATAATTCTTAGGGTTTCTTCCTTTTCTTAATCCTTTTATCTGATTTTTCCTCAAGTAAGTTGGTGTCAAGTGCTTTATATTTAATCTCACTAATTCTAACTTCCATTGCCTCAATTCTGCTCCTACGACTTTCTAATGAGTTGTCTAAATCTGAAATTTTAATGTTAATCTTCTGGATTTCTGAGTGCTGTCTCTGTATGGATTCTTGCATCCTGTTAAATTTGTCATTATGCTCTTCTCTAATCTTTTTAATTTCCTCTATTTCATGTTCTGCATTTTGCTTAATTTCCTTCCTAATTTCTTGAAGGGTTCTGTATGTTAATCTTTTGTATTCTACCTCTGGTAATTCCAAGAAATTTTCCTCCTGTGGAAAATTTCTAGATTCTTTATTTTGGGAGCTTGCTGAAGCCATCATGGATTGCCTCTTTATGTGATTTGATATTGACT
>NW_004443946.1:16426306-16427740 GCF_000243295.1 Trichechus manatus latirostris | reverse complement strand
TTGTTCTTTATCGTTGCGTAGTATTCCATTGTGTCGATATACCATAAATTTTTTATCCATTCTTCCATTGATGGGCACCTATGTTGTTTCCATCTCTTTGCTATTGTGAACAGGCTGCAATGAACATGGGTGTGCATATATCTATTCGTGTGACAGCTCTTATTTCTTTAGGATATATTCCAAGGAGTGGGGTAGCTGGATCATACGGTACTTCTATTTCTAGCTTTTTAAGGAAGCACCAAATCGATTTACAAAGTGGTTGTACCATTTTACATTCCCACCAACAGTGCGTAAGTGTTCCAGTCTCTCCACAACCTCTCCAGCATTTATTATTTTGTGTTTTTTGGATTAATGCTAGACTTGTTGGGGTGAGATGATATCTCATTGTAGTTTTGATCTGCATTTCTCTAATGGCTAATGATCGTGAGCATTTCCTCATGTGTCTGTTAGATGCCTGAATGTCTTCTTTGGTGAAGTGCCTTTTCATATCCTTTGCCCATTTTTTATTTAGGTTATTTGTCTTATTGCTGTTGAAGTTTTGCAGTATCTTGTAGATTACAGAGATTAGAAGTTGATCAGATTTGCCGTACCCAAAATTTTTTTCCCAGTCTGTAGGTTGTCTTTTTACTCTTGGTGAAATCTTTTGATGAGCATACGTGTTTGATTTTTAGGAGCTCCCATTTATATAGTTTCTCTTCTGGTGCTTGTGCATTGTTACTTATGGTTCATATTTTGTGTTTATGCCATGTATTTGGGCACCTAGCTTTGTCCCTATTTTTTTCTTCCATGATCCTTATCGTTTTTGATTTTATATTTAAGTCTTTGATCCATTTTGAGTTAGTTTTTGTGCATGGTATGAGGTATGCATCTTGTTTTATTTTTTGCAGATGGATATCCAGTTATGCCAGCACCATTTGCTAAAGAGACTGTCTTTTCTCCAGTTAACGGACTTTGGGCCTTTGTCAAATATCAGCTGCTCATAGGTGGATGAATTTGTGTCTGGATTCTCAATTCTGTTCCATTGGTCTATGTATTTGTTGTTGTACCAGTACCAGGCTGTTTTGACTACTGTCGTGGTATAATAGCTTCTAAAATCAGGTAGTGTGAGGCCTCCCACTTTGTTCTTCTTGAGTAATGCTTTACTTATTTGGGGCCTCTTTCCTTTCCATATGAAGTTGGTGATTTGTTTCTCCATCTCATTAAAAAATGCCGTTGGAATTTGTATTGGGATTGCATTGTATCTGTAGATTGCTTTGGGTAGAATTGACATTTTCACAATGTTGAGTCTTCTTATCCATGAGCAAGGTATGTTTTTTCCCTTATGCAGGTCTCTTTTGGTTTCTTGCAAGTAGTGTCTTGTAGTTTTCATTGTGTAGATCTTTTACATCTCTGGTTAGATTTATTCCTAAGTAATTTATCTTCTTGGGGGCTATT
>NW_004443946.1:16402506-16426206 GCF_000243295.1 Trichechus manatus latirostris | reverse complement strand
TTTATTTTATGTTTGCTTCCTGTGTCCTAGCTTCTTGTTTTGTTTTGATATGCCCAAATAGGCTGCTCGTATGAGCTAGTTTGATTATTGGCCCCTTTGAAGCTCTAATGTCCTGTTACCAGGTGGTTAGATCTGTTACTAGGTATGTGAGCTCAGGAGTCCACCCACTCCTCCTGAAGGGATTCAGCTCAGGTGCCAGGTAGATAGCCACAAAGTGTGTGGTGTAGGCTCTCACTTACAGTCCTAGACAGGCATGGGTGATTGGTGTGGGCACAGGCATCTGGCTGCAGCAGGGGAGCACATTCTGAGCAAGGAAGGGGGCTGACGGCTGTCCTTGAGTGTCCTGGAGGAAGGCGTGTCCCTGTTCCCTAGAGTGCATAGGTGGGTGGGTTTTGCAGTCGGACTATGAGCACCTAATGCTGTTGGCTATAAGGACTGGGGGGCACCTCTTATTCATGGGCCCCTATCACAGGTGGCTAGGTGGAGTGAGTGGAGCCAGCAGTCCTCAGGCCCCTGATGTGGGTAGGTGAAGACCCTGCTTAATGGGTAGAGCGGTGTCAAATGTCAAGAACCTGCCACTTCACAGCTGAAGCAGTTGAAGTTAGACTTCTGGTGTATACCCTGTTGTACTGCAGTAATGAGGGCCTATGCTTTTGAGATGGCCCCACACAAATCTATGCAGGGGGAAAGGCACTCAAAGTCCTTGGATCCCTTATGCCTGTCCCTTGGCAAAAGAGCTGTGCTTACCCTGGGTTCCTGGCTTAGGGAAGCCGGCAGTTTATTTTTTCCCTTGTTTGTTAATTTGTTCACTCTCCAAGGCCAGGAGAATGGCTTTGGGCATGTGAGGGTTTCTACTTCTGGCCCAGGGGAATTGGCAATTGCTGAAGCTGGTCCAGGACCCAGTGCAGGCAGGGAGTGGGGAGGTAAATGGGAGAGAGATTTTTTCCCTAAGGGGGGTGTTTTTAATCCGTGTGGTAGGCCTTACGCAATTACTTATCTTTTGCCGGATCGAGGGCTTCTTCTCACTGGTTGGGTGCCCGTGTAGACTCTCTGGGACTGGCTCTCTACCGGTGCAGAAAAGGTGCCTCTGGAGCACGGGTGCTTGCCTACCTCACCACTCACCTGTGAGCTGCTCAGGCCTGAAGGGTTCAGGCTGTCACCGGGTCAGGTCTGGCAACTCCTCACTTCTTCTGAACTGTCTCTCCCTCCTGCTGCCACTCAGTCCAGTTCCTCAACTCTGCCTTTGACGTTCAGGGCTCCCAGATTGCCATATATCATCGAATCACTTTTTTTTGGGCGTTGTTGTAAGAGGGTCCACTGGAAGCGTCTGACTACTCTGCCATCTTGGCCCTGTCCCCCACTTTATCATTCTTTCAATATACATTTATTGTATCATTTTCTTTTCCTGCACCAGTTGAGAGTTGTAGACATCATATTCCTTTACCCATTAATATTTCAGTATGTATTTCCCAGTAAAAGAAAGTTCTCTTATATAACCATAGCATCATCAAATTCAGGAAATTTAACATTGATACAATATTATTATCTACTATATAGTCCATATTCAGATTTTTGCAATTGTCCCTATGCTGATCTTTATAGACATTTTGTTCCCAGTCTAGGAACTAATCCAAGATCACACTTTGTATTAGTTTTCATGTCTCTTTAGTCTTCTTTAATCTGACCCTCTGCCACAGTCTTTCTTTGTTCTTCATGACACTGTTGGTTTTGAAGTATACAGGCCAATTGTTTTGTTGAATGTCTCTCAATTAGAATGTGCGTGCTCTTCCTCTTAGATTAGATGCAGATTGTGTACACTTGTCAGGAATACTATATAAATGTTTGTGTCTTTCTCATTGTGTTATCAGGAGGTATATGATGCTGGTTTATTCCAATACTGGGGATATTAACTTTGATTACTTGGTTAAGGAGGTGACCACCAGGTTTCTCCACTATAAAGTTATAATTTTTTCTCTTTGTAACTGATAAGTGACTGTGTAGGAGATTCTTTGAGTCTATGTAAATAATCTGTTCCTCTTCAAACATTTACCTAATTTTTTAGCAATTATTTGGGGATTCTTGCCTGAATAGATTATTACTAAGATGATTGTAAAATGGTGATTTTCTAACTCTTATTCTTTCTACATTTGTTAGCTGGAATTCTACTCTATTAATTCTCCTCAATTAATTAATTATCAGTACAGATTCATGGATTATAATTTTATTCAGTGGGCTATAATCCATTGCTATCATTAATTATTTTGATGCGGATATTGTCCCAGATTTGGCTAGTGTGTACCTCCAGAAGAAATTACTTCAATCTCAGCTCTGTTGTTTGTCATCTGTGTGATCTTACAGAGAGCAGTTACTTATCCTCTATGTCTCAATTTTCTCGTTTATAAATGAGAGTGATTGTATAATTAAATACTAATACATGGTTAGCACAATGCACAATAAACTCAATGAATGTTAGTTTAAATATGGTGGTATGATGCAAATGGCATTCGTATGATGACCAAACTTTAGGAGTTCAAGCAGTACAATAACATGAATTCTGTCAAATCTGTTACGTGTCTAAATTGACTGGTCACATTTATCAAATATTTGTATCAGAAGGCTTAAAAATATCTGACAAGTTCTTTTGAAATAAGTTTAGCAAAACTTTGTGACACCTCATCCATGATTGTAATGAAGATAGCCATCAATTAGGTTTCAATATGTTAGAGAAATCTGCTATATAGTAATCTATTTATTACAGAGTCCATAATTTTTTAACCTCTGCTGTCTTAAAATTTGTCACAACTTTATTACTTTGTACAAACTAAAATGTTTCTCACCTTTGTGCATACAACCTTTTCTTTTTTAAAACCAATTTTTAAATGTCAAGTTTTCTTAACAGTCTTCCCTTAACATCTATTTACAAATTTATTGTCACTACAATATCACTATAAACATACGTGATGAACTATCAGGAAGTGTTTTTTTCTTTTTCTACAGTCAATGGAAGGTCTTCAGCAGGAAATTCAGATGCTCACACAGCAAATGGAGCAGCTGCATCATCTTTTTGAACAAGCTTCTCATGAATCATCTCAAGCTGAAGAAAAGTCTATGGAACAAAGAAGATCCTTGAAACACCTGGAAGAGAAAATTGCTACTAACTACTTTCAAGAGGGATTCAATTTAAGCAGGAAGAAAGTAAGTCTTTTCTGATGTATAGATATTACTTTTGGCAGTGAAAATGAACATATATTACTATACTATCAATAACTTTAACTTTACTTAATGTGAAAAGCTGATAAAACTGCATTTCATTTAAGATTGGAAAAGTGAGGAAAAATAGTTATAAATCCTTAAAGTTATGCTTCTGGTTTTACCATAAAACCTCTCCTTTTCCATAGCTCTCATTTTTCAATTGTGCACATATTCGATATTTGTTGTGAGGGCATTTATATGTAATTCTTAATGTATTTTAAAAAGAGGATTATAGGAAAAAAGAAACGTCTCTAATAGTGGAATTTCAGTCACTGTGGTAGCTAGAAATGATGGGTATTGGGAAGGGGTCTTTGATGATATCCCTTAATAATTACTGTGTAGAACATTGCCTTTCTACTTTCTACTTTGTCTGTAAGGACAAAGTCATTGCTAAAATGGGATGGGCAATAGTAGTATGTGATATCATTTATTGTCAAGAGATTCCAATACTATTTTAATCCTTCCTCACAGAGCTGCATGTCATACCCAAAACCTATGTTATACTGTTTTGACAATTGCTAACTCTGTCTATTTCATATTCACACATTTATTTGCTAACTATATTATCTGTTGCTACATAACAAATTATCCCAAAATTTAACAGCTTAAAACAACCAACAATTATTATAAAATTTCTGAGGATCAGAAATCCAGGAACAGCTTGTCTGGACTGGATGGTTCTAGCTCAGAGTTTCTGGTGAGATTGTAGGCAAGATGTTGACTGGGGCTGTAATCATCTGAAGACTTGACTGGGCTGGAGAATCCATGTCTAAGCTTATTCACATGGATCTGGTCAGGAGGCCTCAAGTGCTCATCATGTGGGCCTCTCCATAGGGCTGTTCATGACATAGCAGCTAGCTTTCCCCAGATGGAGGAGAGAAGAGAAATAGAGATAGAGAGTGCCATTAATGTGGAAGCTGCAGTGTCTTTTATAATCTAATATCGTAAGTAACATACCATCACTTCTGCCATGTTCTGTTGGTCACAAAGACCAACCTTGGTACCATGTGTGAGGGGACTACACAACAGTATAAATACCAGGATGTGGGGTCATTAGTGCTCATCTTGAAGGCTAGCTACATATTCACTCATTTACTCACTCACTTATTGATTTAGTCATTCATTCCTTTATTCAATATTTATTGAGTAACCAGTTTTTAAAAACGTACAGCACTTAATGAAGTCAAGTCCACAATATATCCCATAGAGTTCAAAGACGAATACAACGTTTCATACAGCTTCTACCTCTGCTCTCAAATATGTATATGGAAATGACACACTGGATAGTTTGTCCATACAAATTAAAAACATCCTGTATTCAGTTTCTCTTAAGAATGTACAAAGTAACACATGCTTACCACAACCTTAAAACCATGCAAAGAGGTTTGAAGAAAACAATAATAATCTTTCCCAACCTTCTCTCTACCTATCCTCACCTCAGTAACCAAAGTTACCATCATCATGGCTATGGAACTAAACATACATGTGGGTAGTGGTTTTTCACAGAACTAGGATAATTCTAATAAAAATACTCTGCAACTTCCTCTACTTAATAGTGCCTCATGGTCATCCCTTAAATCGAAAGGCATAAATATAACTTATTTCTTTAATAGATAGATAGAAGCCATCAAGCCGACTCTGACTCTTGGTGACCTTATGTACAACAGAAAAAATGTTGCCCAGCCCTCCGTCATCCTCGCAATTGCCAGCATGTTGAGTACATCATTGCTGCTATTGTGCCAATCCATCTTACAGAGGGTCTCCCTCGCCCTTGTTGGCCCTGTACTTCACCAAACATTATGCTGTCCTCTGGAGGTTGATGCTTCCTGATAATGTGTCCAAAACAAGAGAATCAGACAATATTCTGTTGTGGTCCATAATTTTCAGAAGTAGATTACCAGGCCTTCCTAGTTTGTCTTAGTCTGGAAACTCTGCTGAAACCTGTCCACCATGGGTGACCCTGCTGGTGTTTGAAATACCAGTGGCAGAGCTTCCAGCATCACAGCAACACACAAGCCACCACAGTGTAGAAAAGTATAGTACACATATATCTTAATTTAGCTGAACGTTCCCCTATTGATGGACAATTGAATTATTTGGTTTTTCTTTCTTTCTTTTTTTTTTGCCCCTACAAATAATACCCTAATAAGTATCTTTATACATTTATCCTTCCACACTGGTACTTTTGTTTCTACAGGACTAAATTCCAAATGTAAGAAGATAGGGTTACAATGTATAAGTATTTTAAATTGTAATGGCCATTGCCAGATTACTACCTTCCAAAAAGGAGGAGTTCATATGAGAGTGCCTGATTCGCCTTCATTTAATAGGCAGCACTGAATACTGTCATTCTGTTGTTGTTGTTGTTATTAGTTGCTGCTCAGTCAGCTCTGACTCGTGGCAACCTTGTATATAACAGAATGAAATGTTGCCCGGTACTACATCATCGTCATGATGGGTTTGAGCCCTTTGTTGTGTCTATGGTGTCAGTCCATCTCATTTAGAGTTTTTCTTGTTTTCACTGATCGTCTTCTTTACCAGACATGATGTCCTTTCCTAGCTATCGGTCTTTACAAAGTAAGCAAGATGAAGTCTCGCCACCTTCGCTTTTAGGAGCTATCATGGATTGAAATATGTCCCCCAAAAAATGTGTGTATCAATTTGGCTGGGCCATGGTTCCCAGTATTGTATGATTGTCTACCATTTTATCATCTGGTATGATTTCCCTCTGTGTTGTAAACTCTATCACTATGATATAAGATGGATCAATGGCAGTTACATTGATGAGGCTTACAAGGTTAGTGTCTTAAGTCAATCTGTTTTGAGATATAAAAGAGAGAAGTGAGCAGAGAAGCAGGAGAACCTCATACCACCAAGAAAGCAGTGCCAGGAGTAAAGTGCGTCCTTTGGACCTGAGGTTCCTGCGCAGAGAAGCTCCCAGACCAAGGGAAGATTGATGACACGAATCTTTCCCCAGAGCCAACAGAGAAAGTGTTCCCTTGGAGCTGACGCCTGAAATTTGGACTTGTAGCCTACTAGACTGTGAGAGAATAAATTTCTCTTTGTTAAAGCCATCCACTTGTGGTATTTCTGTTATAGCAGCACTAGATGACTAAGACAGGAGCATTCTGATTTTATTTATTCTAAGACTGATTTGCTCATTCTTCTGGAAGTCCATGGTATATTCAGTATTCTTTGCCAATACCACAATACAAATGCATCAATTCTTCTTCTGTCTTCTTTTTACCTTGTCCAGTTTTTGCATGTATATGAGGCAACTGAAAAGACCGTGGCTTGGGTCAGGCACACCTTAGTCATCAAAGCTACGTCTTTGCTTTTTAGAAAACTTTAAAGAGATCTTTTGCAGCAGATTTGTTCAATGTAATACATTGTTTGATTTCTTGACTGCTGCTCCATTGGCATTGATTGCTGATCCAAGTAAAATGAACTCCTTGGCAACTTCAATTTTTTCTCCATTTGTCATGATGTTGCTTATTGGTTCAGTTGTGAGGACTTTTGTTTTCTTTACATTCGGGTGCAATCCATCAGTGCTTCAAGTCATCTTCATTTTTGGCAAGCAAGGTTGTGTCATCTGCATACTGCAGGTTGTTAATGAGTCTTCCTCCAATATCGATGCTGTGTTCTTCTTTATAGTGTCTGGTTTCTCAGATTATTTGTTCAGCATACAGATTGCATAAGAATGGTGAAAGGATACAACACTGCCACACACCTTTTCCAATTTTGAACAAGTTGTTCTGTTTGAACGACTGCCTCTTGATCCATGTACGGGTTCTACATGAAGACAATTAAGTGTTCTGGAATTCCCATTCTTTGCAATGCTATCCATAATTTGTTGTGACCTACAGTCAAATGCCTTTGCATATTTGATAAAGCACAAATAAACATCCTTCTGGTATTTTCTGCTTTCTGCCAAGATACATCTGACATCAACAATGATGTCCCTTGTTCCACATCCTCTTTTGAATCCAGCTTGGACTTCTAGAAGTTCCCTGTCAATGTTTGGCTGCAGTTGTTTTTGTATTATCTTTAGCAAAATTGTGCTAGCATGTAATCTGAATGATATTGTTAGAGAATTCCTGCATTCTGTTTGATTGCCTTTCTGTGGAATGGGCACAGATATGGATCTCTGCTAGTCAGTTGGCCAGGGATCTGTCTTCCTTGTCCTACACCTAGGATTAGTCACATGTTTCACAGTACAGGTGTGAGACATTGTTAACTCTCTAATGTTAATCATCATTGACTGTGTCATTGTGCAATGACTAGGAGAAAATGTACAAGCTAGGAAAAAATAACATAGACATTTAAAATGTAAAGCAAAATTGTTCTACTAGTTGTAAACCAAACAATAGGCTTTGAAATGTCAAGAGGGCCAAACATGAATTTAATTTACAGTTTTATAAAGTAATGTAAGGTTTCCTATTCATGCATTTTAATACAATTTTCTTCAGTATTGCTTAACTCCCTCTACGCCAGTGGGGCTCCATAATTATTTTAAAATCAATCCCTAAGTCAATATCTTTTCTTGGTAATTTTAGCATCTTTAAGTCTTCTAAGTACAGCTGTAAGTTGAAATAATTCTGGAGAACTGTTAGCAAAAATCTAATACAAAAAAGAAAAGAAATGGCTTCATTTTGCAGGGAAGAGCATTCTAGGTAATTGACAGAAAATGACCAGGAACATGGAAGTAGGAGTTGGTCAGATAGATTGAATTGTTAAGTGTATTGAATGAGAACTTTAAATCAATACGCCATTTTTGTTACATCTGATAAGGACTTTAGAGGACAGAGGCAAGATGGAAAGATGTAATACTACTGTACTCACCCCTGTTAAAACGAATGAAAGTACTGTATGTAAAAGTTCCCCAAAGCTCTTTAAAAAAGCAAACTGTACCCTTACATAATTTCACCTTGAAAAAGGGATCTGTAATTGTATATTAAGCATATGAAAATCATATATTAAATATTGCAATACATGTGATGCTAATTTTCATCTTGGAACATCTTATTGAGTTTTTATTGTTATTTTGCAATTTTAGAGGGTACTGTATAAGAACCCTTGGCTGGGGAACAAACTTACTGGGGTTACCCCATTCTTTATTCTGCATTCAAATGCAGGAATTCTAAAGGAGCAGCCCCTGAGTGGGTCTCAAAGAAGACGTATCCTACATGTAGGAGACGCTGTCCTTTCTTTACCTGTCATTTCCCTTTTCTTTGCTGCCAGAGCCCCAAATTTGCTAGAGTTTTACCCTTCACTTTATGGTCCTGTGCTCAGAAAAGGGATAAATCCTTTCAAGTTCAAGTTCCCTTTGCCAGTGATTGGTTTAGAGGAGTGTGTGTGACCTGGTTTTGGCCAAGGATACAAGAGAAATATGCCAGAAGAGTTTCTGGGAAAAATTTCTTTGCTCTTAAAAAAAAAAAAAAGATTCAGGGAGAAGATGATCCTCTTTTCATACTGAACATCGTGCCTGAATGTGACCCTTGAACTGCTACAGCCATCTGGAATTATCGGTGAGCTGACCTGAGGACAAAGTGGGATACCCCAAGGATGGCAGAGCTGCAGATGAAAAGACTTGGGTCTTTGATGATAATGTTGAGCTGCTGAATTAACCAAACTTGTTAACTGAGTTGTTATAGTTCCCTAAAAAATGATCTGAAAAGATCCTGTTAATATAATAATATACCATATTCTGGATATTATACCACATAAAATGCTTTTGTAAAAATACATTCAAGTGGACCCAGAATGTTAGACTATATAAGGCTGTGTATTTATAGCCAAGAACAACAACAACAAATAAAGAGTATGATTTCTCTCCCAACAGAATTAGCAGACCCAAAACCAAATCAGTTGCCACCAAGTCTATGTCGACTTTTTAGGGACCCTATAGGTCAGAGTAGAGCTGCCTCATAGGGTTTCCAAGGATGTAATCTTTACAGAAGAAGACTGCCACATCTTTGTCCCATGGAGCTGCTGGTGGGTTCAAACTGCTGACCTTTCAGTTAGCAGCCAAGTGCTTAAATTAGCAGACAAGGACATTAAAATAATTATTATAACTGTATTCCACATGTACAGTGAATTTGATAAGTGTATGTACACATACTTGTGCTTACTTGGAGAGCCTAGTTCTTATGTCTACCTATGTCTACATAAACATACTGAGTTTAGATTTCATTTTATAAACGATATTGTCAAACACCACCAATTTAGTCTGCATTTACCAAGAACCTGGGCATTCTGATAAGAACTGGACCAAAGTTCACTTAAAAAAAGAAATCCTATGGTGGCTGTGGTGGGGCAAACAGCATAAATAATATGCTTAGACAAAATTACAGGACTAGTCTTCAATTGTCTTAAAAGAACAAATGCTTTAAAATGATTAACATGTAATTGGTGTCCAAATTATAAGTGTGAGAAGCTGTGAAGTAAATAGCAACTAAAGATGCTGATAACTATTCTAATAAGGATATCTCAATAGTAAGATGAAAATACTAATTACATTGTGAGATGCCATGAACAAATGATAATGGCAATTCTGATGGTGTTTGTGGCAAGAGGGATAGCAGTTTAATACGTATGTGAAAAATTGCCAGGGGACAGTTCAACTGAAGATGTTTCCTTCCAGATAATAGCTCAACAGGGGAACTTCCCTCACACATTCTTAGCTTCCCTGATTCTGTATTTCCTAACAGAGCAAGACACAAGTGTTCCAGAGGTATCACCTAATAAGCTCTCCATCCAACTAAGGCTGGGATGGCAATATATCACTATGGATAGCAGATTTTCAAAATTTATAAAATAAATCTGCTTTGCAGTACTGAAACTTGATTCATTTCCGAGTGTAAGCTTGTAAATATCCTTGGGATATCAATTAAAATTGCACCTGTAACTGGCATCTCAGTTTTTTCATTAACCTATTACAACTGCTGTAGTATACATGTAAGTAGAGATAAAACTCTTTAAAACTGTTAAAGTTAAGATTTAAATCCTAATCTGATTTTCTTTAAATTTATTGGGTAGATTTCATCATGTTGAAAAAGATGCTAGTTTTTAATTAAACACAAAGTACTTTGTTAGCTTAAATTTGTTTTTGCTAATCCTTTAAATAGTAACTGCACTTCTTTGTAATAGCCTATAATTCTGCATTTCATCAAAATCAGATTGGGCTTCTTCTTCTGACCAAGATGGAGTAACAAGGACAGTATTTACCCTCTCACCTGAAACAACTAGAAAACAGGACAAACATATGAAAACAGTTTTCTAGATCTGGGACGTTAGGCTACAAAATACAGCAATCCCTGAGACACAGGAAACCAACAAGGTAAGGCCTGCAACTGCTCCATTTTCTGCCCAGAGAGGTTCCAGGCCACAGTGCAGAGGGCGCACAGGCAAATCCCAGCTGACTGCCTGAAATGAAGAGATAAGAGCTGAGAGCCTGAGAATACCAAGGTGGCTAGTGTTTGCAGGGAAGAATATTAGAGAGAAAGGAGCTGCACAGAGAACTCCAAAATTTTGCAAAGAGTTCCTGTCTTAGTTATCTCTTGCTGCTATAACAGAAATATCACAGGTGGATGGCTTTAACAAACAGAAATTTATTTTCTCAGTTTAGGGTGCTAGAAGTCCATATTCAGTGCACTGGCTCATGGGAAAGGCTTCCTCTGTTGTCTCTGGAAGAAGGCCCGTGTCGATCAGGATGGCCTCTTCTCAGCTGCGTCCACAGGCCGGCCTCTTTCTGGCCCTCGGCCCCTGGGCCTGACCTCTGCCGTGCTTGAGCAAGTGTTACAAAGCTCTTTAGCTCCTCTAATAAGTGCCCAGAGGCATCCCAGTCTGCCAGGAAGCCTCCTGCTTAAAGGCACTCAGCTTCTCTCGCTCCATGAGTCAGCTCCTGTGCCATCTAGCACTGATCTCCTTGTTCTACTGCCACCGTTTCTCTCCCACTGCTTTGCACTGTCTTGCACCATCTCTGGTGTTACATCTTTCTGTGTCTCCTGGTTCTAGGAGATTCTCAGTGCAGGGACCCCAGGTCCAAAGGACGTGCTTTTCTTCTTGGTGATATTAAGGTCCCTATCTCTGTTTGCTTCTGTCTCCTTTTATCTCTTGTAAGATAAAAGTCGTGACTTAAGTAGGAGTGTGACTTGAATAAGGGTGGTAAGGGTGGTGACTGGGGTAAGGGTGGTGACTTGAGTCACATCCTGTAATAAGGTGGTGACTCAAGCTACATCCCACCCTAATCCTGCCTCACGAACATAGCCAGACAACTCACTCTCAAAAAGGGACCATAACCAGGCATAGAGGCTAGGATTTACAACACATCACAAAATGGAGGATAATTACATCAGATCACAAAATGGAGAACAACTACACAATATTGACAATTATGGCCCAGCCAGGTTGACGTATATTTTGGGGGGACATAATTCAATCCATAAAGGTCCCCTTTGAGAATTCAACAAAGTACCAATCAGAGCATGCATGTGAGGAAACTACTCAAAGCCAAAGGAAAGAACAATTTGAAAGAAATCGAAGGAATAGTACCTGGTGCTCACAGAGCTAGGAATAGTGCCTGTTCAGCTTTATTGGAAAAACTCATAATTTACAGGGCTTGGGTAGAGTACTCACAGGGGACTTACCTCGGTAGTGAGGAATGATTAGCCCTAGATAAATGCTACCCTGGTCCCACTTAACAAAGCCTTAGCACAAACTCAAAAGGATAGGCTGTTTCTAAGTAACTTAACTGCATTCTAGAACAAAATTCAAGATTTTTTAGGAATGCAAAAATATCTGGCACTCAACAAGGTAAAATTGAAAATGTCTTTGGCATCCAATCAAAAATTATTATTCATTCAATGAACAGGAAAAATATGGCCCATAGTGAAGAGAAAAAGAAATCAATCAATAGAAACCCATTCATAACTGACACAGATGGCCAAATTAGCAGACAAGGACATTAATGCAGTTATTATGACTGTATTCCATATGCTGAAGACACTAGTGAAGATAAAACATAAGTAGAGACATTGAAGATGTAAAAAAGACCCAAATCGAAGTTCTGGAGATGAAAACGACAATGTCTGAGATGAAAAATGCACTGGATGGAATTAACTGCAGATTAAATGTTGCAGAAGAAATTATTGGTAGCTTGATGACATAGCAATAGAAACAAACCAAAATGAAACACACAGAGGAAAAAAAAAAAAAGAAAAAAATACCTTAAAAAAAAAAAAAACAACCTCCAGAGCACTGGCAAGCTGTGTGACCACTTAAAGCAGCCTAATGTATACATAACTGAAGAAATAATGGTTGTATCCAAGAAGCTTAACAAACCCAAGCATAAAAAAACAGGAAGAAAACTACACAAAAGCACATCATAATCAGATCAGTGTGTTTTCAGTTGTATGCAGGATAGTTATATCATGTTAGGGGGAAGTATGACTTTGTCATTGTTTTTATTTGGAGATTAAGTATGGTTTAAGGGGATAAGCATGGGTGCCAAGTTGACAAGGGGTAAACTGTCTTTTTGGTATGTCAACTCGACTAGGTTACAGTCCTCAAATATTCAATTAAACACTGTTCAATCAATTAACATTATTCAATTAATCTAGGTGTTGCTATGAAGGTATTTTGAAGATGTGATTAAAGTCCATAATCAGTTGACTTTAATTAAGAGAGATTATTGTAGATAATCTGCATGGGTCTGATTAAGTCAGTTAAAAGACCTTAAGAGCAGAATTGAAGCTTACCTGAAGAGGAAATTCCACCTGTGGACAGCAACTTCAGCCCATGCCTATGCCCCAGAACTTCAGCCTGCAGTTCCTGATGGCCTGCTTTACAGATTTTGGGCTTGCCTAGCTGGTCCCCATATTTCCATAAACCAATTCCTTATAATAAGTCTCTTAATATATATCTCCTATTGGTTCTGATGCTCCAGTGAACCCTGAATGATACACACTGATAAGGAGAAAATTTTAAAAGCAGTCAGGGAAAGAAGAAACATTATGTACAGAGCAATAAAGAAAAGGCTGACAGCAGATTTATCAAGAACAATGCAAGTGAGAAGATAGTGGAGCAACATCTTCAAAATACCAAAAGAAAACTCTGTCAACCTAGAATTCTGTACTCAGTGAAAATATCTTTCAAAAATGAAGGTAAAATAAACACTTTTCAGATATACGAATACTGAAAGAATTAATCACCAGCAGATCGGCACTATACGAAATATAAGTTTTTCAGACAGAAGGAAGATGATACAAAATGGAACTCTGTAGTCATACAAAGGAATTTGTATCTACACCAGAAACTGTAACTAAATAGGCAAATATATAAGATTTTTCTTTTCATTTAATTTTCTTCAAAAGACAAATGACCTTTTAAACAAACAAACAAAATGTAGCATAGAATTTACAAAGCATGCAGAAGTAAAATGCATGACAACAATAGCACTAAGGTTAGAAGAGCCGTGACAGAGGAGAATAGAAGTATACTATTGAAAGGTTCTAGTAATATACATGAAGTATAATATCACTTGAAGGTAAACTGTTTCGAGTTAAAGATGTATACTATAAATGCTAAAGCAACCACTAAATAAGAACACAAAGAGTTATAGTTAATAAGTCAACAAAGGAGATAAAATGGAATCATAAAAAAAATACTCAATCCAAAATAACACAGAAGAGAAGGAAAAAGAAAACAGTGAATTCATGGGGCAAATAGAAAACAAATAGCAAGATTTAAATCCAACCACATCAATGATCACATTAAACGTAAATGGTCTAAACACCCCAATTTAAAGTTGAGACTGTCAAATTGTATAAAAAGGCCACCTACAAGAAGCTTTAAATATAAACACACAAATAAAAGAAAAAGAAAAAGACTTATCATGTTAACACTAATCAAAAGAAAGCTGGAGTGGGTACATTAATATCAGACAAGGTAGATTTCAGAGCAAAGAATATTACCAGGGATAAATAAGGCCATTTTATAATGATGAATGGATCAATTTATCAGGAAGGAATAACAATCCTTAACATTTATGTGCCAGAAAGCAGAGCTTCAAAATACATAAATGAAGAACTGATAGAATCGTAAGAAGAAGTAGACAAATCCATAATTATGTTTGGAAACTTCAATCTCTCTCTGTCTCCATAATTGATAAAACTTGTAGAAAAAAGTCAGTAAGGATGTAGGACATTTGTAAAACATTTTTTTAGCAACATAATCTAATTGATATTTATAGAATACCCAACAGCAGCAGAATACACATTCTTTTCAAGAGCACATAGAACATTTATCAAAATAGATCATATTATTTTCCTCAATAAATTTAAAATTATTCAAGTCATTCAAAGTATGTTCTCTGATGACAATGGAATTAAATTAGAAATCAGTAAAGAAAAGCTATTTGGAAAATCTCCAAATGTTTTGAAACGAAATAATACACTTCTAAATCACCCATTAGTAAAATAGAGAATTTTTTTTATTGTTGTGCTTTAAGTGAAAGTTTACAATTCAAGTTAGTCTCTCATACAAAAATTTATGCATACACTGTTATGTAACCCTAGTTGCTCTCCCTATACTGTGACAGCACACTTCTCCTTTCCTTCCCGGATTTTCCCGTGTCCACTCAACCAGCTTCTGACCCTCTCTGGCTTCTTATCTCGCTTCCGGACAGGAGCTGCCCATTTAGTCTCATGTATCTACTTGAGCTAAGAAGCACACTCTTCATGAGTATCATTTTATGTCCCATAGTCCAGTCTAATCTTTGTCTGAAGAGTTGGCCTTGGGAATGGTTTTAGTTTTGGGCTAACAGAGAGTCCAGGAACCATGTCTTCTGGGGTCTGTCCAGTCTCAGTCAAACCATTAAGTCTGATCTTTTTACTAGAATTAGAGTTCTGTGCCCCACTTTTCTCCTGCTCCGTCAGGCACTCTCTGTTGTGTTCCCTGTCAGGGTGGTCACTGCTGTAGCCAGGCATTATCTAGTTCTTCTGGTCTCAGGCTGATGAAGTCTCTGGTTTATGTGGCTTTTGTGTCTCTTGGGCTGATAGTTTCCTTGTGTCTTTTGTGTTCTTCATTCTCCTTTGCTCCAGGTGGGTTGGCACCAACTGATGCATCTTAGATGGCCGCTGCCAAGCTTTTGAGACCCCAGATACCACTCACCAAAGTGGGATGCGGTACATTTTCTTAATAAGCTTTGTTATGCCAATTGACCTAGATGTCCCCTGAAACCATGGTCCCCAGACCCCCACCCCTGCTACTCTGTGCCTCAAAGTGTTTGGTTGTATTCAGGAAACTTCTTAGCTTTGGTTTAGTCCAGTTGTGCTGACTTCCCCTGTAGGGTGTGTTATCCTTCTGTTCACCTAAGATAATTCTTGTCTACTATTTGGTTAGTGAATACCCCTTTTCCTCCCTTCACACCCTCCTAACCATCAAAGAGTGTTTTCTTCTGTGTTTAAACCTTTTCTTGAGTTCTTATGATAGTGGTCTTATATAATATTTGTCCTTCTGCGACAGACTAAATTCACTCAGTATAATGTCTTCCAGATTCCTCCACATTATAAGATGTTTCATGGATTCATCATTGTTCTTCATCGTTGCATAGTATTGCATTGTGTGAATATACCATAATTTGTTTATCCATTTGTCCGTTGATGAGCACCTACGTTGTTTCCATCTTTTTGCTATTGTGAACAGTGCTTCAATGAACATGGGAGTGCATGTATCTATTTATGTGATGGCTCTTAGTTCTCTAGGATATGTTCCAAGGAGTGGGATGGCTGGATCGTAGGGTACTTCTATTTCTAGCTTTTTAAGGAAGCGCCAAATCGATTTCCAAAGTGGTTGTACCATTTTACATTCCCACCAACAGTGTATAAGTGTTCCTGTCTCTCCACAACCTTTCCAACATTTATTATTTGGTGTTTTTTGGATTAATGCTAGCCTTGTTGGGGTGAGATGGTATATCATTGTACTTTTGATCTGCATTTCTCTAATGGCTAATGATTGTGACCATTTCTGCATGTATCTGTTAGCCACCTGAATGTCTTCTTTCGTGAAGTGCCTGTTCATATCCTTTGCCCATTTTTTAATTGCATGTCTTTTTGTTTTTGAGGTTTTGCAATATCTTGTAGATTTTAGAGATTAGACACTGATCAGATCTGTAGTAGCCAAAAATTTTTTCCCAGTCTGTAGGTTGTCTTTTGACTCTTTTGGTGAAGTCTTTTGATGAGTATATGTGTTTGATTTTTAGGAGCTCCCAGTTATCTAGATTCTCTTCTGGTGTTTGTACATGGTTACTTATGGTTTGTACTCTGTTTATGCCATGTATTAGGGCTCCTAGTGTTGTCCCTATTTTTTCTTCCATGATCTTTATCATTTTCAATTTTATATTTAGGTCTTTGATCCATTTTGAGTTAGTTTTTGTGCATGGTGTGAGGTATGGGTATTGTTTCATTTTTTTTGCAGACGGATATCCAGTTATGCCAGCACCATTTGTTAAAGAGATTGTCTTTTCCCCCATTTAATGGACTTTAGGCCTTTGTCAAATATCAGCTGCTCATAGGTGGATGAACTTATGTCTGTATTCTGAATTCTGTTCCATTGGTCTATGTATCTGTTTTTGCATGAGTACCAGGCTGTTTTGACTACCATGGCGGTATAATAGGTTCTAAAATCAGGTAGTGTGAGGCCTCACACTTTGTTCTTCTTCTTCAGTAATGCTTACTTATCCGGGGCCTCTTCCTTTTCCGTATGAAGTTGGTGATTTGTTTCTCCAGTTCATTAAAAAATGCCGTTGGAATTTGGATCGGGATTGCACCGTATCTGTAGATCGCTTTGGGTAGAATTGACATTTTCACAATGTTGAGTCTTCTTATCCATGAGCAAGGTATGTTTTTCCACTTATGCAGGTCTCTTTTGGTTTCTTGCAGTGGTATCTTGTAGTTGTCATTGTATAGGTCTTTTACATCTCTGGTTAAGTTTATTCCTAAGTATTTTATCTTCTTGGGGGCTATTGTAAATAGTATTGATTTGGTGATTTCCTCTTCGAAGTTCTCTTTGTTGGTGTAGAGGAATCCAACTGATTTTTGTATGTTTATCTTGTACCCTGAAACTTCACTGAAATCTTGTATTACTTCCAGTAGTTTTCTTGTGGATTCTTTGGGGTTTACTGTGTGTAAGATCATATAATCTGCAAATAGAGATACTTTGACTTCTTCCTTACCAGTTTGGATGCCCTTTATTTCTTTTTCTAGCCTAATTGCTCTGGCTAGGACCTCCAGCACAAAGTTGAATAAGAGTGGTGATAAAGGGCGTCCTTGTCTGGTTCTTGTTCTCAAGGGGAATGCTTTCAAAGTCTCTCCATTTAGGATGATGTTGGATGTTGGCTTTGTATAAATGCCCTTAATTATATTGAGGAATTTCCCTTTTACTCCTATTTTGTTGAGAGTTTTTTTAATCATGAATGGGTGTTGGACTTTGTCAAATGCCTTTTCTGCATTGATTGATAATATCATGTGTTTCTTGTCTTTGTTTTATTAACGTGATGGATTATATTGATTGTTTTTCTAATGTTGAACCATCCCTGCATACCTAGTATAAATCCCACTTGATCAGGGTGAATTATTTTTTTGATATGT
Source organism: Trichechus manatus latirostris (assembly GCF_000243295.1). Classification (NCBI taxonomy): domain Eukaryota; kingdom Metazoa; phylum Chordata; class Mammalia; order Sirenia; family Trichechidae; genus Trichechus; species Trichechus manatus. The sequence goes on along the minus strand of NW_004443946.1, from coordinate 16,408,306 downwards.
GGCTGAATTCTATTGGCTAGAATTTTGTTGAGGACTTTTGCATCAATGTTCATGAGGGTTATTGGTCTGTAATTTTCTTTTTTTGTGGTGTTGTTACCTGGTTTTGTTATCAAGGTTATGCCGGTTTCATAGAATGAGTTTGGGAGTATTGCATCCTTTTCTATGATGTGAAATACCTTTAGTAGTAGTGGTGTTAACTCTTCTCTGAAAGTTTGGTAGAATTCTCCAGTGAAGCCATCTGGGCCAGGGCTTTTTTTTGTTGGGAGTTTTAAAATTACCTTTTCAATCTCAAAGAGAAATTTGTAAATATTTTGAACTATCTGAAGAAGAAAGCACAAGATATCAAAATTTGTTAGTTTCCACTAAAACAGTACTTAGAGAGAAATTTATAGCGCTAAATGCCCATATTAGAAACATAAAAAAGTTCTCAAATCAATGATTTCAGCTTCTACTGTAAGAAATTAGAAAAAAAAAGTAGGGGCAAGTTAAATACAAAATAAATAGAAGAAAAGAGATAGTAAAGATTAGAGCAGAAGTCTATGAAATGTAAAACAGAAAAACAATAGGGCAAATCAATGAAGCCAAAAGCTGGTTCTTTGAGAAGATCAATAAAACTGATAAACCTCTAACCAGACAGATCAGGAAAAAAGAGAGGCACAAATTACAAATATCAGAAATGGGTGAGATAATGTCACTACAGATTCTACAGACAGAAGGATAATAAGGGAGTATTATGAAACAACTTTATACCAATAAATTCAACAACTTAGGTGAAATAGGCAAATTTCTTGAAAGATGAAAACTATCAAAAGTCACATAAGAAGAAAGAGATAACTCAAATAGCCCTGTATCTATTAAAGAAATTGAATTTGTAGTTTAAAACCTTCCCACAGAGAAAACTCCAGGATCAGATGACTTCAGTGGTGAATTCTACCAAAGGTTTAAGGAAAAATAATGCCAATTCCACACAGTCTTCTTCAGAAAATTGACCATGGGGGAATCCTATTCTAGGATGACAGCATTACCCTGGTACCAAAACCTGACAAAGACATTCCAAGAAAAACAAAACAAAACAAACAAACAAACAAACAAAAGACTAGAGATCAGTGGTCTTCGGGAACACAAATGCAAAGAATTCTCAAAAAAAAAGTTTAGCAAATCAAACCTAACAGAATATAAAAAGGAGAATACATTATGACCAAGTGGAGCTTATCCTAGATTGATTTGATGTTCAAAAACCAACCAATGTTTTACAAAAATGACACACACACAAACAAAAGATTAGCTACTGAGCCTGCTTATATACAGCCAAACTCCTCACAGGATTTTGTTCCTTGGTTTGGAGGTTTAGGGTCATATTTCACGGGACATCCCAGTTAATTGGCCTAATGACGTTTTGTGCTTCTGTTCCATCTCCTAGTTCACTGAGTAGTGCCTAGGTTCTTAAAAGCTTGCAAGTGGTCATCCAAGGCTCAGCAACTGGTCTCTATATGCCTGGAGCAACAAAGAAAGAAGGAGAGTTGAGAATAGGAGGAGAAAATGGAATGTGTGGCTAATTGCCTCCGTGAACAACTGCCTCCTTTGCCTGGCTACCATTATGGAACATTTTGATCAAAAGGGTGAAAACGCAGAACAGAATTTCAAATTCTCATGGAATCTGGATTTTATAGAGCCATGGAGGCTGGATGAATCCCTGAAACTATTGCCCTGAGATAATCTTTAAACCTTAAACCAAAAATATCCCCTGAAGTCTTCTTAAAAGAAAACAATAGTTTAGCTTAACTAGTAAAGAATGTCTGTGTTATGCTTTTTTAAGATCTGTCTGTATGGGATCCAAGTGACAACAGCAAATCAAAAGATTAGATAGGAATCTTAGGAGGCAGTGAATTCATGTTAATGAGGGAGGGACAACTCAGAAAAGGAGGGTGAGAATGGTTGCACAACTTGAAGAATATAATCAGTCGCTGAATTGTACATGTAGAAACTGTTGGATTGGTGTATGCTTTGCTGTGTATATTGTCAACAACAACAATAACAGCAACAAAATAAAACAAATTATGAAAAATAGCAACCAATGTAATTCACCATATTAACAAACTAAAGAAGAAAAACCATATGATCATCTCAATAGATGCGCAGATAGCATTTGAGCAAATCCAACATCCATTCCTATAAAAACTTTCAGCAAATTAGTAATAAAGGGTTTATTTAGTTATTTGTTTATTCCCTAGGCCCCATGTCCTTGAAACAATCTAACTTCCTCCAAAGATGCCATGGAGATTTGTGGGCTGTATTGCTGCTGATGGCAGAGACTAGGACAGGACAGATTTGAGCAGCAGAAAAAAAAAGATAAGAAACAAGTCAAATTAACTTGTCTAATTCTTCTCAGAGAGCCAAAATGCAATTGCTTCTTGCTTAACGGAATACCATTTTCCAGTAGTCCAATTTTCTGGCTTATGTTTGTCTTCCAATTCATGGTTCCAGAGTTACTCAGGAATTAGCACAGCATTTGCAACAGCTTCACACAGCCAAGGTATATTCTGCAACGTTTGACACTTCATATTAACTCTTAAATTTGTATCCTTGTAGACATAAAATGCAAGACTCTTGACTGCGTCAACCAGAGGGGCATCGACTGCTAGAAGTGTGACTAGTTTTATTTGTATAAAATATCTAATACAATGTAATCAGTTTCCTAAAAATTTAAATCAAACTTTAGCTTCAAATAATTTTGATTTAAAATCTTGATGTTCATTATGACTTGTATTTTGCCTTTTAACTTTCATAAGCAGTTTTTAATATTTTAGAAGAAAAATAGCTTTTTAACAGCAAGTAAAATAATATTAAATTCCTTATTTAATACTTTACTTTTTGATAAAAATATATTCAAATTCTATTCACTTGGAAAACAATTATATTTTATTTTTAATCCTTTATATAGTAGAACATGAATTATGTAAAAAATCCATTATATCAAAATAATTGGTGAATTTCTGAAACAAATAATTTTTGTGAAGTAATTGTGAATTACGTATGTTTTCATTTTGTTACTTATCTAAACACTGCTGCTCTATTAATAAAACTTAATAAAATTAATTTTCTCTTCAGATACACACAATAACAGCAAACTGCAGTCATCTTTAATATTTTGCCAACTTTCAGTCCTAACAAACCATGGCTTTACATATACTTTCCAATATTGTCATTTCAAAGGAATATTTGCAAATATATATTTGTTAAATAAAATACACTTTTACAGTTTGTTACCTTGATTTATAATGTTTAAGATTTAGATGACTGGCCTGTGAGCATTCAGTTGTACCCTTGCCTGAGGCCTGCAAATGTTAGAGGTGAACCTGAAGGAGGGACGCTGTTAGGTCTTGAGCTGCTCTGGCAGTCTTCTGTGGTAGAAACTCAGATGAGTGTGAGCTGTCCCTGGTTAATTTCTTCTCCTTGCTTTCCTCCCTCTGTTTTTGTTGTGGAAACTAGGCAAAGGGCAAGACTAATTGCCTTGAGAGCGGCTTATACAGTTTCTCCTTTCAAGAAGGACTCAAAGAGGGTGGAGGAGTCCCTGGAGCAGCAGAAGAGTGGGCCTTGGAAGACCTTCCCGTGTGTAGAGTTGTCTTGACCTGCAAGGGGCCCGTCTGACTTCCCAGCTCCCACCAAGTTCTCCCCAATGCTAGAAGATGCCTGACATTCCACACTTAGAACATAATTTAAGATTTCAACCTTTCTCTATCTTAGGGTGTTGGTACTTCCTGAGACTAGGTTTGAGTTTGAGAAAGGAGTAGAGAAGACCTGGGTCCCCAACCCATGGGGAGGAAGAACCACAAAGCAGAGGGCAATTGGGATGAAGAAGAGGGGAGCTGGGATGGAGTTGGGAAGGAAAAAGCTCAACTGCTTATTCTGTTAATTTCCTAGGGCTGACTGGAAGGAGAGGAAGTATTTTAGAAGGCAGGTTTTGGCAGGGAGAGGGAATTAGGCATTCTTTTAAACAAATGAGAGAGGGAGCACGTGTATACTGATGCTCGAAAGCATGGTCTTCGGTGGCGGACAGATGGGCTCAAATCCATCTGACAGTTTTTAGCTATTTGTCCTTGGGCAAGTTGATTAACTTGTTTGTGTCTCAGTCTTCTATAAAATTTAGCAGAATAAAAATACCTATTTTATAGAATTATTGTGAGGATTAATGAGATATCATTTGTACAGTACTTGACAGTGTGCCTGGCACATTGTAAGTAAATTGCAGCTATTGGATGATTTACTCTCCTCCTCAGACGAAGAACAAGTCATCTGGGCTTGGGACACAAAATCCTGAATAGGACTCCATAAATCATCTTTAACTTGGACTGTTCCTCTTCTTACCCTGAAACATTCTGACCCAAGATGACATCTTTGAAGCAGGGAAATTACTGAAAAGGGCTCATGACCCTTTAGCTTGCCTCTGGTCTAGACCGCTTAACTAGCCCCCTTGCTGCCACCAGAATGAGCCTTTAAAGTTGAATCTACTTGTTACTCTCCTGCTTTTAGTCTTTAATGGCTCCTCTGTCGCCTACAGAATAAGGTGAAAGCTCTTTAGCTTGGTATACAAGGTCCTCCCTGACTTGATCTCCAGTGATCTTTCTTGCCTCAACTCTTGAGCCCCCATCCATCCCCTTACCTCTTACCCCTTACCCGCTCCCCAACTCCAGTTCTGTGTTCAAGGCATTCTCAACAGCCAGCAAGGTTTAATCTCCACATTTTTGCACATGCTTTCTCCTTCTTTGTGCCTTATTATCTTCCGCTTGGCCTTCACCCAGTTGTCGTCTTCTCCTTGTTGGGGTAAGTGTCCCTTCCCTGTGCGCTACTGATCACACTATATTGTATATATATGTGTATTTCCTCCACTAGACTTGGAGTAGCCAAATGCTGGACCTGCCTCATTCTTTGTCTTATTGTTATTTCAATGTTTATTTTTAAAATATGAAATTGCTTCTTCTCATTGTTTAAAAATATATAAAAGGAATACACTGAAAACTCTCCTACACGTATTTCCCAGATAGTCTGTTGTCCTCCAAGGATAGAATTTTAATATTTTTTCGTGTATCTTTCTGGAGAAATTTTATGTGAATGTGTAAATATGTATATACGTACACACATATATATGTGTGTGTATGTATATATGTTGTTGTTAGATGCCGTCCAGTCGGTTCCAACTCATAGCAACCCTATGTACAACAGAACAAAACACTGCCCAGTTCTGTGCCAGCCTCACAATCATTGCTATGTTTGAGGCCATTGTTGCAGCCACTGTGTCAATCCATCTCACTGAGGGTCTTCCTCTTTTTTGCTGACCCTCTACTTTACCAAGCATGATGTCTTTCTCCAAGGACTGATCACTCCTGATAACATATCCAAAGTACATGAGACGAAGTCTTGCCATCCCTGCTTCTAAGGAGCATTCTGGTGGTACTTCTTCCAAGACAGATTTGTTTGTTCTTCTGGAAGTCCACAGTATATTCAATATTCTTTGCCAATAATTCAAAGGCATCAATTCTTCTTTGGTCTTCCTTATTCATTGTCCAGCTTTCACATGCATATGAGGCGATTGAAAATACCATGGCTTGGGTCAGGCACACCTTAGTCTCAAAGTAACATCTTTGCTTTTTAACACTTTAAATCGGTCTTTTGCAGCAGATTTGCCCAATGCAATACGTCATTTGATTTCTTGACTGCTGCTTCCGTGGGCATTGATTGTGGATCCAAGTGAAATGACATCCTTGACAACTTCAATCTTTTCTCTGTTTATCATGATGTTGCT
>NW_004443946.1:16377005-16402406 GCF_000243295.1 Trichechus manatus latirostris | reverse complement strand
GGGAGTTTGGATGTGTCTATGGAGTTTCCATGACCTTTCCTTGTACAAGTTGTGCTGGTTTCCCCAGTATTGTGTACTGTCTCACCCTTCAACAAAGATACCACTTATCTACTGCCTATTTAGTATTCCCCCCCACCCATCCCATCCCTCGTAACCAACAAAGATTGTTACTTTCTGTGTGTAAACATTTTCAGGAGTTTTTATAATAGCGGTCTCATATAATATTTGTCCTTTTGTGATTGACTTATTTCACTCAGCATAATGTCCTCCGGTGTCATCCATGTTATGAGATGCTTCACGGATTCATCATTGTTCTTTATCGTTGCATAGTACTCCATTGTGTGTATGTACCATAGTTTGCTTATCCATTCATCTGTTGATGGGCATCTAGGTTGTTTCCACCTTTTTGTTGTTGTGAACAATGCTGCCATGAACATGGGTGTGCATATGTCTATTCGTGTGACAGCTCTTATTTCTCTAGGATATATTCCTAGGAGTGGGACTGCTGGATCCTATGGTATTTCTATTTCTAGAAGCTGAAGAAACTTAAAACAAGTTCACGAGAGCCAAGGTACAACCTTGAGTATATCCCACCTGAATTTAGAGACCATTTCAAGAATAGATTTGACACACTGAACATTAATGACCGAAGACCAGATGGGTTGTGGAAGGACATCATACGTGAAGAAAGCAAAAGATCGTTAAAAAGATAGGAAAGAAAGAAAAGATCAAAATGGACATCAGAAGAGACTCTTAAACTTGCTCTTGAACTTAAGTAGCTAGAGCAAAAGGAATAAATGATTGTGTCAAAGAGCTGAACAGAAGATTTCAAAAGGCAAAGACCTGGAGTCAGCAGACCAAAAGGGAAGAACATGCTCAGCATTTCTCAAGCTGAAAGAGCTGAAGAAAAAATTCAAACCTTAAGTTGCAATATTGAAGGATTCTATAGGCAAAATATTGAATGACGCAGGAAGCATCAAAAGGAGATGGAGGAAATATAGAGTCACTGTACCAAAAAGAACTGTTCGATGTTCAACCATTTCAGGAGGTAGCATTTGTTCAAGAACTGATGGTATGTATATATGTATGTGCATGTAAATATATATGTATGTGTGTATGTATAATGGGTTTAATAGGTCCCTGGGTAGCGCAAACAATTAAGTATTCAGCTACTAATCGATAGGCTGGCAGTTTGAGCCAACCCAGAAGTGCCTCAGAAGAAAGGCCTGGAGGTCTGCTTCCAAGGGATCGCAGCCAAGAAAACCGTATGGAGCACAGTTCTATTCTGCAACACCTGGGGCTGAGGAATCGACTTGTCAGCATCTGGTTTTGGATACATATGTGTATATATATACGTGTGTGTATACACATGTTACATATATCACAGATAATACAGATAAATCATACAAAGCCTTTTGATTTAAAAAATAGAAATCTGGCTTGTCTTACTCTTTTCCATCCACTAGAGGGAGACATGAACACGTCACATAAAGGGAACACTTACAGATTCGCTAGAAAATCTGAAACAACTCTTTAGCAGGTGACCCTTTGTAGAATTTGAGCCTTTAATAAATCTCTCCAGACTCCAGGTCTAGAGGTTCCAGGGAAAATAAACAGGGTTAAATGCAGGAGGAGAAAGCACCTGGACTTGGAGTGAGAACACAGGTAAACTCCAGCTCTGTTATTAACAGCAAGACAAATTACTTACCCTTTCTCAGTGGTGTGCTGGTAAACCAGCTCTCAGAAACAAACAAAATAGCTCTGATTTGTAATGTTTATGGAAGGAGAGACAATATTCAAGAGGAGCCATGTACCAAAAACTAGAGAATAGTTGAGAAGTGTTTACTTGAATCCATACCCCACGTTGTTCCAAAGGGAGTAGACCACTGCACCCCTAGTTCCTCTCTGGCCAGGAGCAATTTGTTGTGTAAATACTCCCACACGACTAATTTCAAGCTACTATAGGTTTAACAGCTAAATTGCACATTTCCTGAATATTAACAATCTGCTCTGCTGAGCCAGTGTTGGTGGGTTCCAGCACACCACCGAGCCTCCTTAAGCCTTGTGGAAAACACACATTTCCAGGACCTGCCCTAGAACTCCTGGTTTAGAACCTGCTGGGGAGGAGAGTCCTAGGAATCTGTATTTTAATCAAGTAACCCAGGTAACTCTTCTCATCCAGGAATGTAAGGAAACACTGCTCTAAATTACTCTTAAAATTGGGCCCCATGTCAGAGGGTCTTTCTCTGACTCACTTCACAACTGAGCCGGCCTGAAAGGTATGCAGAGTTCTCGGACTGATTCCTGGCAGGGCATTTGATTCCGCTACTACCTCCTCCACCCTCAGAGCTAAGCCTCCCTTACCAGGAAACCTGCTCCTTGCCCTCTCCTAGGCCATGTCTTCCTTACATCCGCGAATCAGTTTGTTACAAGGAATCCTGGGTTGTTTTAAAGGTACCATTTATTCAGAATTTATAAGGTATAACATACATTTTATATTTTAATCCTCACAACAATTTTATGAAGTAGATTCTTGGGTTGTTCCCATTTTACAAAGGAAGATCAAAGAGGTTAGGAAAGAGTTCAAGGATACACAGCTGGTAAATGGTTGGGCTGAAAATCCAGCCTGGACCCAGCTGACTCCAAGCCTCGGCTGCATCCTCAGTGTAGGCTCTTCTGACCTGCCTGGGCTGGCGCACTTGTGTTCTACTCTTATTTCCTATGCTCTCTCCTCCCAACCACGAGGTCAGAAGATTGAAAGGCAGAACAAATGAAGCCTTAGTTTCTGGTCTACAGTGCCTGGAATATAGCTCTCAGAGGGCTGGAGTGGAAGAATGAGGGGTTCTGAGGAAGAGATGCAAGGCTGAGTGTGTAGACCTGTAGAATTCACAAGAGATCCCAGGGGAGATCATTGCCCTTCATGTCTGAAATTCAGTCAGCCCAGATAAGGAGGGCTGGGAGTTACTGTCAGTCTTTCTGAGAGGATCCTGAACACTCAGGGAAGCAACTTCTCATCCTCTTAATGTCCAAAAAACTCCCGATCTCCACCATTCATTTCTCACTATTCATTTGTCACTTGCTTTCCTGTAGGTCATTTCTTATGCATTTGTCTTTTCAACTAGATCTAAAGCCTTGGGAGACCCAAGTTCAGAGAATGGGCTTTGGAGTGAAACAAACCTGGTTTGAACCCTCTGCTGTTTACTAGCTGTGTGATGTTGGGCACATCACTAACTATCTTATTCTCAGTCTTTTCATTTGTGAAATGGGAATATGAATAGCACCTACCTTGTGAGACGGTTTTGAGGATTAAACGAGATAGTGCAGGTGAAGGCTTTACAAGTGACTGCTGAATAAATGGTAGTTGCATCATCTTCATCCTTATTACCATCATCATCATCCCCAGCCTGGTCATCATCATCCGAGAGCGAACATTCTCATATTTCCTTTTGTCGCAGGTAGGCCCATAAAGCGTTACTGTTTTTCAGCATTAAGGGGGCATTCTCACAAAGAGATAAATACATGAGGCAAGAAGCATTCTCATAGGCAAATGTTTTCTAAAAGAACAAATATAATGTCTAGTGTCAGAAAATTTTTAAGGTGAAAATAACTAAAGAAGGTAAGAAGCCTGTCAAGAATTTTCTCCCTCGAACATGATTTTATTCTGAGATGGGGTGAGGAGGGCAGAGGTAGACTGGGAAGGAAGAAGTGGGTCAGGCTGATATACGTTTATGAGATACTAGCAGTGAAAGTATGGTGGACATTCAGAGATCCCAATGGTAGAAATGCAAGTATAGATGTACATAGTCCGACAACCGGGGTTCCTGTAAGTACGAATCTAGAAAACATGTTGCAGTTTCATCATCTGCAAAATGGGATAACACCAACCTCACAGCTGGTGTGAAAATGAAGCATGACATGGCTGTGTAAGGACTTTGTTAACTGTAAAAGCCAATGTCTTCATAAGGTGGCAGTTCTCTTAGTAAGTTGCGGGTGGTGGATGGTATAATACATGGGAGCGGGTTGAAGAAGCACATATGTTATGAACTTGGGCAGAACCATTGAGGAGAGGTTAGTTAACAAAACTTCCTGGACAGATATATGTAGAGATGTAAAAAGAAGACATAAAAGTGTGAAGGAAGAATACAGGGATTCTGGTACATTGGACAACACTGGTGATTCCTGAAAAGCTTTATGAATTATTTGGAGAAGTTCCTTTTCTGGCTGTAACTCCCAGAAAAGGAGGGGATTGAATAGTGAGAACAATTCCTTTCTCTGGTTGGACTCATCAGATCAAGCAATAACATACGTGAAAGAAGCACCTTCTCACTGTGCACAAAAGACTGAACCTATATTTTTAATAAATGCTATTTATGCAATATGTGTCACTGGAGATTTAGATGATGAGAGTCTAATGACAGTAGGAGACATTTTTAGTAACTTTCCATTATATGAACTAAGAACTGGAAAACTCGAAATGTCAAATACATTTACAAAAAGAAGTAAAAACAACGTTAGTCAATTTTCTTAAATACTAAACTATATTGGAACCAGACAATCTTATTAGAATCTCTTAAGCCCTGTCTGCCTATACCCCATCTCCTTTTTGACCTCATTTCTGGGGATATTACACTGTCTGACCTGTTATTAATATTATCTTATTCTGTGCCAGCAGAGGTAAGGAAGCTGCATTTCCAGAATTGCATTTGAGTCATTTGTGAAATTGCATATTACAATCTGCCAGTTCTTAAGCAATTGTGAAGTTATTTTCTTTCTCATCTGGGTGTTCACATTCATGCCAGTGACCTCCAAGGGCTAGTTTCTTTTCTAGCTTGAGCGAATTGCTTCAATCAGAGTTGGGGGGTGAGGAGAAGAACATACATTCTTCATGTTGTTTGGTTTCAAGTAGATCGAAAATTAGAAACACAAGACATGGAAAAGATTTGTGTTAAATGTAAGTCACTTCAAGGAGCAGTAGACAAGACAAAAAGCTATTTTAGCTGCATGTGTGCCAATGTCAAAGACCAAGACTAAAGGTGACCTATAGGGAGTTGGCTGCAGATGCCGGTTGCCCAGGTGGTTCTTTTAACCTGCAGGTCAGAGTAACCTTGTCTTGTGGTCTGGGCACCCAGGTGTCAGGTTAGGTCCACCTTGCTGCTTATGTCCTTAGTCACCTTTCAGGGGGCTTGAGTCAGATACATGTCAGTATGTACTAAGGTTACATAAATATGTTCAAAGGTCATCTTGCCTGGAGAAGAACTTGGCAAAATTTCATTCAGCAATATCCAGGCTCTACAGGACAGACATGCCTCAGTTTACACAACGAGAAAGAAAAGCATCACAGGGTGACAGCAGAGAAAGCATGTAATTAACAGGTAGGTAGACAACTTGGGTTGGAACGTTTACTCTGCCACATGCACTTGGGTGACCTTACAAAAGAAATAACATACTCTGAGCCTCAGTTTCCCCATCTGTAAAACAGAGACAGTACTATCTGTCACAGAAAATTTATGAGTTGTGGTGCCTGGGCTGGAAAGATGCTCCATAAATATAAGATTCATTTTTCATATCCACAAAAAACATGATCCTGAAGAGCTCAACCCAAATTTAACTTTAAAATATCAAAGCCTATTTTATGAGCCCTGATTTATGAGCAGTTAGAGATAACCTCTGACGTACTGCATTAGTAATCCCACTTCTCCCGTTCCTGTCACCAAAGAAAGGTTATAGTTTGTGTGCAGTGAGTCTTCCCCTTCCTTCTCTTTTATTAATTTCATAAATATAGGGTGTCATCTCTCAGACCCTCTTAAAACAGGCCACTTTACACTCGCATAACATGAGGAACGAGCCTATTCCTGTTATACTCTGGGGCAGGTGACAGCATCCCAAGATCTAAATCCTTCTACTTGGCTTTAGGCTCAGCAGAGAAAGCTGCAATCCAAAGGCATTCTTCAGCATGACATTCTTCTAGTCATTTGTAGGATTCCTCCTGCCCCTCTACATTTCCACATCCGCTATTGCTTTTCTTGCCTTTGACAAGATTTTGTTTGTTTTGCCTTTTGGTAGTTTCTTTCTTACAGAAAATTCTTTTTTCCCTCTTGCCCTCTGTACTTACCAGGTTGACACTTCAGCAAGTATTTGTTGAATGCCTGGATTGTACTACGTGGGTACTGTGGATACTTGCTACAGACTGTGGGGGATGCTAGAGATACAAGACAAGCACAGTCTGATCACAGTATAGAGCAGGGTTGACGGATGAGATGAGTGCTCTGGGGGAGGCAGTGTGCACATTAGCTGGGCTAACACAGTCTTCACTTTATTCAGGATCCGGAGTGGGTAAGATTTCACTAGACAGAGGAGTGAGTAGAAGAAGAAGGTACACTTTGATGGAGAGGCTTTCCTTCCTCCTACAGCAAAACCTTCCTGTCCTAGGCCCACTTCCTTTGCTTTCCCAGGTGACACCTTACTGCCTGGTCCTGCGCCATCCTCGCAATTGTTGTTATGCTTGAGCCCATTGTTGCCCCCACTGTGTCAGTCCATCTGGTAGAGGGTCTTCCTCTTTTTTGCTGACCCTCTACTTCACCAAGCATGATGTCCTTCTCCAGCATACTACCTGGCAAGATGTATCTACTTGATAAGTACTAATTTTCCTGTGACTTGTGACTGAAGTGACTTCATTATAGTTTCTGTTCTAGATATATTTTGTTAGCAAGCAACTACTACCAAATGGAACTGCTTTTTCAACTATTAGTTAAAAATTTCTGCATAAATTGAAAAAAAGGATATGGGTCCTGGGGACCTGAGAGAGATGCCTTGGGGAGAGAGGTAACAGGGAAGCTGGGATCAGCAACGATAAACATCTTGTCCTGTACAGTTCTCCATGGGTTGGACATCACCAGCTACGCAATCTTCTGTCCAAACTAATTTCTCTGCCTCAAGGATCAGGAAACTATACCTTAGAATTTAAGAGAAACCAGGAGTCTGGGCTATAATGAAAATTGGACTGGAGGAGCCTGTAGAGATTTTTGATAACCACTGTTTACAGTTTATAAAGTAGGTAGTCCTCCATGTTTGGAATCTGTCTCCACCACTTGTGGACCTCACGCTTATAAACCAGAGCACACTGCAGTCCCTCTAGGCTACTCTTGGCTGAACCTCACACACTTGAGGCTGGCACTGTAAAAGGTTCCTCCAGATGACCCCTTGGTCTTCCTCTACCAGAGACCTGGGGACACAACCAGAGCAAGAACCCCGTCCCTTATGTATGGATGGTTTGATGACTCATTAGGCACAGCTGTGACACTGGGGTCTCACAATGGCCTGTCGGACATCTGCGGCTTTCCTGTTGCTTTTTGCCGTCAATGGCTACCTCAAAGTCAGTTGTTTCTTAATGACTGTCGAGTGGTCCCAATCTTCAAATTGTGGGCCTACTTGCCCAGGCCAGCTGAGAAGAGAGGATCCTGTAGAGCAGGGGGAATTGGAGCTACCACCAGGGGGCGCGGTGGACACTCATCTACGGAGCGAGCTTGACAGCGGCACCGCGGGCGAAGAGGGGCAGCGGCATCCGGGGCACAGACCTCCTCCCACACCCTCTGGTACCTTCCAGTGGGTGAGTTTTAGGATACTTTTCCTCATCTTTGATCTAATGCAAAAGACCCTATCAGACAGTCCCTGAGAGCTGAGAGCCCACTCTCTCCACCTCCCATACACGGTCGCGTGGCTTTGCCTCCCCAGGAACACAGGGTTGCCAAATCCAAAGCCCCGTAGTTTCACCACTAGATTCTTAAAAAGTCAGACATCTATATTTAATGACACCGAAGTATCCAGCTCCTCAGGCTCATGTGAGTTAGGGTCCTAGAGCCGTGACCCTCCCAGTGTGGTCCTCAGACCGGCAGCGTCAGCTTCTGAATCATCCGGGACCTGGTTAGAAATGCACAGTCGCGGGCCCACCCCGACCTCCCAAGTCCGAGACTCTGGGGGCGGGGCCGCACCCTGGGCGCCGTTCTAACCCTGCGGGTGACCGAGAGGCAGCTCTAGGGTGACAGTCCCCTCCCTGGGTCTTCCTCCTTCTCCGGGGTGAATATGGATCGACAGGCAAGGAGGTGGGGTCCCCCTGAAATCACCGGGCTCCAGGCTCTGTGGTCACGTGGGCTCCTGAGCATGTCCCCACCCCCCCACCCCCAGACACACACTGCTTCCCCTCGTCTTTAAAAGAAAGAAAAGGCGCATCGTTAAGTCATTTGTGGTCTTTGCAGTCTCTTCGGCAACTGGCCCTTTTGACACCCCCACCCTCGCCTCTCCGCTCCAGCGGCAGAGTCGCTGCGAAGCACGGAGGTGGCGAGAACTGCTTCTTGCAACTTGCACTGGGAAGAGGAGGTGGCGACAGCGGGGCCGGAGAGGCACCATCGTGGGCTGCGCGAGGTTTGGTCACTCTCCACCGTCGGTGGTCGCGAGCCCTGCGCGGGGAACAGAGATACCCGGGAAAAGCACGTGTTGTCAGCATTATAGGGAACGGAAGGCCGGTGTTTGCCTGCAAGGTGGGTACCCCTTTGCTCAAGGTGTAATTTAATTGAGTTTTTGGTTTCATTTTGAGAACAATAAAAGGCAAAAAAAAAAAAAAAAAAAAAAATTCAACCGTTTTGAGAACTACTGAAAACAGGAAGTTCATGCTCTGAATGAATATTTGAATTCCAGACTCTGGCAGGTTAATTTATTTAATTAGTTTGTGCCTGTAAGCTCCGGGTTGATTGTGCTAACGTAAATGTCTTTTTAAAAAGAAAAAAAAAATTCCTTTGGACTTTCTTTCTATGGGTTTCCCAACAGAATGGATGGATGGATGAAATAATGACAGTGGGAAGTTGAACACAGCGCTTCCTGCTTGAGTTTTGTGGGCATGGGGAGATGTACCACATATTACGCGGATGACCAGTGTTTTAAAATGTGTTAACTGGCATTCCTTAGTCATACTGGAAAATAGATTTGCATCTTTCCTGGGTGGACTGGGCAAGATTAAGATCTGGTCTGTTTTAGTTGGTAACAAGGAACCCAACTGCTGCTCTGTTTTCCCCTTGTGTTACCCTTGGTGCATAGTTCACACTGGAAGTATTAATTAAGTCAGGTGAATTTTTTTTTTTAAGTGAATTTGAGTGGATTTCTGTTTAGGGAAGTAAGGTTGACTCAATTTTCCTAGCTTAGTACTTACTATTTGTAGATATTTTTTAAAGTAGCTTTGTGTTGTGGCATGGCGCACAACATTTCGGAGGAAAGATTTCTACTTTTTTTCTTTATAGTTCTGGTATTTAGATGGGAATGACATTTGAATTTTTACTTTGGTTGCAAGTTTTTAAACTAATAGTGGCTATTTTACTATGTGTATGGGAGAAAGAATGAATATATGAAAGAAAAGGTTTGTATTGTAAAAAGTAAATACTGTACTGTGAAAAGAACATGACACACTTATTCCTTGACTACTTTTTTTTTGAAGAAAATCTCTGTTTCTGCATACATTCTAGAAGAAGGAAAATGTAAGAACTTATTCATCAATGGGTGTTAAAATGCACACCTCAGGATTTCATTTTACTGTCAACTATTTTTTGTTTTTCAATTGAATTACTGAATCAGCCTTATTTCAGAAGCAACCAATTTCCTGTTAGCACTTAAGTCTTGCTCAAGACGTATTGGTTTCTGAAATCAGTGAATAACACATTTAGCACACATTTCATAGTGGTTCTGAAGGACTGGAATGAGTTTAATCACCTTTTACGTTTATTAAAATTTATAATATTGAAAAGGTAAAGTTTAATAGTAAATTAAACACTTTAAAAATTACAATTAGCTTTTAATAGGTATTGATATGTTTATTTCAAAGAATAAGACTGCAACTTTCCATAAATATGTATCCTACAGGTAATGAATCGGAATATATGTTGTGATTATTTTAGTTGATGTTTTGAGTCTATATATGTATATATATACACACACACACACACAAACATATATAAAATAAAATAATTATATAAAATACTGAAGGCTGAACTTGAATCATTTATTGGGAAGCTTTTGATAATTACAGCTAGAACCCTTGAGAACTGTATGCTTGAATGTCGGACTTCGTAATTCAGTGCCGAGTACATTGTTTTTGACATAATAGTATTTTTAAAAAGTCAGGTTTATTGTAGTAGAGTTTATATGCAGTAAAATCCAGCTTTTTTAGCTACTCTATGAATTCTCTCAAATGCACACAATTGTATAACCACTGCCACAATCAAGACACAGAGAAGTTCCATCAACCCCAAAGTCCCCATGTGCCCCTTTGTGGTTCAGTCCTCTTATCAGCCCCTGGAAATGACTGATCTGTTCTCTGATTTCATGGTTATGTCCTACAGCATATTTTTACTTAGAAATAGTTGTCTTCCTTCTCTTTTTTCCAATGAAAAACTTCAGTCTCCCTCCTATTTATGGGGAAGTTGGGGTTGTGGTAGTTTTGTTTTAATCTTAGATACTTTGGGATAAATTGAGGCAAAGACAAAGCTATTTAGCAAATGGGAAATTAGAGACTTGGATTAAGTGTTCAGTCGATATTGGGTGAATAGATTTCGTTCTTAGCAAGTTTGGATTGCATTGTGGTTTAAGCCTTTGGTTAGGGTGTGCATCATCAGTTATACAAAACTGAGACGCAAGGCCATTTAAAAACACAACATCTATTTACATAGTATTAATAGAATGTGTTATTTCTTTATAATCTTGGCATTTAAAATGTACTTTTATTATATTTGGGATTAAGAAAGCTACCTGAAATTACAAGTCAAATAGTGAGGAGCAAAAGTGGGATTGAAAATGACAACTTGGAGACATTTAAAATATAAAGTGAGTGTAACTACTGAAGTTAAAACACTCACTTTAACAGGTCCTAAGGACTGTGCTCTATTTATTTGCAGATATCAGGGCTTTTTCATTTCTGTGCTCATGCTTTGAAATCTAGATTTTACTGCAGGGCATAGATACAAAATCTTTTGTAAACTAATATTCTATACTGTTTAATACATTATTCAATCCAGCAAACACTTAATTAGAAGCCTATTATTGCTAGTGCTGCGGCTGCTAACCAACAGGTTGGCAGTTCGAATCCACCAGGTGCTCCTTGGAAACTCTGTGGGGCAGTTCTACTCTGTCCTGTAGGGTCACTATGAGTTGACTCAATGGCATGGGTTTTTATTATTATTATTATTATTATTGCTAGATACTGCTAATAAAGATATGTCAGACTGATGTCTTTTTCCTTTGTGCTAAGAAAATCAAGAGCCAGTTTTTTAAATCGGCAACTTTTCTTTAGAGAACAGCTGTGACAGTAACTAGGATATGCAGTGGCAAGTTTATGAGGTGCCAGCAAGCTGGATAGTTGGCATTCCTAGCTCAAACTGTTACAGCTCTTGAAGGAGAGTGAGAGTCACTTGGAAAGACAGATTACTGGACCTGTACATATTTCCTCGAAGAACGACTACAGCAGTTGTTGGAAAATGTTTTGTTTTTTGTCAAACCCAGGACTGGAAGAAGTCTGAATGTTTCTGGATTGGTCATATCCTTTGACTCTCTTTACCCAGAACTCTCCTCTCCATGCACCAAATGAATGTTTGGATAGGGTCCTGTTTCCTAGGTGTAGAACATCACCTCTGACTGTTGTTGGTATCTTGAAGGAGCAGAGACTGGATGATGAGAGAAAAGACACGTAAGAAGATCTATGGATTCCCTCTCCATACCCCTGCCTTAGGGTATGATAACCCTAGAGCTGAGACTTTGTCCACTTAACCCTATTCCAGCCCTCAAAATTCTATTTCCTATCCAGCAGGCTAGTAGGGGAAGGAACAAGCTAGAATATAGGTTTTTCACATTTTGGAAGATACGTGTATATCTTCTTAAAAGTTGCATGTAAAATGGTGATTCTGGAGTGTTTTTTTCTTCTTTATTCCTAATTAATATCAAATTGACTGAGGGCCTTAACATTTTGCTTTGCAAAAGCTACGTTAAAAAATAATGCTTGCCAAACAGGCACTTACACACATCAGGAATACGTGATGCGTAAGACTTTTCCATGAAATACTTTCTAGTTTCTTTCCAGTTCATATAAGTGAACTTATGACAGACTTTCTTACAGTGGGACACACAAATCACAGTGTTTGAACTGAATACTTGGGGACGTGTGACAGACAGGTGGAAGAAGAATGGGGATGAGGTGTTGAGGTCCTCCAAGTCTGCAGGCTTGAGGATACAGTGTCGGGAGGATTTGGCATCTTGTGCTCCACACAGTGGCTGTCAGGCTGTAGGCAGCCCAGCTAAGATTTCTGGCCATCTATTTGGAGCAGTGGTGTTATATTATCGAACAGAAGTTAAGAAAGTAAAACTAAAAGGCAAATTTTTCAAGGTAGCCATGCAGGTGTTTCAACTTAAATTGTCTGAAAATTTTGTTCAACACTCATTCAGTGCTTATCCAGTGGCATGCCAGCAGACTGCCTTCGTCCCCTTGGATATGTGATAATACCTCCTTTCACAAGCGTCTTTTCATTTGATCCTTGAAACACTATGAGAAAGGTGCAGCCCTTGTTAGGGCCCTGTTTTTACTGAAGGACATGTGGAAGCCCTGGGAGTTTTCTTGATTGGTCCTGGATCACCTGGCTTTCAGGCAGAGCTGGGACAAGGACCTGGTGTTCTGCTGTGTCCACTGGGCCAGAATATACATAAAAATAGACTTGGTGGTAACTGCCTTCTTATTCTTTAACTGGATTTGATAGGTACTTTGATAAAATCAGCCTATTCTTTCTGGGATGTCTTTCTGCCGTTTCTAGTACCAGCCTTTTACTTCTCCACAGAATCACTGTCAATATTTGGATTTTTAAATAACTTTTTTTTTTTTCTGTTTAAAGTTATAATGTGTTCCCCAGCCAGTACAGAACACCATGTATAATCCCACGTGTATAAAAAGCTTTCCCTCTGCATGCACAGACGTGACCCAAAAGGGCCAAACACAGGTGTGTATGCTGGGGGAGTGGGAGAGCCAAGTCTTCCAGCAGAAGACAAGGGCTGTTAGCCATGAAGGATATTCACCAACTATTTTAGGCTATGGTGACTAATTAAAGAAAATTGACATGCAAGGAAATGATTAATTCTTAGAATCAGGATGTCCGGGTACATGTCCTTTTGTTGGCCAGGGTACATGTTCTTTTGTGAAATACCATGCCTGCCAGGCCCAACAATTAAACTCTTTAGAGATTGTTTTTCCCTGTTGTACCAGATATTGCCATCCCTAAGGCAATGCTTGGGCACCAAAACCAATGTTCTCGGAAAATTCTGCCTTATAATGTTGAGGAAATGTGATCTTTTGGGGTTTATTTTTTCAATTGGTTTATATCTTAGTGTCTTAGTCATCTGGTGCCGCTCCAACAGAAACACCACAAGTGGATGGCCTTTAACAAGAGAAATCCATTCTCCCACAGTCCAGCAGGCCACAAGTCCAAATTCAGGGCATCAGTTCCAGGAGAAGGCCCTCTCTCTCCATCGGCTCTGGAGGAAAGTCCCCCTGATGCACCAGTCTTCCCCCTGTCTGGCAGCGTCCCAGCACAGGAACCTCAGGTCCAAAGGACGCTCTCTGTTCCCGGCACTGCCCTCCAGGTGGCGTTAGGTTCCTGTGCTGGGATGCTCCCAGACCGGGGGAAGACTGGTGCATCATGGGGACATTCCTCCAGAGCCGACAGAGAGAGAAGGCCTTCTCCTGGAGCTGATGCCCTGAATTTGGACTTGTGGCCTGCTGGACTGTGGGAGAATGGATTTCTCTTGTTAAAGGCCATCCACTTGCGGTATTTCTGTTGGAGTGGCACTGGATGACTAAGACAGAATTTGGTACCGGGAGTGGGGTGCTGCTCTAACAGATACCTAAAATGTGGAAGTGGTTTTGAAACTCTGAATGGATAGAGGTGCAGCAGTGGCAGAGGACCAGCAACAGCAGAGAACTTGCAGTGGCAGAGAAGCAGCAGCAGCAGAGAACCAACAGCAACAGAACGAGGAGACCAGTGTGAGATGGTGCTGGAGCCGACCCACGGAGCAAGAGAGCTGAGTGCCTGCGCGAAGGAGGCTTCCTGGCCGAGTTGGGTCCTCCAGGCACTTAATCGGTGGGGGTACAGAGCTTTGGAACACTTGCCCCAGCAGGGCAGATGCGGGCTTGAGGCCCAAGGGCCGAGAGGCCACAGGAAGCAGAAACTGAAGAGACAAGGAACACAAGATTCCGAGCTGCCTCAGTCTCAAAAGGTATGGCCGAGACCTCTGGGATTTCAAAGGGTGGAGCCATGGCCCCTGGTGTTTCTAAGGGTGGAGTTGTCAGTCCGATGGACTAGGAGAATGGTGCGCCAAAAGCCGAGGGAGCAGGGTTGCCATCCCAGTGGGTGTGGAAGACGGAGCTAAAGCCCAGGGCCGAGGGGTCTCCACTCAGAATCTGGAGACTGTGGCCAATACCCAGAGTCTGGAGAGCAGGGCTATTGTGTAAATGGTCTTAGAAAAGAGAGGATTATTTTCAAGCCTTGAGGGTTAATGTAATGTGTTCTGCTAACTTGCTTGGTGCCTGTTATTCCTTCTTTCCCTGCAATTTCTCCCATTTGTAGTGGAAATGTCTAGCTTGTGCCTGTTCCACCATTGTACCTTTGGAAGCAGATAACTTGTATTCTAGATTTCACAGATGAAGAGGAATTTTTGGATTTGGGACTAAGAGTTAAGACTTTTGCTGTGATATGATGAAATGGATATATTTTGCATGTTCCAAGGATGTGATTTTTTGGGGACCAAAGGGTGGAATATCATGGATTAAATTGTGTCGCCCAAAAAATGTGTGTAGCAACTTGGCTAGGTCATGATTCCCAGTATTGTATGATTGTGTTATCTGATGTGATTTCCTTATGTGTTGTAAACTCTATCACTGTGATGAGGTTATATGTGATCTCCTTATGAGTTGTAAATTCTATCACTGTGATGAGGTTATACTGATGAGGTTTACAAGATTAGATAGTGTCTTAATGCAATCTCTTTTGAGATATAAAAGAGAGAAGCGAGCAGAGACACATGAGAACCTCATACCACCAAGAAAGCAGTGCTGGGAGCAGAGTGCATCCTTTGGACCTGAGGGTCCTGGGCTGAGAAGCTCCCAGACCAAAGGACCTTCCTCCAGAGCCTACAGAGAAAGTGTTTCCCCGGAGCTGATGCCCTGAATTTGGACTTGTAGCCTATTGGACAGTGAGAGAATAAACTTCTCTTTGCTAAATCCATCCACTTGTGGTATTTCTGTTAGAGCAGCTGTAGATGACTAAGACACTTAGTAAGTAGGACTACTCAAATAGCCAGAACAGGTTTGTTTATTTGCTTTTATAGGCCTCCAGTAGAAAAGACCCCCCTTTTGCTACCTGTTTGCCTGTCTCCCAGGATTGTGATTTTCATCACCCCTTAAGACTTTGCATAAGCATAAAACACCATTTGCATTGGCCACCAAGTTACCAATTATTCAAGATAATCACGGGCAAATAGTTGTCCCAGGAATCTGGAAATACCTAAAAGATCCAACCAAAAAGCAGCTTTCCTAGTGCTGCTGTAACAGAAATACCACAGATGGGTGGCTTTAAAGAGCAGAAACTTATTTTCTCACGATTCAGTAGGCTAAAGTCCAAATCGGTGTCCCAGCCATGTTAATTCCCTCTTCATTGGTAGCCCTGGCCTTTCCTTGGTTCCTTGCTATCCTTACATGGAACCTGTCTTCCCCTGTGTATGCATATCTTTGTATCTAATCTGCTCTTTTTATAACTCAGAAATAATTAGATTTAGAGTGGTTAAGAGGTCAGCTGCTAACCAAAATGTCAGCAGTTCAAATCCACCAGCCACTCTTGGGAAGCTCTCTGGGGCGGTTCTACTCTGTCCTACAGAGTATAATCCAATTAACATAACATAACCCTTTGCTGTCTAGTCAATTCCGACTCATAGTAACCCTGTAGGACAGAGTAGAACTGCCCTATCATGGGCTTTCCAAGGAGTGGCTGGTGGATTCGAACTGCTGACCTTTCGGTTAGCAGCTGAGCTCTTAGCCACTGCACAACCGGGGCCCCAGTGTAACACAGGAGACCCTATTTCCAAACAGGATTATATCCACAGGTATAGGGATAAGAATTCTAACGCATATTTTGGAGGGACACAATTCAGTCCATAACAATAGCCTTTTAATCATTGTCCAATGATCAGTTTTCTAACATTAATCATTGTACAGGGGTTGTGTGGAAAGATGTTCTAGAGAAGTTAATTGGTGTATGAGTATGGACTCTGTATTTTCTAAGCAAAGTCACCGTGGCACTTGATTTGTTGCTGGGATGAATCCTGGCATTTGCCATTTGGTGGTGTGTGGCTGGCAGGTCATTTCAGCATTGCTGGGCTGAGAATGAACATTTCATTTGCAGGTGAAAATGAGTGATTGGATTGATTGTCTGCCCCTAAGAAAGATGTCATAATCATTTAAAATTTTGTGACGTGGGAAGTATTATTTCAAAATCATGAATTTCCAGCTGACTATCACTTTGTATCAATAGATGTTTATGTTTTTAAGAGCCCTAGTGAAAGGAAAAGAAATAACAGTGGTTTTCTGCTTGTTGTGTTAGCTTTGCCCAACTACTTATGCCAAAATACATTTCTTTTGGACAATATAAACATGAAATTCAGTAAAACCTTGATTAACCAATGTGTTCAGAGAATATTTCATTGTTTAAACCATTTAATTGATTTTTTTTTTATTAACTAAGAATTAACTTGAAGTCTCCAGTCTAAATTTTTATTCTAAAATTCATTGCTTTCCTGCCTCATAATTTCCTAAACATAATTTAATCTTCACTTGATGGAAAGTGTTGAATTTTTCCTTTTTTCAATATGTTTACATTGAGCAATACTCTGTGTAAGAAACTTAGTATAAATGCATACTGACATTTGGACATGCTTTTTGTTTATTTAATTTGGTAGGCCATCTTGTTTTTTTTTTTACCTTTTTTTTTTAACAAGTTGAAGAAATATAAAACTTAATTATTGCCTCCAGATATTATTTTATTATGCATAAATCTAATTTGTTATGCATATTAAGTATTTTGTTCTCAATTGTTATAATGTATACCATTTGTCATGGATTGAATTATATTCTCCAAAAATATGTGTCAACTTGACTAGGCCATGATTCCCAGTATTATGTGGTTGTCGTCCATTTTGTGATGTGTTGTAAATCTTAGCCTCTGTGCCTGTAGTTATGGTCCTATTTGGGAGTGAGCTGTCTGTTATGTTAATGAGGCAGGATTAGGTCATGTTAATAAAGATTAGGGTGGGATGCAACACCCTTACTCAGGTCACAGCCCTGATCTGAGGTAAGGGTAGTTCCCTGAGGGTGTGGCCTGCATCACCTTTTATCTTACAAGAGGTAAAAGGAGAGAGAAGCGAGCAGAAAGAGGGGAACTCACTACCACCAAGAAAGAAGAGCTGGGAGTGGAGTGTGTCCTTTGGACCCAGGGTCCCTGTGCTGAGAACCTCCTAGACCCAGAGGCAGATTGATGCCAAGACACATGGAGATCTCCAAGTAACACTGGGCCCACAGATGTTGAAAGGAAACAAGGACCTTCTCCCAGAGCCAACAGAGGGAGAAAGCCTTCCCCTAGAGCTGGTGCCCTGAATTCAGACTTGTAGCCTCCTAAACTGTGAGAGAGTAAATTTCTGTGTGTTAAAGCCATCCAATGTGGTATTTCTGTTATAGCAGCACTAGATAACTAAGATACTGTTTAAATTATGTTGTTAAAGTACTTTAAATATCTTTTGATAAAATATTTGGCTACCTTAAGATATGCTCAGATCATGTAGCAAAAACAATACACTAAAATACGATTACCAAGGTATAATATTCAAAACATAAGCGCAGTGAGCAGGTGTATGTGTAGGTGGATTGAAATAGGAGAGGTGCTTTTAGGGCAAATTAAGATATAAATGCCTCCTACCAATACTGAGCCTAAAGGTTACCAATGACCTAACTGTTAACTCCTGTGCTCTCTACTCAACCATGCCTAGATCATTTCCGTAGATATTTAAATGTCTGTAAGCTTCTCTTTTTAAACACCTTCCTTGATCCTATATTCTTTTCCAGGTACCTTCTTTCTTTTCATTCCCAGTCAAATTTTTTGAAAAAGTTCTAATCAACTCAAGTTGATTAGAAGTTGGACCACCTTTGTTTTAGTTCTTTATCATTTTACCCAGTCTATCCTACCTCCTTCACCTGGCACATTAGCTCCGTAAAGGCAGGGTGTGTGTTTTGGGACTCCTTTAGATCTCCTTTCTTCAGCACAGTGCCATGCCTACTGATGGATTAGTGTGCTTGGCTTAGTGAAATCTTATATTTTAAGCACATTTTCTCATACGTTTTCATCGTAACAAGTATTTATTGAGTAGTAGTAGAAGGTGAGTAAGAAATAGTTTGTGCTTTCAAAGAGCTTAAAACATAATTTTACTTTCTTCTTGCTCTCCCACTCCATCTCTACCATTCCAAGATTCAATATAATTAAAATCTAAAATGCAGGATTAGATTTGTATATAAGTGATCATAGGAGGGTTATGAGTGACTAGGAGCCCTGGTGGTGCAGTGGTTAAGAGCTCAGCCTCTAACCAAAAGGTCAGCAGTTTGAATCCAACAGCCACTTCTTGGAAACCCTATGGGGCAGTTCTACACTGCCTCTGTAGCGTCTCTATGATTTGGAATTGACTTGATGGCAACAGATTTGGTTTTGGGTTTTTGGATGTGTGAATAAGGTGCCCTGGTGGCACAGTGGTTAAGTGATTGGCTGCTAACCAAAAGGTCGACCATTTGAACCCACCAGCCACTCCTTGGGAGAAAGATGCGGCAGTCTGCTTCTGTAAAGATTACAGCCTTGGAAACCCTATGGGGCAGTTCTACTCTGTCCTATATGGTCGCTATGAGCTGGAATCAACTCGATGGTACACAACAACAACATGAGTGAATAAAGTACTGGAGCATAAAATGCCAACCACTGCTCATTACATGTTTTATACTTCTTATGGACATGGAAGATTATCTGCAGGAAAATAGCAGGAGATTAGAGTGGAATGGTTGGTTGGGGCAATGTAATGGAATTGCCTTGAATGCTAGGAGAGTTATTGCAGAGGTTGACCAGAAGCAGAGGGCTGACCAGAACTGGAATTTAAGAATGTTAACCTGGCAGCTGTATGGAACTGGAGAAGGAGCTAACTGGAGACGAGGAGCAATAAGGAGCCTGCTACAGATGCACAGATAAGAAGTAATAAGAGCTTACTGCCGATGGAGGCAAAAGACAGAACATGGGAAAAGGCGCTGTGGAGAAAGGAACCTGTGTACTTTGGTGACTAAAGGTAACTGGGTAAAGGGACAAAGTCAAAGATAACTGTAATGGAGCTTTGCTATTAACACAAATAGGAAACTAAGGAGTGGTTTTTGGGGAGGAAAATGATGAATTACACCTTGGATATTGTATTATATCTATTACTGTGTAACAAATTACCTCCAAATTGTACAACTCAAAACAACAGACGTTTATTATCTCACACATTGTCTGAGGGTAATGAATCCAGGAGCAGCTTAACTGGATGATTCTTGCTTAGCTTCTCTCATGAGGTTGCAGTCTAGATGTTGGCCAGGGCTATAGTCATCTGAAGGCTTGACTGAGGCTGGAGGATCTGCTTCCAAATTTTTGTACTCACATAACTGTTATCTGGAGGCCTAAGTTCCTTGCTGGCCATTGGCAGGAGGCTTCTGTTCTTCACCATGGGTACCTCTCCATAGAGCTGCTTCTGCATCCTTACAACATGGCAGCTAGCTTCCCCTAGAGCAAGAGAGAGAGAGCATGAGCAAGGAGGAGGCTGCAATGATTTTTATGACTTTGTCTTGGAAGCCACACAACTTCACTTCTGCCATTATCTATTCAATAGAAGTGAGCCACTAAGTTCCGCCTCAAGGAGGAGGGAGGAAATTAGGGAAGAGAGCTGAAGAGTTCGTGGACATACTTTAAAACTGCCATAGATATATTGTGTTTTAAGGACAAATGGATAATGAATAAGGAAGACTGAAGAAGAATTGATGTATTTGAATTATGGTGTTGGTGGAGAATATTAAATATACCATGGACTGCCTGAAGAATGAATAAATCTGTCTTGGAAGACGTACAGCCAGAATGCTCCTTAGAAGACAGGATGGCAACTTCGTCTTACATACTTTAGACGTGTTATTAGGAGGGACCAGTCTCTGGAGAAGGACATCATGCTTAGTAAAGTAGAGGGTCAGTGAAAAAGAGGAAGACCCTTATAGAGATGGATTGACACAGTAGATGCAACAATGGGCTCAAACATAGCAATGATTGTGAGGATGGCGCAGTACTGGGCAGTGTTTATTTCTGTTGTACATAGGGTCATTAAGAGTGAAACCAACAACAGTTCCTAACAACAAATAGGACAAATGGAGTGAGCATTCAAATGAAAATGTTAGGAGCGAGGAATCGGGAGCTCTAGAGAGCCACCTACAAATGGAAGTAGGTGATTGCTAAAGCTGAAAATATCGAAGATGGAGTACTTCTCAAGTCAGGTTTCTTTAATGGTCTTTCTCAACCAGCTTCATTATTTATGGTTATTATTCCCTTCTCCAGATTATATTATTCCAGTTATTCTAACCTGTTTTAAGATTTCCATTTTTAATCGGTTGTATTATTTTGTATTTTTTCTTCAAAGCTTCTTATTATGAAAAATTTCAAACTTACAGAAAAGTTGAAAGACTAGTGTAATGAGTGTCCATATACCCACCATCTAGATTCAGTAATTAACATTTTGACTTAAATGCTTTATTTTTATATGTATGTATATATATTTTTTTTATGAACCATTTATCAGGTGGTATTCTTTGGAAAGAGGAGTTTCTCCCCCATCTTGGGATAAACTACAATTCCTCTTAAAAAGGCAGGGTACAGGCTTAATTCTTTCCCCTTAATTACAAATTTTCAGAGTGAAGAACTGATGTAGTAATCATGTGTAGTGCAAGCAAATTATTATTTTTTTTTCTTGAGTATCACTATGGACTCATAGTCTAAAGGGTAAAAACATATGCAGTTTTTCTATATATTGCCAAATACCCAAGGAGGTTGTACTGTTTTGCACTCCCACCAACAGTGGAGGAGAATCCCTGTTTCTACACAGCTTCACCAGAAAGTGTATTGTCAAACTATTGACTTTTTGCCAAACATGATAGATAGGTGAGAAATAGTATCTCCGTGTAGTATTAATTTGCATCACTCTTGTGGGTCAGGTTGAGCATCTTTTTATGGTTTAAGAGCTATTTGTTTTTATTTTTCTGTATTCTGTCTGTTCATGTCTTTTGCCTATTTTTCTAATGGATTTTTGGTCTTTTTCATCTTAAGAGCTCTCTTTCCATATTAGGAAGATTAGCCCCTTGTTTCTAATATAAATTGAGAATATTTTTTCCCACTTTGTCATTAGTCTTTTGACTTTGCTTACAGTGTTTTTATAATATGCAAAGGTAAACATTTATGTACCGATATGCAGAGATTTACATTTAGGTGCTGAATTTATTGGTCTTTTTTTAATTATTATTATTACTCCTAGATTTTGAGCCATAGTTAAGAAAGATTTCCCCACACCTAGGTTATGTTATAAAGGAATTAATCTGTTTGCTTCTAGTACTCATGCAGTCTCCCACCCGTATCCTCTCTTCCGTTCTCATCTTTCTCCTCTCCCCCTGTCTACCCATCTCTGTTTTAACATTTGGATCGCTGAACCATTTGGAGTTTATTCTGGCATATGGTATGAAGTATGGATCCAAGTTTCTTTTTCCAATAGCTATCCTGTTGTCCAATGTTTTCCCAGTGATTTGAGATTCCATCTTATATCATATACCAAATTTCCAGAAACTTTGGATCTATTTTTGGATTTTCTATTCTGTTACTGTGTCAGTTCCATTCTGATGTTCAATCAGGACATAAAAAACTATACAGTAAACTAAACAGGGGCGCTTACTATAAAGAATGATTAATTATGATAGAAGAGTAACCATAGGGTATAAGGAAATTCACCACCTCTTTGTCAGTTTGTGGTGGCTTGCGTGTTGCTGTGATGCTGGAAGCTATGCCACCAGTATTTCACATACCAGCAGGGACATGATGGACAGTTTCAATGGAGCTTTAAGACCAAGACAGACTAGGAGGAAAAACCTGGTGATCTACTTCCAAAAATTAGCCAATGAAAACCCTATGGATCACAACAGAATAGTGTCTAATACAGTGCTAGAAGATGAGCCCCCTAGGTTGGAAAGCAACAGTGGACTCAAGCATACCAGCAATTGTGAGGATGGCACAGGACCAGGCAGTGTTTAGTTCTGTTGTACATGGAGTCACCATGAGTCAGAGCTAACTTGATGGCTGCTAACAACAGCAACAACAACATATGATACCCTAGGGCTGAAGGAGAGTATCCAAGGAAGGATGAATTTGGAAGGGGTTCAGATCACTTTAAAGAGGGTTGGGTTGGGCCGCCTGCTAGCAGAGATGTTTAATGGTTTATCCAGGCATGAGCTAATCTGGAGTTGCTGGGTGAACAGTAAGCAGCTCTCTGGAGTGCAGGCAGGGGGAGCAGGCGATCAGCAACTGGTGTCATAGGTATGGAGTGAGAGTCCAGGTGCTGTCGGGGTAGGAGGCCTTCAGAGTATGCTGGTCACGCAGAGTGAAGGGGCTTGCGACAGGACTGCAGGTGACTTCAGGCCACAGTACAGACAGGTGACTGCATAAAGGTTATCGCTCAGCCAAGGCTATAAGGTCACAGAAAGGTCGTGTTCTGGACGGATGCCTGGGGCAGGCTCCACTGAATGTTTTCACACTCACAGTGCCAACCCCTGGCCCTTGCTAGAAATTATAGGAAGCCTCTTTCTTCTGCTATGTCCCTCCGGTGCCTTCTACTGAGAAAGCTTAACATTGTTCTCACTTTAAAGGAGATATATTAAAGACATTCCTTTGTTTATTGTAGAACATATATTTAAGGGCACATTCCAAACAAAGACAACAAATTAATAACAGACACAGTTACATTGGTCTGTCAGTTCTTGTGCTAATCCCCCATCATTTTGTAGTATTGATGATTTATAATGTATTTGTGTATCTGTTAATGCCAGCCCTCCTCATTGAGCTTCTCTTTTAGGGTTTTCTTGTTTGTTTTTCCGTAAGAACTTTCAGATAAACTTAGCTAGCTCCAGAAAAATAATTTGTTGCTATTTTTATTTAGTCCTGTACATTGTATAATAAATTCTTGGGGTAAAAAAGACTCTTGTGGTTATAAAAAAAAAAAAAGCAATAACGAAGAGAATGAAGTAGAAAATCAGAGCTCCGTACCTTAAATTCCCACTCGTCTGAGTTAATATTTTTGTGCATATCTTTCTGGATATTTTTCTAAGCTTATACAAATGTGTGATATTTTTCAAAATAAAAATGTTTAAACTCTTTTAAGAGTTACATCTCAGGGACTTCTGGGCAACACGGTGCTATAGTCAGAAGCACCATGCTGTTCCTCTGCAGCAAAGATCAGAAAAACTAAATCAAACAGAGTTACACATCAGTCCTGAAACCCTAAGCATTAAATGAAGAGATAAAGAACTCAGCCACACACCAAATGGAATAAGAAACTGACTGAAAATAGACAGCAAGGAGATATATGCAGAGGTCCCCTATCAGCTACCGCAGCACGCATCTGCCATCTTGGACTCCTATCAGAGATCAGCGAACAGGGGGTACAAGAAAGCAGCTTCACGGAGCTTCCAGCAGGAGACAGAACAACTGGTAACCAGCAACATAGGCTTTGCCACCCCCCACCCTTCTTCACCCCCACTTAGCCTTCTCTGCTTCCTGCAGCCACAGTCTTTTGGCCGGGAAGCACCAGCTTCACCCTGGTGTTGCTTGGATCCCACACTCCCGCACTAGCCGGCTCCCTGGGTGCCTTTTGTTGGCTGCTGGTGTTGCTTTTTTCTGCTTCTTTAGATTTCTTCCTTACCTCTCACCACTTCCCCCTCCTTTCTCTCAAATACCTGGCTCTGTGCGCCATCTTTGCTTCTTCCTGAAAGACTGTGAAACACCTCTTTACTGTGAAACTGCTTCCTGGCCCGTGTCACCACGCTGGTGGGACCCCTGGGGCTTTTTTTTTGCCTGTTTGTTCGCTCTGATTTGTTCTGTTCTGATTTGTTTGTGTTTTCTTTTTCTTTTCTTGGCTTGGGAGCCCCTTCTAGCTGGGCGGTACCACACAGTTTGGAAGCTACTCCCTTACTCTGAGGAGATGCGCAGGGACACCCCTGAGGGCATTTCTTTTTTCTTGTTTTTTTTTTTTGTTTGTTTGTTTCTTTGTTTTCTCTCTCTTATTCCCTTTTTGTCTTTCTTCATTTCCAGTCTCTCAATTTATTCATTTTTTCTTTTACCCATTTTATTTTTTTTCATTTTTCTTTTTCCCCATTTCTCAGTTCTCAACTCTCCACTCCAATAGCAAGCTCTCTTAGCACTCTTTTTTGTTTGTGTGTATGTTTTTGGCTCCTGTTCCTATCTCCTCTCTCTCATCCTTCCCATACCCATCTTAGCTCCACACATCACAATCTACCCCCTCCTTCCTGCCTACCTGCACTGTGCACTGAACATCACACTCCCAAGCAGCACAGGCACAGCCTACTGGAACCTGATTCCCGGTCTGCACTGTCAGCCCTGGTACATGCCACACACAACCCATCCCAGCAACTCCCCTTCAGCTGGACCTGCCCTGCTGTACCATACCTGACCGACCCTGCCCATTGCAGAAGGAGGTGAAAAGTATCGTGCCCACAGACGAGCAAACAACAAAGAACACACAGCCCGCCTGCTCAGACATAACCAAATAAAACAAAAAAGCAGGATGAAACAAACAAATCTACAATCCATAAACGAGCAAAATAACCACTGAATGCCCCAAAGACAGCCGACAATATCAAAACATTTACTAACACAGGACAGGATGGTTCCAGTATGTGTCCAAAATAAAACACCAGATGACTTTTCAGTAGAAGAAAAGGCACTAGACCTAAATGATAGGGAATTCAAATCTCTAATATTCAGAATTATCCATGAGTTGAAGCAAAAAGCAGACAGAAATGGAGAAAAAATAGACAAATTAATGGAAAAGGCAGACAAATACACGGAAAATACAGACAAAAAAATGGAAGAATTCAAGAGAATAATACAGGAACAAAATGCTAAAATAAGTTCACAACTAGAAATCATACAAAAACAACAATTAGAAATCCAAAAG
>NW_004443946.1:16353794-16374643 GCF_000243295.1 Trichechus manatus latirostris | reverse complement strand
AATAGCAGCACAACTAGAAGAATGTAATCAATGTCACTGAATTGTACTTGTGGAAACTTTTGACGTGGTATAACTTTGGCTATGTATATTTTCACCAGAAAAAAAGATCCTCCAAGGTCGAGAAGGGAGAGTGTTGACATGTCCTGGGGTTGTTAATGTAGAAGTTTTTGGAATGGTGTATCTTTGGCTATGTATATTTTCACCAAAAAAAAACAAGGTCCTCCAAGGTCGAGAAGGGAGAGTGTTGACATGTCGTGGGGTTGTTAACCAATGTCATAAAACAATATGTGTACTGATTGTTTAATGAGAAACTATTCTGTAAACCTTCATCTAAGGCACAATAAAAAAAAAAAAAAAAGAAAGAGTTACATCTTACTGAAGACTGTGACTCTAACGATTTGTTGTTTTTTGTTTTTCTTTCCAGCCACCATACCTGCCTTGAGTCTTTGAGAACATTATAATGTCCCTTTGTGCCTCTTCTCACAAGGAGTTTTCTCAGCTATTATCTGTTCAAGACATGGATATCAAAAACTCACCATCTAGCCTTAACTCTCCTGTCTCCTACAACTGCAGTCAGTCTGTCCTACCCCTGGAGCATGGCCCCATATATATCCCTTCCTCCTATGTAGACAGCCACCAGGAATATTCGTCCATGACATTCTATAGCCCCACTGTGATGAATTACAGTATCCCGAGCAATGCCAATAACTCAGAAGGTGGGCCTGGTCGACAGACCACAAGCCCAAATGTGTTGTGGCCAACTCCTGGGCATCTCTCTCCTTTAGCAATCCATTGCCAGTCATCACTTCTGTACGCAGAACCTCAGAAGAGTCCGTGGTGTGAAGCAAGATCACTAGAACACGCCTTACCTGTAAACAGGTAAATCTAATCTTCATTCTGAATTATGGTTCATGGCCACTATTCAGATTACTAATGGAGCCCTGGTGCTACAGTGTTTAAGAGCCTGGCTGCTAACCAAAAGGTCAGCAGTTGAAATCTACCAGCCACTCCTTGGAAATCCTATGGACAGTTCTACTCTGTCATATAGGGTCACTATGAGTCGGAATTGACTCGACGGCAGTGGGTTTGATTGTTTTGTTTTATTCAAATTATGATTTAGTGACAAGAAAGATATGCTTTATACAAGATCTTTATTTATTAGTCATATAGATGACTTCCACCACAGGTTGCCAGCGGAGCTTCCAGACTAAGACAGACTAGGATGAAGGACCTGGCGATCTACTTCTAAAAAAATTGGCCACTGAAAACCTTATGAATAGCAGCGGAACATTGTCTGGTATAGTGATGGAAGATGAGCCCTGCAGGTTAGAATTCACTTAAAATGACACAGTGGCTGCAACAGTGGGCTCAAACATAGCATGATTATGAGGATGGTGCAGGACCGGGCAGTATTTCCTTCTGTTGTACACAGGGTCGCTATGAGTTGTAACTGACTTGACGGCACCTAACAACAACAACAACATAGATAACTTAGAGCCCCTAAATAATATGAGGCACTATTCTATTCTGATATTCTAGTCCTCATTAAAAAGTAGGGCCTGTGGGTAGGTGTTTTTAGGAGAAGAATTCACTGAAGTGAAATTACTTGTCTCTTGATGAAGATATTTGGATTTGAAAAAAAGCTTTTTACTTTATTTTTGGGTTAGATTCTTCTAACCTTGTAATGAAATCACAATTTAGTGTTTGTGACACACTGTTTCCAGAATGCAAGTAATTTATAGCATATTGTATATTGAAATCCATTACTTTCTAGTGTTGTCATAAAACTTTGAGAAAACAATATTATACAGTCATTTTGTTTTTTCTTCTTTTATTAAAAAAAACTTATTCTTCACAACTGGACTAAACCAAAGCTAAGAAGTTTCCTGAATACAATCAAACACTTTCAGGGACAGAGTAACAGGGGTGGGGTTCTAGGGACCATGCTTTCAGGGGACATCTAGGTCAATTGGCATAACAAAGCTTATTAAGAAAACGTTCTGCATCCTACTTTGGTTGTGTGGCGTCTGGGGTCTTAAAAGCTTGCAAGCAGCCATCTAAGATCCATCAGTTGGTCCCAACCAATTGGAGTAAGGGAGAATGAAGAACACCAAAGACACAAGGAAAGTATTAGCCTAAGAGACAGAAAGGGCCACATAAACCAGAGACTTCATCAGCCTGAGACCAGAAGAACTAGATGGTGCCCGGCTACCACCAATGACCACCCTGACAGGGAACACAACAGTGAGTCCCGG
Source organism: Trichechus manatus latirostris (assembly GCF_000243295.1). Taxonomy (NCBI): domain Eukaryota; kingdom Metazoa; phylum Chordata; class Mammalia; order Sirenia; family Trichechidae; genus Trichechus; species Trichechus manatus. The sequence goes on along the minus strand of NW_004443946.1, from coordinate 16,372,388 downwards.
ATGGAGCAGGAGAAAGGTGGGGTGCAGAACTCAAAATTCTAGTAAGAAGATCAGACTTAATGGTCTGACTGAGACTGGAGTAACCCCGGAAAGCATGGCCCCTGGATTCTCTATCAGCCCATAACTAAAACCATTTCCAAGGCCAACTCTTCAGAGAGGGATTGGACTGGACTGTGGGACATAAAGTGATACTCTTGAGGAGTGTGTCTCTTAGCTCAAGTAGATGCAAGAGACTAAATGGGCAGCTTCTGTCTGGAGGTGAGATGGGAAGGCAGAGAGGGTTAGGAGCTGGTTGAATGGACATGGGGAATCAGAGGTGGAAAGGAAGAGTCTTCTGTCACAGTATGGGGAGAGCAATTAGAGTCACATAACAATGTATGTATAAATTTTTGTATGGTAGATTAAAAAATAACTTATTCTTGGAAAAAAATAAAAAAGTGATAGATAACGTTTTAAAGATAATGTTTTTTCGTTCAGTCTTTATTGGAAGATGTATTTTGTTTCTGAACATGAATTCTAATCAGAGTTCTGCTAATATTTGGACAAATTAGACTGTAGTATAATTACCTTCATTTATAAATCAATAATACCTCTACCATTTTCTTTCCAAAAGAAAACATGCCGTAGCAGAATAAGGAACTAGCCAGGTGTGTTTTTGATGCCTCGCAGCCCTCCCTTGCTGAGCTCTCCCTTCCCCTGGGAAACCTCTTACCCCTCCTTCAGCACTGAATGCCTTGTCACTTCGAAGCCTTCTGTCAGGACAGGTGCTTGCTCACTCTCTTTCCCTTACCCTCTCTTCTCTCTTGTCTCTCTGCCTCTCTTTTTTCTCTTTCCTCCCTCTGTTTTTTTTTTTTTTTTTTAACCCTAGTATAGTATTCACCTTAATGTAACTTAGAGTCCATTTGTTACTCCTTTTAAGGTTATTTTCATTCAGACCTGTATCAGGAATCACAGAAGGAAAGATTTTTGTCCCCTTTTTAAATGGGAACTTCCAATGTCTGAAGGGGTAGTCAGGCTTGTATTGAGGGAGGGCAGAGGGCACTTCCCATGACTCCAGGAGCTATAGAATGTCAAGGCCATACACCCAGCTTGTGGTTCTGACCTGTGGGCCGTGTTCTGTCTGGTCACTTCTTTCTCTTGTGCTTATTTTACACTCAGAAATGGCTACTGTTGGCCTTCTGTAGTTACCAGAGTTCATCAGCACTACACTGATAGGCTTAAACTCACCTAATCACCTTAAAAGATCAGTCATTCCCAACACTGTGGCTCTTTATGGCTCTGACAATAGTAACAAAGGTTTTGCTTTGTCAGATTTCCTGGAATATATTTATCATGAGCCCTAGATGGCAAAGAGATCAAATTAGGCAATGTTCATGTTATTTTTTTCTGGAAAGCTCCTCTTTCTCCCTTTATGTTCTTTTACAACGAATGTTTTCTTTGCTCTCAGAGAGACACTGAAAAGGAAGGGTAGTGGGAGCAGTTGCACCGACCCTGTTACTAGTCCAAGCTCAAAGAGGGATGTTCACTTCTGTGCGGTCTGCAGCGATTACGCCTCGGGATATCACTACGGAGTCTGGTCGTGTGAAGGATGTAAGGCGTTTTTCAAAAGAAGCATTCAAGGTACAAGAATAACGTTAGCTGCTGCTTTAGTTTTCCTTTTTTGCTTTCAAACAACTTTGCAGAGATCACCTGGCAGAATTTTCACCATTGGCCTGTTTGGTACGCAGAGTGGTTGAGGGTGGGTTGGGTGAATTGTTTCAGTACACTTCCCATCTTTACTTGCAGATTTCTAACCCAGAAATCCAGCTTGCATGGGTCTCACCCACCACTATTACCCACCAGGATGCTGGGGGAGAAGACTTAGTTACAACTCTGTGAAGATAGCTCTTGCAAAAAAATGTGTGCTCATTAGGCGTGGCAAAGATTGTTTCTTCCTGTGACCTGTGTTTAATACTTGGCGTGCTTAACAGTCATGATGACATGCTGGCTCCTGAGGAAGAGAAAATAAATGCGTTTTCTGGAAATGGTCAGGAATCAGTAATTCAGCTCCAGTGGACTTTGAGAACTGATCTAGAGACCTGACTTGCCTGGACTAGTAGACTAGTAGAGCCTCTGATCACAACTCTGTTATTTTCTGGCTGTTTAGACTTTTTCGTCACCTTCAAATGGTGCATACCTGGTTTAAAGGACAGTCGGCCCGTCCCCATGCACACGCCCTTGCCATACTCTACCCTCCTTGCCAGTTTTGATTTACTCAAGTAACTTTCTTGCTCTCATCTGTCTCTGCCCCATATCCCCTGCTCTCAGCAGCCCCTCTCCTGGACAGCGTTTTATGTTCCCATCTTAGAGCTCCATTCCCTTTTCTTCTTCAATGCTTTATTCTTAACCAATTAAGAAAAGCAATCTTGAAGTAAGTCATAGAGTACAAATAGTAGTTTAAGTTAACTCACCCATTGATAACTCCAGATTAAGGGAATATTTTATCTCAAGAGAGAAACACTGATGGAATCCGGAGGGTGGTGGTGAGGATTAGAGTTGGTAGATAACAAGTCACTTTCCTACAAATCCCCTCAAATTCACCCTGTATAAATGACCACCTGTTTGTCCTGGATCCTCCTGGCCTGTTAGTTCATCTCCTGGCCTGTTTCCTCCTCTGTGAAATGTAGGTACTTGCAGAGCTATTCCAAAGGTGAATAAAACCAAGAAACCAAACCCAGTGACGTCAAGTCAATTCTGACTCATAGCGACCCTGTAGGGCAGAGTAGAACTGCCCCACAGGGTTTCTAAGGAGCAGCTGGTGGATTCGAACTGCCAACCTTTTGGTTAGCAGCCAAGCTCTTAGCCACTGTGCCACTAGGGCCCCAAAGGTAAATAGAGGTTGAGTATGTGAAAATACTTGTTCAACTATAATATCATGCAAATTTAAAATATTCTTTTTTTTTTCTCTAACACTTTCCTTGTTCAGATATCAACATCTTTTCTTTCTTCCTTGTATTTCTGTTCTGATTCTAATCACATTTAAATCCACATTCTCCAAGAAGGTCTTCATAGTTGGGTAAGGGCCCTCTGCTATTTCCAAACTTCATCTGTATCTTATTGAAAAGAACACAACACAGATAAAAGAAGCATGTGTCATCAAATATTATCAAAAGATAAATCGTGTTGTTTGCTTATTTTTGCTTTTACAAAAAAGTTTTTCACTCAACGTTTAGCATGTTGAGTTCTTAAATATTTTTATTTACAATTATTGTTGTAGTAGATTGTAAGGCCATGTCCAATTCCCTGCTATATAAGATAAAAACAATTCAGATTTTCTGGAATTCAGAACTGTATTTCTTGATATGTTGACAAGTCTGTATCTTGCTGAGATTTCAGTATTTTTGTTGTTAGTTGCCAAGTTGATTCTGACTCATGATGATTCCATGTGTGATCCGCTAAACTGGAAGCCAGAAACTTCATCCTCTGCTTTCCAGTGCCTCCTGTCTCCCTGGCGGCCAAAGTCAAAGTGCTTACAGTGGCCACAGGCCTTGATTTTTCTGATACCCGGCTGACCTCCTCTCTTGCTACTCTGTCCCTACTCACCTTCCCCCAGCACACTCTTGTTTCAGGGCCTTTGCACTTCTGTTCTTTCTGCCTAGAACACTTTCCCTCCAGGTATCTGCATCACTCGCATCTCAGCTGCAGGTCTCTGCTCAATGTCACCTTCTCACTAAGTCTTTCTGTCACTATTTAAACTGCAGTTGCCATCCCCAGCTTCCACACACACTTGCTGGTCTCCTTCCTTGATTCATTTCCATCCATAGCACTTACCACCTTCTAATGAGTATATAAGCTGCTTGTTTATTTTGCTTGCCTGGCTCCCCACAATAGATTATAAACTCCATTAGGGCAAGGATTTTGTCTCTTTTGTTTACTACTGGCGCTCAACAATTCTATGAATGATAATTTTTTAATCGGGCTCTACATAGAGTTTTGTGTTCTTTTTCACTCAACATTGTTTGGTAAGCATTTCTCCCTGTTTTAAATTTCTGGAAACATTTCTCACAAGTGTATAATATTCTGTCTTATGATGGGACTTAATTTAGTTAGCTATTGTTGAACATTTACCTTGTCAATTTTTTAAAAAATTATCTTAAATAATGTTGTGATTAATATGTATGTTCATGACCCTTTTGAAAAAAATTCTGATGGTTTCTCTGGATATATTTTTAGAATAAACATATGTGGTCAAAGTGTGTTCATGTTTAAAATTCTTGACAGGTATTTTCAGTTGTTTCTCAGAAAGGTTGTACCAACTTATACTTCCACAAGCAATGTATAAGAGTGCTGGTTTTACCAAATTTTTGGCAGCGCTGAGTCTTATCATCAAAAAGAAAAACTCCTGCTAGATTGATAGGTGATATATTGTATAATTTGCTTTATAATTTGATTTTATTATGAGGCAAATTTTTCACATGTAAATTGTCTGCCATTTATATTTCCTCTCTGTCTTCTTTCTTCAGAATGTTTGCTCATTTTTTAAATTGGGTTCTGGCATTTTCCTTATAGATTATTGTGTGCCTTGTATATTAGCACACTAATTTTTTATCAGACATGTAACAAATATTTTTCCAGTTGACTCTATAATTTTGATTTATGATTTTAATATGCAGAATATTTAAGCTTTATGCAGTCAAAGGTAGGCAGTTTTAATAGTCTTATATATAATTTTTTAACCTAAAATGTCCTTTAACATCCAGAGATTATATAAACGTTCGCCTACATTTTGCTAGTTAATAGTTCGTTTTTCCATTTCATTATTTAATCCAAAAGGAATTTCTTTTGGTATATTGAATGAAATGGGAATCAAATGTATTCATCTCTAAATGGTCAGTTTTCTTCACATCATTTTATTGAATAAATCCATCCATTTTTCTTTTTTTTTTAATTGTACATTAGGTGAAGGTTTACAGAGCAAATTGCATTCTCATTCGATAGTATTTCAATAAAGTATTTCGTAGCCTTGGTTTCACTCCCCACAATGTGTTAGCACTCTCCCAATTTCCACTCTGGGTTTCCCGTTTTTTCGTTGATTTTTGAAAAAAAATATGAAAGTTGATTTTCTAATAGACTTTATTTTTTAGAGCAGTTTTAGTTTTACAGAAAATTGTGCAGGAAGTACAGAGAGTTCCCATTTATTGTCTCCACTATTATTAACATGCTGTATTCCTATGGTACATTTATTACAATTGATGAACCAATATTGATACATTATTTTTAACTAAGACCCTTAGTTTACATTAGGATTCACTCTTTATATTGTGCAACCCTGTGGGTTTTGAGGGGACCCTGGTGGTGCAGTGGTTAAGAGCTATGACTGCTAACCAAAAGATTGGCAGTTCAAATCCACCAGTTGCTCCTTGGAAACCCTATGGGACAGTTCTACTCTGTCCTATAGGGTTGCTATGAGTCAGAATCAACTCGACAGTAATAGGTTTTTTTTTTTTTTTTTATGGGTTTTGACAAATGTATAATGTCATGTGCCCACCATTACAGTATCATACAGAATAGTTTCATTGCCCTAAAAATGCCCTGTGCTCTGTCTATTTATCCCTCCTCCCTCCGGCTGAATTCCTGGCAACTATTGATCTTTTTACTAAGAATCGATATAAAAAATTTTTTTTTATTGTGCTTTAAGTGAAAGTTTACAGCCCAAGTTAGTTTCTCATACAAAAATTTATACACACATTGTTATCTGACCCTAGTTGCTCTCCCTACAATGTGACAGCACACTGCTCCTTTCCACCCCAGATTTCCCATGTCCATTCAACCAGCTCCTGTCCCTTTCTACCATCTCATCTCACCTCTGGACAGGAGCTGCCCATTTAGTCTCATGTATCTACTTGAGCTAAGACGCACACTCTTCACGAGTATCATTTTATGTCTTATAGTCCAGTCTAATCTTTGTCTGAAGAGTTGGCTTCAGGAATGGTTTTAGTTCTGGGCTAACAGAGAGTCCTGGGGCCATGTCTTCTGGGGTTCCTCTAGTCTCAGCCAGACCATTAAGTCTGTTTTTTTTTACTAGAATTTAAGTTCTGCACCCTACTTTTCTTCTGCTCCATCAGGGACTCTCTGTTGTGTTCCCTGTCAGGGCGGTCATAGGCGGTAGCTGGGCACCATCTAGTTCTTCTGGTCTCAAGCTGATGAAGTCTCTCGTTTATGTGACCCTTTCTGTCTCTTGGGCTAATACTTTCCTTGTGTCTTTGGTGTTCTTCATTCTGCTTTACTCCAGTTGGTTGGGACCAACTGATGGATCTTAGATGGCCGCTTGCTAACTTTTAAGACCCCAGACACCACTCACCAAAGTAGGATGCAGAACATTTTCTTAATAAACTTTGTTATGTCAGTTGACCTAGAGGTCCCCTGAAAGCATGGTCCCTAGACCCCCGCCCCATACTCTGTCCCTCAAAGTGTTTAGTTTTATTCAGGAAAGTTCTTAGCTTTTGGTTGAGTCCAGTTGTGCTAACTTCCCTGTAGTGTGTGTTGTCCTTCCCTTCACTTAAGAGAATTCTTGTCTACTATCTAGTTAGTGAATATGCCTCTCCCTGCCTCCCCACCCTCATAACCATCAAAGGATGTTTTCTTCTTTTAAACCTTTAAATCTTTTCTTAAGTTCTTATAATAGTGGCCTCATACAATATTTGTCCTTTTGTGACTGACTAATTTCACTCAGCATAATGCCGTCCAGATTCATCCATGTTATAAGATGTTTCTCTGATTCATCGTTGTTCTTTATCGCTGCATAGTATTCCATTGTGACCATAATTTGTTTATCCATTCGTCTGTTGATGGGCGCCTAGGTTGTTTCCATCTTTTTGCTATTGTGAACAGTGCTGCAATGAACATGGGTGTGCATATATCTATTCGTGTGATGGCTCTTATTTCTCTAGGATATATTCCAAGGAATGGGATTGCTGGATCATATGGTACTTCAATTTCTAGCTTTTTAAGGAAGCACCAAATCAATTTCCAAAGTGGTTGTATCATTTTACATTCCCACCAGCAGTGTATAAGTGTTCTAGTCTCTCCACCACCTCTCCAACATTTATTAGTTTGTGTTTTTTGGATTAATGCTAGCCTTGTTGGGGTGAGATGGTATCTCATTGTAGTTTTAATTTGCATTTCTCTAATGGCTAATGATCATGAGCATTTCCTCATGTGTCTGTTAGCCGCCTGAATGTCTTCTTTGGCGAACTGTCTGTTCACATCCTTTGCCCATTTTCTAATTGGGGTATTTGTCTTCTTGTTGTTGAGGTTTTGCAGTATCTTGTAGATTTTAGAGATTAGACATTGATCGGATTTGTCATAGCCAAAAATTTTTTCCCAGTCTGTAGGGTGTCTTTTGTCTCTTTTGGTGAAGTCTTTTGATGAGCGTAAGTGTTTGATTTTTAGGAGCTCCCAGTTTTTTAGATTCTCTTCTGGTGTTTGTGCATGGTTACTTATGGTTTGTACTCTGTTTATGCCATGTGTTAGGGCTCCTAGCATTGTCCCTATTTTTTCTTCCATGATCTTTATCATTCTCAATTTTATATTTAGGTCTCTGATCCATTTTGAGTTAGTTTTTGTGCATGGTGTGAGGTATGGGTCTTGTTTCAGTTTTTTGCAGATGGATATCCAGTTATGCCAGGACTATTTGTTAAAGAGACTGTCTTTTCCCCAATTAACGGACTATGTTCCTTTGTCAAATATCAGCTGCTCATAGGTGGATGAATTTACGTCTGGATTCTCAATTCTGTTCCATTGGTCTATGTATAAGAATTGACTTTTAAAGTCAACTTTGAGATATGAGTCACATAAAATAAAATTCACCAATTTTAATCATATAATTTTATGTGTTTTGAAAATGTATACAGTCGTGTTACCACCACCATAATTAAAATACAGAACATTTCCGACACCCAAAAAAGTTCCCTTGTGTGTCCTTCCAGCCAGTTTACACCCAACATCAGAGGCCCTGGCAACCAGTGGTCTGTTTTCTATCCATATGCTTTTGTCTTTTCTAGAATATCATATAAATGGAATTATAAAATATGTAACTATTTGTGTATAGCTTCATGATACTTTTGAGATTTGTCTGTGTTGTTGCATGTATCAGTAGTTCATTCGTTATTGTTGTTGAGTAATATTCCAATGTATACATGTACCACAGTTGTACTGTTCATTTGAGTTGTTTCCAGTTTTTGGACTGTTTTAAATAAAAGTTCTATGAGTGTTCATGTATATCTCTTTGTGTAGACATATGTTTTTTTTTCTCTTGGGTGAATACCTAGGAGTAAAATTGCTGGTTGTATGATAAGTGTATATTTAACTTCATTAGAAACTAACAAACTGTTTTCCAAAGTAGTTGAACTGCTTGTTATTCGCGAGAGCAATATATGAGAATTCTAGTTGCTCTACATCCTTGCCAAAACTTGGTATTGTCAATCTTTTTAACTAATTAAAAAGATTTTGATGGGTCTGTAGTGGTATCTCACTGTGTTTTTAATCTGCATTTTCTTGATTACTAATGATTTTGAGCATCTTTTCATTTGCCCATTGACTTTGTTCCATATGTATTATACATCAAGTTCTTATATATACTAGTGTTTTATTTTGATTGTTCCATTGATCTATCACTTCATTCTTATATAAGTACCACATTATTTTAGCTAATGTAGTTTTATAGTGCATTTTAATACCTGCCAGAACAAGTACCTCCTATTAAAACTTTCTGGTTATTTTCTCTTGTGTATATGTCCATAGGAAATTTAGGATAATTTTTTTAGTGACCTCCCATCCTCAAAGTTAATAAAAGTGGAGATTTTGTTAAAGCTAAGACTTATTTTAGAAGGAATTGATAGTCTTTGTAATAGTTTTCACATCAAGAAACATGTTATGTCTCCCATTTTTTTAGATCTTTTACATATCTTATAAACTCTTGTCAGTTTTTTTTTTTTTTAATATATAGGTATGGCACATTTCTCAGTGCTATTTTATTCTTTTATTTGCCATTGACTTTTGGCTATTTATCTTATATCAGAAACAATAGTAATTATTACTGTCATATTATGCCATTCACTTTCATTGTGGAATTCGTAATAACCTTTTGTCATTGTCCTTTGTAAGTTTAAAATCTATTTGACTATTATTCATAGATCTTCAACTCTGCTTTGTTTCTAAAGACTTTAAAGGCTGAGCTTTAAATGGGAAGTTCTAATAGCCCATGGTGTCCCTAGGTGGCAGAAATGGTTAACTTGCTTGGCTGCTAACCAAAAGGTTGGGGGTTTGAATCCACTGAGAGGCACCTAAGAAGAAAGGCCTGGTGATCTACTTCCAAAAAATCAGCCACTGAAAACCCTATGGAGCACACTTCTATTCTGACACACATGGGGTCACCATGAGTAGGAATCGACTCAATGGCAACTGGCAATATCCCATTGCTCTTGTTATAGGGTGCTGTAGAGTCAGTTCTGACTCATAGCGACCCCATGTGACAGAGTAGAACTGCCCCATAGGCTTTTCTTGGCTGTAATCCTTACGGAAGGAAACAAATTGCCAGGTCTTTTCCTGCAGAGCTACTGAGTGGGGGTTCAAACTGCCAACCTTTTGGTTAGCAGCTGAGCACTTAACCGTTACACCACCAGGGCCCCTTGTAATAGCCCATGTGAAAAAAAATCAAACCTGTTGCCGTCGAGTCGATTCCAACTCATAGCGACCCTATGGGACAGAGTAGAACTGCTCCATATGGTTTCCAAGGCTGTAATCCTTACAAAGGAGCCCTGGTGGTGCAGTGGTTAAGAACTTGGCTGCTAACTGAAAGGTCAGCAGTTTGAATCCAGTAGCTACTCCTTGGAAACCTTATGGGGCAGTTCTACTCTGTCCTATAGGGTCACTGTGAGTCAGAATTGACTCGACAGAAACGGGTTTTTAATCTTTACAGAAGCACACTGCCACCTCTTTCTCCTATGGAGAGGCTGGTGGGTTTGAACCACTGACCTTTAGATTAGCAGCCGAGAGCTTAACCACTGTGCCACCAGGGCTTTTGTAATAGCCCAAGGGGTATATAAAAGATTATTATTACCTTGGAAGCATATGTTTCCTTACCTTGGGACTTTTTTGACCTTGAACTCAAGAAAGCTATCCTGAGGGACATGCCTGAGGTAGATGCTTGCAATTGGAGGATAAAAGTGCCAGAAAAGGCCTGGGCCATAAACATTGCTGTTTCTTAAATAAGAAATCTGAAAGGTTGAACTGAGACTAAACTCAAATCTTCTGATTACAAGCCCATTGCTATCTCTTGTCTACCATGCAGTTGAATATGAGTGATAATAGGTATTTAGACAGACTCAATTTTGGGCAAGAAATTTTTGCAGAAAGAACAAGATACCCTTTTATGTTTTATAGTAGAAACAGCACATTTTTCTATGAAGTTTTATATCTTAACTAAAAGAATTGTGTATTGTCTTCAGCTGAGTTCTCTAGAGAAGCAAAACTATGTACATATATGTATATATATACACACACACATATGTATATATATATAGAAAGAGACAGAGACAGAGACAGAGATTTATCTCAAGAAATGGCTCACATGATTGTGGAGGCTGGCAAGTACCAAAGTCCGTGGGTCAGGCATCGACTGGAGGCTTCTCTTGACTCACATGGTTGCAGGGGCTGATGAACCCAGAATTCGTAGGACAGACAGCAGGCTGCAGGGCTGCAGGGCTGCAGAGCTGGAAAATCTCAAAGTCAGCAGATCAGATGACAGGCTGCTGGTTCACAGGGCTGCGGAGCTGGTGAATCCCAAAGTTGGCAGGTAAGATGTCAAGCTGCTGGCTCAAGTCCTAAGAACTGTAGGTCAGAGAATGATGAGCCAGAAACAGGACCCAGAGCAAGCAAGAGATCTTTGCCAGAACGTTCATATATATACTGGGTGCAGACCACACCCCCTGGGGAAACTCCCCTTTACAACTGATTGATCACATCAGATCACGTCATTGAGGTGATTACATTATATCACAAAATGAAGGATAATTACATCAGATCACAAGTAGAGTTAATTACATAATACTGAGAATCATGGTCTAGCCAGGTTGACACATAACATTAACTATCATATATATATGTATATATACCCTCATGTGCCTGTCAGTTTCTCATACTGTGGTGGCTTGTATGTTGCTGTGATGCTGGAAGCTATGCCACTGGTATTTCAAATTCCAACAGGGTCACCCATGGTGGACAAGTTTCAGTGGAGCTTCCAGACTAAGACTAGGAATAAGGACATGGTGGGCTACTTCTGAAAAAACTGGCCAGTGAAAACCTTATGAATAGTGGCAAATCGACTACCTCTGTGGAAAGAGACAATGGAGAAGCTCAATATTATCAGTCAGAACAAGGCCAGGGGCCGACTGCAGAACAGACCATCAATTGCTTATATGCAAGTTCAAGCTGAAGCTGAAAAAAATTCGAGCAAGTCCATGAGAGCCAAAATATGACCTTGAGTATTTCCCACCTGAATTTAGAGACCATCTCAAGAATAGATTTGATGCATTGAACACCAATGACCAAAGACCAGATGAGTTGTGGAATGATATCAAGGACATCATACATGAAGAAAGCAAAAGGCCATTAAAAAGACAGGAAAGAAAGAAAAGACCAAAATGGATGTCAGAAGAGACTCTGAAACTTGCTCCTGAACGTCAAGTAGCTAAAGCGATTGGAAGAAATGATGAAGTAAAAAGAGCTGAACCGATTTCAAAGGGTGGCTCTAGAAAACAAGTAAAAAATTATAATGAAACGTGCAAAGACCTGGCATTAGAAAACCAAAAGGGAAGAACACACTTGGCATTTCTCAAGCTGAAATAACTGAAAAAAAATTCAAGCCTCGAGTTGCAGTATTGAAGGATTCTATGGGGAAAATATTGGAAACATCAAAAGAAGATGGAAGGAATACACAGAGTCACCTTACCCAAAAGAATTGGTCGATGTTCAACCATTTCAGGAGGTAGCATATGATCAAGAACTGATGGTACTGAAGGAAGAGATCCAAGCTGTGCTGAAGGGAATGGTGAAAAACAAGGCTCCAGGAGTTAACGGAATACTAACTGAGATGTTTCAACAAGTGAATGCAGCACTAGAGATGCTCTCTCTATGTGAAGAAATTTGGAAGACAGCTACCTGGCCAACCAACTGGAAGATATCCGTATTTGTGCCCATTCCAAAGAAAGGTGATCCAACAGAGTGCGGAAATTGTTGATCAATATCATTAATATCACACATAAGTAAAATTTTACTGAAGATCATTGAAAATTGGTTGCAGCAGTACATCGACAGGGAATTGCCAGAAATTCAAGCCAGATTCAGAAGAGGATGTGGAACGAGACATGTCATTGCTGATGTCAGATGGATGTTGGCTGAAAGTAGAGAATACCAGAAAGATGTTTACCTGTGTTTTATTGCCTAAACAATGGCATTCGACTGTGTGGATCATAACAAATTATGGATAACATTGCAAAGAATAGGAGTTCCAGAGCATTTAATTGTGCTCATGAGGAACATGTACATAGACCAAGAGGCACACGTTTGAACAAAACAAGGGGATACTGCGTGGTTTAGTCAGGAAAGCTGTGCGTCAGGGTTGTATCCTTTCACCATACTTATTCAATCCGTATGCTGAGCAAATAATCCGAGAAGCTGGGCTATATGAAGAAGACCACAGCATTAGTATTGAAGGAAGACTCATTAACAACCTGTGTTATGCAGATGACACAACCTTGCTTGCTGAAAGTGAAGAGGACTTGAAGCACTTACTGTTGAAGATCAAAGACTACAGCCTTTGGTGTGGATTGCACCTCAACATGAAGAAAACAAAAATCTTCACAACTGGACCAATAAGCAACATCATGATAAATGGAGAAAAGATTGAAGTTGTCAAGGATTTCATTTTACTTGGATCCACAATCAACACCCATGGAAACAGCAGTCAAGAATCAGATGATGTATTGCGTTGAGTAAACCTGCTGCAAAAGACCTTTTCGAAGTGTTGAAAAGCAAAGATGTTGCTTTGAGGACCAAGGTGCGCCTGACCCAAGCCGTGGTATTTTCAGCCACCTCATATGCATGAGAAAGCTGGACAATGAATAAGGAAGACTGAAGAAGAACTGATGCCTTTGAATTATGGTGGACTGCCAGAAGAACAAACAAGTCTGTCTTGGAAGAAGTACAGCCAGAGTGCTCCTTGAAAGCAAGGATGGTGAGACTTTGTCTCATGTACTTTGGACATGTTATCAGCAGGGACCAGTCTCTGGAGAAGGACATCATGCTTGGTAAGGTAGAGGATCAGTGAAAAAGAGGAAGACCCTTGACGAGATGTATTGACACAGTGGATGCAACAACGGGCTCAAACACAGCAATGATTGTGAGGATGGCGCAGGACCAGGCAGTGTTTCATTCTGCTGTACATAGGGTCACTGTGTTGGAACCAACTTAACGGCACCTAACAACAACATATATACATGTATATATATGTGTGTGTATACATATATATGTATATGCAGATATGTTGTTGTGTGCCATGGAGTCAATTCCAACTCATAGTGACCCTATATGACAAAGTAGAACTACCCCATAGACAGTCCAAGGCTGTAATCTGTGCCAGGGAAGAGCACCATGTCTTTTCTCACAGGGAGCCACTGGTGGGTTCGAACTGCTGACCTTTTGGTTAGCAGCCAAGTGCTTAACCATTGTGCCACCAAGGCTCCATATATATATTTTAAAACATTTCTCTTACTTCTGTTAGTGTGGAGTTGTGTGCTTCTCAGACTATTGCATGGGACAAGAAAACCATTTTAATACATGAGATAGTTGGTGCATTTTGAGGAGGATTTTTTTGTTGTTTTGTTTGGCCAGAAGTAAAATAAATTACCATGACCTTCTTGCATAAGATATTTTTTAAGCAATTTTCATTTACCACATTTGCATTATTGTACTTTCTGATCCATTTTTGAAAGTAAAATTATCTTTTAAAATATGCTCTGAAGAAATATATAAAAGGAACCTCTAGCTGCCCCTTAAATGCTTATCATTATAAGCCAGATACTCTTTTTAAAACCAGTAAAAATGGCATTATGCATGGTTTTTAGAAGGTACTTAAAGGATTGCCACTGATGTGAAAAATCACTGTGGGAATGTGTTTATTTTCTAGCTATAAAGCATTATCTTTTAAAGTACAATAGAAATTTTCTGATTATAAATATATTTCAGCTTTTACAAACTTAATTTGTTTTTGATATTATAAAGGAAGACAAAAGCAATAACAAGATAATTACCTGTTCCTTGAAAAAATTTAAAACACGACTTACAATATTCCCTACTTTGCTAGAGTGTGGGCAGAACCAGTGACTATGATGAGCTAGGTGCTCTTTTGATTAGGTTACATTATATGGTAAATGGTGATAGGATTACTTTATGATTATATAAGACTCCGTCACAGCCGCCTGGAGAGAGATTGGAAGTCAGAGAGATGTGTTCCTGCTGGCCTGGAAGAAAGCAAACATCCGCATGTGAACTGCCTCCAGTGGCCACATGGCAAGGAACTGCCGGTGCCTCCAGGGGCTAGAGCTATGTCTGGCTGACAGCCAGCAAGAAAACATGCACCTCAGTCCTACAGTCACAAGGAGCTGAATTCTGCCAACAACCTGAATGAATCTGGAAGAAGACCTCGAGCTTCAGATAAAAACACAGCCTGGCTGACACCTTGATTGCGACATTGTGAGACTCTGAGCAGAAGATCCAGCAAAACCTTGCCTAGACTCCTGACCCATGAAAACTATGAGATAATAAATTTGTTTTGTTTTAAGCTGGTAAATTCGTGGTAATTTGTTGTGCAGCATAGAAAACTAAAACATTAACCTTAAGCAGATTATTGAACTGAACTTAGGTTTTTCCATTTGTAAAATGGGGATCATAGCTCTTTATAGGGATGTAGGGTTAAAGGAAATGTTGATGGGAAATACCTGGAAGTTAGTAAGTAATCAGAAATATTGGTGTGCCTCTCCTGGTTATTTTGATTTTCTTCTCCTTCTATATCCAGGCTGAGCCAGCATTTTCTTACTACATTGAGCATTATTTTGCTTACTTTTGGGTCTGTGAGTTGGTTAGGGTAGCTCTACTGCATAAAGGTTGGCTCCGGGCTTTGGGTTGAGTTCAGGTCTGCTCCACATTCTCCTTGGACCAGTGGCTTTCAAAAGTATTTTATTCTCCTAGGAGCTCAAGAGATACAGCCAAACTGTTCAAGCATCACATCTGCTAACACTGTTGTCCAAAGCAAATCACATGGCCAAGCCCAATAGCAATTGGTGGAGAAGTATACTCTGCCCACTCTAGTACACTTCAAGGTCACCTGGCTGAGGGAGGGAGGAAGGGGTTATAGAGAACAATATTCTAATATACCTCTACTATTTTCAAGTAACGGTGTTTTGGGTTCTTTCTGTTCTTATTTAGAGTGTTAGTTTATTTGTTCCTTCTGTTCTCTTATTTTATTTACGGATTCCTATAAAAAGATCATATTAAATCCCAAAGGCATTTGTAAAAGACTATAGGTAGCAGAATTTGGTAACTTGATACACAAGTACAACTCTTGAATAGTTCTGTGATTTGGAGCAAACTGATTTTATGTGACTGTTTCATTTTTCATGTCCAAAGGAGGATCTTTCTAAATGGATCACTTGAGAATTCTAAGAACACACAAAGAATAAACTGTTGGCCAAAAAGTAGGTCACTGAAATATTGCTAGTTCTATTTTACTCACTAACAAGGCAACAATGAGGGATAACTTTGGCCTTTGTACCCATACCTGTCGTTAAGATGTCCCCCATCTCTCAGCTTAGCGTTATCAGTGTTGTTGACCAGGAAGAAATTTAACCAAAATATTGTAAAAGTAACCTTCCTTCTTTTTGTTCTTCTATAGGACATAATGATTATATTTGCCCAGCCACAAATCAGTGTACAATAGATAAGAACCGGCGCAAAAGCTGCCAGGCCTGCCGACTTCGGAAGTGCTATGAAGTAGGAATGGTGAAGTGTGGTGAGTGTTCACTCTCCCTTTTACTGCACGTGGGACATGCTGAAAGCTGTGTCTTCTGAGGAATGGTTTGAATAACTGGAGACAGATACCCTGGAGGAGAGGAGATTTAGGACATGTTAATTTTCTTCAAGTATTTGTATGCTGTCTGATTGGAGGAGGGATTGACTTTACTGTAGTGGACAGTACTGAGGTGAATGGGCACATGCAACAGGGAGGCAAATCTTGGCCCAATTAGGGGAGAACATTCTGCAGTTCAAGTGGTTGGGCAGTGGAATGGGCTGCCACATGGGTTAGTGGATATCTAGCCACTGAAATGGTCAAGCAGGGTTGGACGATCATTTGCCTGAGGCCCTGAAAAGTCCAGTTCTAAGGATGAAGTCTTGGTAATTATCCACAGTTAAAGCTTCTGACAAGACAGGTTATCTTGTGGGTTATTTGGGTAACTGTGGGGAAGACTCGTATCTACTCCTCCAGTAAGTTTCTTTCTTTTTTTTTTTTAATTGCAATTTAGGTGAAAGTTTACAAAACAAAGTAGTTTCTCATTCAAAAATTTATGCACAAATTGTTTTGTGGCGTTGGTTGCAAGCCCACGTTGTGCCAGCAGTCTTCCCCTTTCCCTTTCCACTCTGGGTTCCCCGGTTCCATTGTCCAGTTTTCTTGTCCCATCTTGCCTTCTTGTCTTTGTTTTGGGGCAGGTGTTGCCCGTTTGATCTCATATACTTGACTGATCTAAGAAGCACGTTCCTCACGTGTGTTATTGTTTGTTTTATAGGCCTGCCTAATCTTTGGCTGAAAGGTAAACTTCAGGAGTGGCTTCAATTCTGAGTTAGAAGGGTGTCAAAGGGCCATAGTCTTGGGAGTTCCTCCAGTCTCTGTCAGACCATTAAGTCTGGTCTTTTTTGTGAATTAAATCATTTGCTCTGCATTTTACTCCCATTCTGTCCAGGACCCTCTGTTGTAATCCCAGTTAGAGTGGTTAGTAGTGGTAGCCGGGCACTATCTAGTTCTTCTGGTTTCGGGATCATGTAGGCTGTGGTCCAAGTGGTCCATTAGTCCTTTGGACTAATTGCTCTCTTGAGTCTTTAGTTTTTTCCCTCTTCTTTGCTCCAAACTAGAAGAGACCAATAGTTGTATCTTAGGTGTCTGCTGGCAAGCTTTTAAGACCCCAGAGGCTACTTACCAAAGTAAGATGTAGAACATTGTCTTTTAAGAACTATGTTGTGCCAATTGATGTAGATGTCCCCCAAGTCTATGGTCCTTTGCTTTCAAGGCTGGGAACTTCATTCCGTGAGGTGTTCATGTCTAAGGGGTTTCCCTGACTGTGCCACTTGTGTACTCTATTGTCTAAATTAATATGTGAGGATCACCTACAGTCATGTATTTAGAAATTTCCACTACCTGTGTTTGTACCTGCTGGTGAGTGTGTTCCCTTACGCCCTTCCTCACCTCTTAGCATATCTATCTATCTATGTATCCATTCATAGATTATTGTTTGTTGATTCTATTGTTGTAGAATTGTCTATGCTATAGTAGTTACCATAGTTGTCTTTTATTCCTCTCAATGTCCTATCTGCCTTGGTCATGTTGTGCTAACTTCTCCCATATTGTGTATTGCCTTTCCCTTCACCAATATTAACTAGTGTCTACTATCTCTTTGGTAACTTTTCCTCCCCCTCCTCCCATCCTTGGTAATCATCAAAGAGTTTTTTTTTTTCCCTTCCCCTGTGTGTAAACCTTTTGTTGTTACTTTATAAAAGTGGTCTCATACAATATTTGTCTTTTTGTAATTGACTTATTTCACTCAGCATAATGCCCCTCCAGATTCATCCATGTTGTGAGATGTTTTGCAGATTCATTATTATTCTTTATCATTGCATACTATTCCATTGTGTGTGTGCACCACAGATTGTTAATCCATTCATCCATGATAGGCACTTAGGTTGCTTTCATCTTTTTGCTATTGTGGTTAATGATGCAGTGAACATGGGTGTGCATATGTCTGTTTGTGTCATGGCTCTTATTGCTTTTTTTTTCTAAATTTTTTTATTGTACTTTAGATGAAGGTTTACAGAACAAATAGTTTCTCATTAAACAGTACACATATTGTTTTATGACATTGGTTAACAATCCCATGACATGTCAACACTCTTCCTTCTCGACCTTGAGGACCTTTTTTTTTTTTGGTGAAAATATACATAGCCAAAGTTACACCATTTCAAAAGTTTCTACATGTACAATTCAGTGACATCGATTACATTCTTCCAGTTATGCTGCTATTTTCACCATCCTTTTCCAAATTATTCCATCACCGTTATTCTCAACTCACTGTCCCCTAGGCTTCCCATCAAACCTTCTGAGTTGCTGTTGTCAGTTTGATCTCACATAGATAATTCTTTTTTTTTTTTGTACCTTAGATGAAGGTTTGCAGAACAAATAGTTTCTCATTAAACAGTTAGTACACATATTGCCCTATGACAATGGTTAACAAC
>NW_004443946.1:16302206-16351830 GCF_000243295.1 Trichechus manatus latirostris | reverse complement strand
TTTTTTTTTTTTAATTTGGCTATGTCTGAGCAGGCGGGCTGTGTGTTCTTTGTTGTTTACTCATCTGTGGGCATACTTTTCACCTCCTTCTCCAATTGGCAGGGTCAGTCACTCAGATATGGTACAGCATGGCAGGTCTAGCTGAAGAGGAGTTGCTGGGATGGGTTGTCTGTGTTACTTACTACAGCCACCAGGGCGGGTCAGTAATCAGCACAGGGCAGGTTCCAGTAAGCCGTGCCTGTGCTGCTTGGTGTTGTGATGTTAAGCACACAGTGCAGGTAGGCAGGATGGAGCAGGGAGATTGTGATGTGTGGAGGTAAGATGAGTATGGGAGAGAGGAGAGAGGAACAGGGGCCAAAAACATACAAACAAACAAAAAAGAGTGCTAGGACAGCTTGCGTTGGAGTGGAGATATGAGAGACTATGAAATGGAAAAAAACAAGAAGGGGAAGAAGAAGAGAAAAAAAAGAATGAATAAATAAAAATCATAAAGAAAAAAGAACAGCAAAGCTCCCAGGGATCCCACCGGTGTGGCTACAAGGTCTGGGGAAGTTGTTGCCAGGTGTTGAAGTACAGCCTGGCTAGAATGCATAGAGGTATTCAGTGCCAGGTATTCAGGGAACAGGAAGAGAAGGAAGGTATAGAGAGAAAGAAACTGATTAATGAAGAAAGAGAAAAAGGGAAAAAGAAGGAAAAGAAAACAAAGCAAAAAGAAAAAAAAAAGAACAAGAAAAGCCCCCAAAAAAACAGGAAGAAAAAAAAGAACATGAAAAAATAAATGCTCTCAGGGATCCCTCTGCACATCTGTGCAAGTTGAGAGGGTAGGTCACAAGCCGCATAGCACTGCCCGGCCAGAATGGGCTCCCAACTGGAGAAAAGAAAAAGAAAACAAACAAACAGTTCAAAACAAGCAAACAAAAAAGAAAGCCCCAGGATCCCACCAGCGTGCCTGCACAGATCGGGAAGCAGTTCCACACTTGAACACACTTGAACGGAGCTCCACAGCCCCTTAGGAAGAAGCAAAGATGGCACCTGGAGCCAGGCATTTGATCGAAAAGAGGGGGAGGTGGTGAGAGGTAAGGAAGAAATCAAAAGAAGCAGAAAAAAGCAACACCGGCAGCCAACAAATGACACTCAGGGGGTCAGCCAGTGCAGACGAGTGGAATCCAAGCAGCCGGTGCTTACCGGCCAAGAGACTGTGGCCGCAGGAAGCAGAGGAGGCCGAGTGGGGATGAAGAAGAGTGGGGGGGTGGGAAAGCGTTTATCGTTGTTTACCAGTTGTTCTGTCTCCTGCTGGAAGCTCCGTGAAGCTGCTTTCTCGTACCCCTGTTTGCTCGTCTCCGATGAGAGTCCAAGATGGCAGATCCGCACTGGGTTAGCTGATAGGGGACCTCTGCATGAATCTCTCCTCACTCTCCGTTCTCTGTCAGTTTCTTACTCCATTTGGTGCTTTGCTGAGTTCTTTATTTCTTCATTTGATGTTTTAGGGTTTCAGGATTGTTTTCTCTGTTTGGCTTAGTTTTTTGATCTTTGCTGTGGAGGGACGGCTTGCTGCTTCTGCTTAGAGCGCCATGTTGCCAGAAGTGGCTCTTATTTCTTTAAGACATATACCTAGGAGCGGGAGTGTTGGATCATATGGTGTTTCTATTTCTAGCTTTTTGAGTAAGCACCGTACTGTTTTCCATAGTGGTTGTACCATTTTACATTCCCACCAGCATTGTATATAAGAGTTATAATCTCCCCACATCCTTGCCAACATATGTTATTTTCTGCTTTTTTTTTTTTTAATTACTACCAGTAATGTCAGGGTGAGATGGTGTCTCATTGTAGTTTAGATTTGCATCTCTCTAATTGCTAATGGGAGCCTTGGTGGTGCAGTGGTTAAGAGCTCAACTTCTAACCAGAAGGTCAGCAGTTCAAATCCACGAGTCACTCCTTGGAAACTCTATGGGACAGTTCTGCTCTGTCCTGTAGGGTAACTATGAGTTGGAATCGACTCAATGGCAATGTGTTCAGGGCTTTTTGGTTCTGCTTTTTTCTAGTTTTCCTACCTTGGGCAAATTATTTGCACTCTGTTTTGCCTGGTTCCTTTTCTGAAGTTGGAGATAGTAATAGCACCTGTCCTTGAGGGTAGTTGTCAGGATGAGATAATCTATGTACAGTACTCAATGTCTGGCACATAGAAGCTTCCAGAAGATGTTAGCTACTATTGTTATCATTTATCACTATTGTTACCATCATCATCATCTTTTGGCTGGGACTATTTACCACTATCTAGTATGGAGCACCTCTTTGGTAGAATTTTTTATTAAGCTCACTCAGAGGCAGCTGTCCAGGCCTATGTGTCAAAGCCACAAACACCTGAAATGTCCTTGGTAGAAAAGTGTGAGTTCCTTTTCAAGGACTTTGTTTTATTCAACTTTTATCCCCAGAACATATAGTACCAAACCAAAAAACCAAACCCATTGCCGTTGAGTCAATTCCGATTCATAGCGACCCTATATTTGTCAAAGAAAGTTGGTCAAATAAATTTGAAGGTATGGATTCCAGATTTTTCACTTTAGGTATGTAAATCTGTTTTGCAAAGTCCATATCCTCATACACTTTATGAAAAAGGCATGCATGATCAGAAAGTTACTTTCTTAAAACATACTTTTTGTTCCATTTTACCCTGGGAGTACAATCCATAACTTCTTTAGCATTCTACCTAATCACTAATAAAATGAATTATGTTTTAGACTTTTAATTTTTTTAGCAATAAATTTGGTTCAAAGGTCCCTGAATGGATAGAACTCCTCTTTCTCCTTGCAATTAGTCAAGGGTAAGAGCAAATTCTGATAAATTTTCTTAGGAGCCAATAATTTAATTTACTCAGACTTTTTAATGAATATGTATTTTTTAAATGTGGACAGTTGAATTTAGTGAACAAACATGTTGATAGGAGGATAGAAACTAAGTATCTTGCAGATTTTAACTTTTAGATTAGTTTTTTAGAGAAATTTTATATAAAAGTTGTACCTGTGTTAATGACATCCTGATTGATTAATATGTTTTTCTTAATTTCCATTTTATGTTTTGGTGTTTAACCCATGAATATTTAGAAATATTTTTGAACTCAAATGTGTAGGGGTTTGAACATTATGTTTGTGTTGTTGATTTCTACTTTTATTGTATTATGGTCAGAAAATATATTCTATATGGTATCAATTTTAGTTAAGATTTTCTTCATGACCTAGTATGTGATAATTTTTGCAAGTATTCCATGAATTTTTGTAGATCAAACTTGTTAGTTGTATGGCTCAAATGTTCTGAATTTTAACCTTTTTTTCCCTATCAGTTTGCTGAATTGCTGAGAGAGCTATGTTAAAACATCCTATGAAAACAGCGTGTTTGTCAGCTTGTTTTTCTTTCAATCATTTTTTTTTTTGTGCGTGTATTATGTTTGGAGGCTGTTTTTTGTTGTTGTTTGCTTTTTTAATGCATATGAGTTTAGAATTATTTATCTTCCTGGTGAATTGTTCATTTTGTAATTTGGTGGTGAGCCTCTTTATCTCTAAAAATGATTTTTTGCCATAGGGTTTAATATTATCTGATATTGATAGACTATTTATATTTGGATTCATTTCTATCATTTTGTTTTTTGCTTTTAAAAATTTTATCATGTATTTTCTTTTTTCCTCCAGAGTTGATCACATGTTGTTTTCTTCTACTAGCCATACATTTTTTGTCAATTCTTTTAGTGATAACATTTCTGTTTTTAGCAAGAATTCTTGAGTAATTTGAGAATTTAAGCAAATGTCTCTAATATCTCTGTTCCCAAATTGAGAATCTTAGAAAGTTCTAACCAAAATCATTCCTTTCTCATCTTACATGTTATTGCATGCTATTTAGGTTTCACCTTGTTTCTGTATCGCTACAAATTAATCATTATTACTTTATTTATTCAAAGATTTTTTAGATTTAATCTTATACTTACTAATTTATTTTCTTACCATTGCTTCTTAAATCCCATTCCTTCCTTCTAGTTCATTTTTCTCTTTCCCAAAGAACATAGCATAGTAGTTGTTTCAAAGGGTCTGCGAATGACATACCTGTCAATGTTTAACTGAAAATGTCTTTAATTTCTCCTCACTCTTAAATGACAGTGTTGCCAGGATATAATTCTAAATTGAGGCTTCTGCCCTCCTCACCATCTAAATTCATTATTCCATTGTGTTCCAATTCATAAACCTACAGTAACTAAAAATTTGGTAAAGACACAGGAATAGAGTATCCAGAAAAAGATACTTTTATATATATTTATTAAATGACAAGGCATTTTAAATCAATGGGAAAAACTTATTCAATAAATGGTATTGGGAAAATTGTATATCCATTCGGAAAAACAAAACATGAAATACTAATATTATATGATATAAAACATAAAATTCCAATACTATTCAAACCACAAAAGTGCTTAAAGAAGCAATAGTATATATATATATATAAAATTGTGCTTCAGGTGGAAGTTTACAACTCAAGTTAATTTCTCATACAAAAATTCATACACATATTGTTATGTGACCCTAGTTGCAATCCCTGTAATGTGACAGCATACCCCCCCCCTTTCCACCCCGGGTTTCTTGTGTCCATTCAACCAGCTCCTATCCCTTTCTGCCTTCTCATTCTACCTCTGGACAGGAGCTGCCTATTTAGTCTCATGTACCTACTTGAACTAAGAAGCACACTCTTCATGAGTATTGTTTTATGTTTTATAGTCCAGTTCAATATTTGCCTGAAGAGTTGGCTTCCGGAATGGTTTTTGTCTCAGTGGTGATGGTTGTCGGGGCGGTGGAGACAATAATCAATGCCACAACTCTTACAGAGAAGTGGGGCCAGGAGGGTCACTCTGAGGAGGCGAACCCCGGCTTCAGCCCCAGGAGTTTATTTTATAGTCAATACAGCAAGCAGTGAAGCAAATAACAGAACAATGGGCTTTGGGTGAGTAACAATAAGTTTCGGGCAAGGGAGAAGGAATTCAGGTAAACAAGCCAATCAGTAACAGGACAATAGGTTTGGGAATATCAGTCGTGCCTAATCTCTTTCTCATCGCTGACAAGTCTCCAACATGTCGTATACAGCACAGAGGCGTGTGGGGGCTGCAGTTGTCAATAGTGCAGCCATATTTAAATGGCATATATCCCCACAGTTTTAGTTCTTGGTTGACAGAGAGTCCAGGGGCCATGTCTTCTGGGGTTCCTCTAGTCTCAGTTAGATCACTGAGTCTGTTCTTTTTACGTGAATTTGAGTTCTGCAAACTTTTCTCCTGCTCCTGTAGTGTTCCCTGTCAGGGTGGTCATTGGTGATAGCTGGGCACTATCTAGTTCTTCTGGTCTCAAGCTGATGGAGTCTCTGGTTTACATGGCCCTTTTGTCTCTTGGGCTAATACTTCCCTTGTGTCTTTGGTGTTCTTCATTCAGAAATAGGAGAATATTTGTATAATCTTGATGTGAAATAAAAAGACAAATTTGACTATGTATTAAAACTTCTTATGGCAAAAAACACCATGAGCAAAGATAAATAACAAACAAGATAAATATTGCTTATAACAATATATTGTTATTGTATTTATTATTAGTATATAAAGAGCCTATCTTATCTAGTGCTGCTATAACAGAAATATCACAAGTGGATGGCTTTAACAAAGAGAAATTTAGTCTCTCACAGTCTAGGAGGCTAGAAGTCTGAATTCAGTGTGCTAGCTCCAGGGGAAGGCTTTCTCTGTCTGTTGGCTCTGGGTGAAGGTCCTTGTCATCAATCTTCCCCTGGTCTAGGAGTTTCTCAGTGCAGGGACCCTGGGCCCAAAGGATGCACCATCTCCTGGCTCTTATTTCTTGGTGGAATGAGGTCTCTCTGTCTCTCTGTTTGCTTCTCTCTTTTATACCTCAAAAGAGATTGACTCAAAGCACAACCTAATCTTGTAGATTGAGTCCTGCCTCATTAACATAACTGCCTCTAATCCTGCCTCATTAATATCATACCAAAAAACAAAAACCAGACCCATTGCCACTGAGTCAATTCCAACTCATAGCATTACAATACATAGGAAAATCACATCAGATGATAAAATGGTGGCCAGTCACACAATACTGGAAATCATGGCCTAGCCAAGTTGATACTCATTTTTGGGGGACATAATTCAATCCATAATATTCCACCCTTTGGCTCCCCAAAATTCCTGTCCTTGCCACATGTAAAACAATTCACCCCACCATATCATAGCAAAAGTCTTAAATCACCTCCAAGTCCAGAATCCAAAAAATTCCTCTTCATCTGTGAAATCTAGGATACAAGTTATTTGCTTCCAAAGTACCATAGTGGAACAGGCACAAGGTAGACATTTCCATTACAAATGAGATAAATTGGAGGGAAAGAAGGGATAACAGGGACAAACAAAGTCAGCAGAACACATTACAGTAGCTCTCAGGGCTTGAAAATAATACTCTGTTCTCTGAGACCATTTAGGCAATGGCCTTGCCCTCCAGACTCTGGGTGTTGGCTACATTCTCCAGATTCTGGATGGAGGCCCTTGGCCCTGGGCTTCAGCTCTGCCTTCCAAGCCCACTGGAATGGCAACGCTGCTCCCTCAGCTTTGGGTGACCCCATTCTCTCAGTCCATCTGAGTGTTGACCCCACCCCTTTGGCCCTGGCTGGCCCTGTTCTTTTGCTCCTTGGGCAAGGCAGGCCCACCCCCTTCAGCTTTGTGCAGGGGATCCGGCCCCATCTTGCTGGCACTTGTGAACAGCAGGCCCCACACTCTGGAACCGAGTTGGTGAAAATCTGACTCTTTGAAACCTAGGAGACTGTGGCCCCACTCTTAGAAACTCGAGAGGCCATGGCTCCACCATTTGAGACCCTAGAGGTTGTGGCCCTACACTTTGAAACTGAGGCAGCTCTGCTTCCTGTGTTCCTTGTCTCTTCAGCTTCTGCTTCCCTGTTTCTTGGCCTCTCAGCCTCTCAAGCCTCATCACCTATGTCTGCCTTGTGGGGCAAGTGTTCCAAAGCTCTTTAGCGCCACTGATAAGTGCCTGGAGGCACCCCACACTGCTAGTAAACTTCCGCAGGAAGGCACTCAGCTCTCTTGCTCCATGGGTTAGCAAGCCTAGCTCCACCGATAGGTGCTTGGAGGCACCCCACTCCTCCAGACTGCTTCCTGTGCAAAGACAATCAGCTGTCTTGCTCCATGGGTCGGCTCCAGTGCTGTCTTGTGCTGATCTCCTGGTTCTACTGCTGCCGTTTCTCTGCTGCTGCTTCTTGCCATCTGTGCCATCTCCAGTGTACAGCTCTCCTCACTTCCTTCTGAGTCCTCACCAGCATTGTCTTTGATGTCCATAATTTCACCAACAGTCTCTTCAAGGCAATCTAGGCTTTTACTATTAGGCATTATTCCAGCCTCTATCCATTCACAGTTTCAAAACTGATCCACATTTTAGGTATTTGTTAGAGTAGCACCCCACTCCCACTACCAAATTCTGTCTTAGTCATCTAGTGCTGCCATAACAGAAACACCGCAAGCGGATGGCTGTAACAAACAGAAGTCTGTTTTCTCACACTTTAGGAGGCTAGAAGTCTGAATTCAACATGCCAGCTCCAGAGGAAGCCTTTCTCTGTGTTGGCTCTGGGGGAAGGTCCTTGTCATCAATCTTCCCCGGTCTAGGAGTTTCTCAGCACAGGGACCCTGGGACCGAATGACACTCTCTCTCCTGGCTCTTGTTTCTTGGTGGTATGAGGTCCCCCTGTCTCTCTGCTTGCTTCTCTCTTTTATATCTCAAAAGAGACTGACTCAAGGCACAACCTAATCTTGTAGAATGAGTCCTGCCTCATTAACATAACTGCCTCTAATCCTGCCTCATTAACATCATCCCAAATCAAATCCCATTGCCCTCGAGTCGATTCCGAGTCATAGAGGTAGGATTTATAACATGTAGGAAAATCACATCAGATGACAAAATGGTGGACAATCACACAATACTGGGAATCATGGCCTAGCCAAATTGACACATTTTAGGGGGACATAATTCAGTCCATAACATAGCCTTTATTGGCCATTAGAAAAAATGGGCAAAATAAATGTGCAATTCACAGGTGAAGAAATAGAAATGGCAAACATATTACTCAACCATCTAATAATTTAAAAAACACAAAGTAAAATGAGATTATTTAGTCACTTTAAGATTAGCAGATTAAAAATGATTTTTAATGCCCAATGATATTATGAGAAAATAGGTAGTTCATAAAGTATTGTTTAGGTTATAATTTTTTAATGTTTTGGAGGATACTCTGTCAACATGTATCAAAATTTTAAATGTGTCTTGATTCAGCAATTAGATTTCTTTGAGTTTATTCTAAGGAGGTACAAAAATGTATGTTCATTGTAATATTTATAATAGAAAGAAATTAGAATCAACATAGATGTCCATTAACAAGGGACTCTGAATAAATGACGTTATATTCATAGAACAGGATGTTATATAGATTTTCAAATTGTTATGAGATATTTTTAATAATAAGAGAAAGGAGGTTTTAAATAGTATACACACTATGATCCTAATTTTGTGTATAAGAATATGAAAAAATATAAAATGCATAGAAAAAATACTGTAAGATTTTATGCTTTTCTATATTTTTGAGATTTTTCAATTTATATTGCATAAGTATGTGAAAAGAAATGTATATATATACACACACATATATATACATGCATGTACATATAAACATTTTAAGAATATATTATAAATATATATTGTTTGCTGTTTGGAAATATCAATGTTGAATTCCTAACTTTCCCTCATTTTCTACCTGAGCAAATTTCCTAATCTTGTGGTTTGGAAACTGAGGTACGATGGCACTCTTTAAAAGAGAAATGGACTTAGTATCCATAGATGACCTCGAAGTGGAGACCTTGTGATCATTTGGGTTATCGTTCCTACAAAAATCATGCTGTCGATTTTGCTAATACAGTCACAACTGTAATCATCTTTGGTATATATCCCACAGGTTGCAGAAAATATAAGTCAAACCTCTGTTCTAAGACAAATTGTGAGAATACACTCAAGTCTTACAATAATCATATGGCTGCATTTTTATCCTGGCAACTGGGGGAGCTTAAATTTTGGGCCAGGGAAGAGATCTGGAAGACACTGTATTAACGTCTATTTCCTCTTAGGCTCTCGGAGAGAAAGGTGTGGGTACCGTGTAGTACGAAGACAAAGAAATCCCAATGAGCAGCTGCATTGCCTGAGCAAAGCCAAGAAAAGTGGCGGGAATGTGACCCGAGTAAAGGAGCTGCTGCAGAACGCCCTGAGCCCGGAGCAGCTGGTGCTCACACTCATCGAGGCCGAGCCGCCCAGCGTGCTCGTGAGCCGCCCCAGCTCGCCCTTCACTGAGGCCTCCATGATGATGTCCCTGACCAAGCTGGCAGATAAGGAATTGGTGCACATGATTGGCTGGGCCAAGAAAATTCCTGGTAGGGCTTCCTGGGTCTTAGCTTTCCAGTTATTTGTAAAAAGGGGTGTCTTAACATTTATAGAGCAAGAGTACAAATGGAGGTCCACAACCTATGTGTAAATGTTGAACAGTTTGACAGCTTGATCTATAATGTTTAGGTAAAATATGCTCTCTCCTCCTACCTTGACACGTATACCTTCAACACAACCTGGAAGGCCAGGCTCAAATTTAGATTTCTTGGACTATGTACTTGGATTACATGCTATATTTTATTGCGTAAGTATGTGAAAAGAAATATATATACATCAAAAAACCAAACCTGATGCAGTTGAGTCAATTCCTACTCATAGTGATATATATGCATATGCATGTAAACATTTTAAGAATGTATTAGAAACATATATTATTTGATAACTTGTAATATCAATGTTGAATTCCAGGTGTTGCAGGTATTAAATTGGTTAATATGCAGAAAAGCTCAGGACAGGGCTTGGCACACAGTAAGTGCTGTATAAATGGTAGCTGTTAGCTTTTCATTTATTTATTTTTAAAAGAAATTTATTTTATTTTATTGTTGTTAGAAATATACACAGCAAAAGTACACACCAATTTAAGTTTCTACATGCACATTTCAGTTACATCGATTACATTCTTCGAATTGTGCAGCTAGTCTCACACTCCTTTTCTGGGTTGTCCCTCCTTGCTGTTAGTTTTTTATGAGTGTCATTTGGACGTTGGAAGAATAAAGTAGGCCCAGTGTTAATAATGTTTCCTCCATTTTATTTTTAAGTCCTTAGACATGTAATGGGCTTTTAAAAAATTAGCACAAAAGCATCTCTTTTGCAAGTGAATTTGATTTTGTTGCTGGAGGAGTGAACCCTTCTTTAGTGTCTCTGTCTTCTGTCCCCATTTCCTATTCCTTCAGCAATGTATGCAGCAACTCAGGAAGGTGTCAGCTCATTGATGTCTGATCAGACATTTTGTTATGTTTCTTATAATTTTAATGTACAAGCTTATTTTTGCATTCCTAAGTGAGAACTTTGAATCTTTGTCATCCTAGTAATTAAACCATATATTACCTAGAATTTTAAACCTGAATCATAAGAAAAAGATTCTTTCCCTTTTCCTTTTGGCTTTCCAGTCCTCTTTCTGCCATTTAAATTCCATTTGCAAACCCTTAATATCCTTTGAAAGTATTTTAAGAGGCATGTGGTTGTGAGGGTAAATGTGAAACCACTGAGTATGGTTCTTTCAATCCCAGTGTTTTTGTTTATGACCCAGAAGTTCAAGAAGTATTAGACATGGTGGCAAATCTCCCCATTAGTTAGCTTTGTCAAACAGTTTTGTATGTTCCGTCTCTTTTCTGTTGGGATGTCAGGGGCTTACCTTTTCCAGCATTTCATGTCTCTCTCTATGGGGTCTTATGGTGAGAAACTCTGTCCTTTGTGTGGTAAAGTCTTGGGAACACCCAATGTGTTCCCTTTGATCCTCAAAATTGTCCCAGTTTAGATGATGAATGTTATAGCCACTCCGCCTTAGTTCTCTTAATAACCTCCAGTCTTCCCTGTTTTTGTCTAAGAGTCAACTTTTTTGAACTTACTATCTTCATTTAATTTGTTTTCCAGTACTTGTGGGATCTTGCTGAAATCTCAGTTCTGCTATCCAGTGTACTCACCCTCCTTTCCATCTTTTGTTGTCTAGAAAATTTATCATCTCTATGTTACAATTGAAAATATTGAACTGGACTGGGCCAGGGTCCCTGCAGAGTTTGATACGGGTTGGCATGGACCATTGTTCCACCCCGGAAGCACATAACTGCCCTCTCGTTCAGCCCATTCTGTCCCATCTGGTTTACAATGTCATTCTGAGGCCTTTATCCCCATCCAAAAAAACCAAACCTGTTGACGTCAAGTTGATTCTGACTCATAGTGACCCTATAGGACAGAGTAGAACTGCCCCATAGTGTTTCCAAGGCTGTAATCTTTATAGAAGCAGACTGCCACATCTTTCTCCCACAGGCTGGTAGGTTCGAACCACTGCTCTTTCAGTAGCAGCCAAGTCCTTAACCATCAAGACACCAGGGCTCCTTTTATCCCCATTGTTGTTGTTTTTGTTGTTAGGTGCCATCGAGTTGGTTTTGACTCATAGCAACCCTATGTACAACAGAACAAAACACTGCCCGGTCCTGCTCCATCCTTACAATCGTTGTTATGCTTGAGCCCATTGTTGCAGCCACTGTGTCAGTCCATCTTGTTGAGGGTCTTCCTCTTTTTCAGTGACCCTCTACTTTCCTAAGCATGATGTCCTTATCCAGGGACTGATCCTTCCTGATAACATATCCAAAGTATGTGAGATGTGGCCTCGCTATCCTTGCTTCTAAGGAGCCTTCTGGTTGTACTTCTTCCAAGACAGATGTATTCGTTCTTTTGGCAGTCCATGGTATATTCAATATTCTTCACCAACACCATAATTGAAAGGTGTCAGTTCTTCTTTGGTCATGCTTATTCATCATCCATCTTTTGCATGCATGCGAAGCAATTGAAAACACCATGACTTGGGTCAGGCACACGTTAGTCTTCAAGGTGACATCTTTGCTGTTCAACACTTTAAAGAGGTCTTTTTGGCCCCAAACCTTGCTGAAATCCTGAAACACTGTCAGTAAAATCCCTATGAACTACAGGTCTGTGGAGGGTCTGTGGAAGTCAGCATAGCTCAATTGTGCACACACATATGTAAACAGATAATCTCAACGTTGAGTGACTGCTTAAAACTTGGTAGACATTTTGCTGTGCACTTTATGCATGTCACAGGTATGAATCACAGTTCATAAACTCAGGCTTGCAACAATTATCATGTTTCTTTATATATATTTTTATATATATCAACTTAATCATCTTTCCAGCCCCTATTCCCATGGATCATTCAGAAACTTAACTTCAGTTTCCTGGGGGTTCCCCACCTCTGGGGTGGGCTATGGTTCTAAGGCCTTGTGCAGTGTCATGGAGTTGGTGAGGAGGCAAAGGGACCTGCTGTCATCAGTCCATGTCTACACATCTGCCCACTGTCTGCGTGGCCTCTTCAGTTCTGGCAGCTCTTTGTGGTTTCTGGGACTCAGTTGGGAAGGAGATAGACGTGCCATGAAGCATTTCCTCTCTGGGATCTTCCATCCCCAGGGTGCTGCCGGGAAACCAGGCCTGAGTCCTCATTACTCCAGGGCCCATGGACCTTCTTTCCTCCCTCCAATCCTGGGAGAGCTTTCCTCAGGGTAATACTTCTTCAGGCTGGTCTCTTCTCTCAGCAAACACACTCTTCTATTTCTCAGCAAACATACTCTTCTATCTACACCTCCTCTGTTACTTCCCCAAGTTCTTCTGTGGACTTACTAGAACCATTTCCTATTGAGTCGATTCCAACTCATGGCAACCTCATGTATGTCAGAGTAGAACTGTGCTCCATAGGGTTTTCAACGGCTGATTTTTCAGGAATAGATCACCAGGCCTTTCTTCTGAAGCACCTCAGGGTGGACTCAAACTTCCAACTTTTTGGTTAGCAGCCAAGTGCGTTAACCATTTGCACCACCCAGGGACTCTTCTAAGGGCTTAGATGGTTGGAAACAAAAGCCAGGAAGTCTTTGTAGACTGTGTCTGTTTTCCACTTGCCACTTACTTCCCCTGAGGCAAAGACACAGACAGCCAGTTACCTCCTTGT
Organism: Trichechus manatus latirostris; assembly: GCF_000243295.1. Taxonomy (NCBI): domain Eukaryota; kingdom Metazoa; phylum Chordata; class Mammalia; order Sirenia; family Trichechidae; genus Trichechus; species Trichechus manatus. Next base: position 16,338,636 of record NW_004443946.1, on the reverse strand, counting down.
GTAGAGATGGAAGAGCAAGAGAATAATACAGAGGAAGAAAACAACAAACCAAAGTAACTGAATATGTTAACCTTGCTGCACACATAGGGTTCCATTTTAATCATGGCAGAAATTCTCAGACGTAGGTATTATTGCCCCATTCTTACAAGAAAAACACAGACTTAAAAGGAGATTAAGTAACTAGCTAGTAAGAAGCTGAGCAGGGATTCAAACCTGAGCCTGTCTCCCTCCAAGGCTGTGTGTTTGGTTACTATAGTTATATCACACTCTCTCCTTTTATCCTGGCTCCTGTGGCGGAAGCTCCGCGATCTCTGCTTTGCTTTCGAACTGCTCACCTCCCTAGAGATTACCTAGGTTTCTTTCCAGCTCTATGACCAATGCATGCTATTAGGCTAGTGGTCTTTGCTTCAGTAGTTACAGTTGCTCTTTAGGTTGGAATAGTCTAGAGGCAGTTCTTCTACCCAGAAGAATGGTTCTAACACTGGATGGGAAATTTTAAACAACTGGAGGAATCATTGGAGCCTTGACTTTTCCACAGGCACTAGCACTGCTCTCTGCCTGCCCCTCCCACTTTCATCACCGACCCCTGCCCCCAGCCATGGACAGGCAGCCCCTCTGACTATAGCTGAGCATTTGCTTTCTCAGCAGTGCAGAGAAAATGTTAGGATATAGCCAACAAAGATGGGTTCCGGCGTTCTGTTCTTCCCTAGCATTTATCTGTCTGGCCAACCATACAAGCCTGCTAACGGTTCTTTATAAATTGCTGGTGCAGTGCATTTGTCTCTAGAAGGGGTCTAAGGCTGGAAATGGTGAGCTGCACACTGTGTTAGTTTCCGAGGGCAGCCATAGCAAAGCACCGCAAAGTCGGCAGCTTTATCCGTTGCTGTTGAGTTTATTCTGACTCATAGCGACCCTATAGGGCAGAGTAGAACTCCCCCATAGGATTTCCAAGCAGCGGCTGGTGAATTTGAAATGCCGACCTCTTATAGGTCTGGAGGCTAGAAGTCCGAATTCAGGGCAATGGCAAGTCCATTTCTCTCCAAGGCTCTGGTGGAAGATCCTTTCTTGACTCTCTCAGCCTCTGGTGGTCCCAGGCGTTCCTCGACTTGCTCTCATCTCATGGCCGTTTTCCTTCTGTCTGTTTTTGTGTCTCTTTTGTAGGACACCTTTCAGATTGGATCAGAACCCACTCTACTCTGGTATGGCCTCTTGTTAACTGATAGTATTTTCAAAGACCCTAATTCCAAACAAGGTCATATTCACAGGTACCAGGGGTTAGGACTTCACTATAAATTTTGGGGGGCAATTCTACGTATAACCCAAACCCAAAACCAAACTCTTTACCATCGAGTCAATTCCAACTCATAGCAACCCTATAGGACAGAGTAGAACTGCCCCATAGAGTTTCCAAGGCTGTAACCTTTACAGAAGCAAATTGCTACATCTTTCTTCCATGGAGCAGCTGGTGGGTTTCGAACTGCCAGCCTTTGGTTTAGCAGCTGAGTGCTTAACCACTGCACCACCAGGGCTCCTACAACACGTAACACACACCTTACATTCAAAATTTTCTTTCCCTTAGCCAGCATTCAACCACATCTTAAAATATTGATTATTTCTCTGAATTGTTTGCGTTTTTCTTAGCTTTTTAAAAAACTGGCTCTTTTTGTTTTTACGAAAACGGAGCTGAGGAGGAGGGTGGGTGTGTCTCACCGCCTCTTGCTTTCCCCAGGCTTTGTGGAGCTCAGCCTGTATGACCAAGTGAGGCTCTTGGAGAGCTGCTGGATGGAGGTGTTAATGGTGGGGCTGATGTGGCGCTCAATCGACCATCCCGGCAAGCTCATCTTTGCTCCAGACCTCATTCTGGACAGGTGAGAAAAAATATACTGTGTTTCTTTCTTCTCCGATACGTTTGAGTGAGGTGCTTAGTGAGTGGGAACAAAGTTCCGGGTGCAGCAATTAAATTCTCACACCTAAAAGGGCAATCAGAGGATGAGAATGTCATCAGCCCTTCACTGGGTCAAGAACCCCAGGAAGAGAGAACATGGGTACAAGCCTTCAGTGTCCTGTGACTCACCTCTATCTGGTAGTACAGCAGCATCTGTGGTTAGGGCCAGAACAGGCACCTATGGCCTGCAGGGCATGTGGCCACTAAGTGCACAGGTCAACTTAGATTTTTCTACATCAAAAATTCCATTTTGACGTTATACTTTTTAGTTGTCCTGCTTTTCTTTCCATCTGAAGGGACCAATTACATCTTCAGCTATCTGGAAATAACTTGTAAATCTGGACAATTAATTTTAAGGTGCTTTAACTTGCCCTAATGGGGGACACTGGTGGTTCAGTGGTAGAATTTCACCTTCCACGTGGGAGACCCGAGTTTGATTCCGGCCAATGCACCTCATGTGCAGCCACCACTTGTCTGTCAGTGGAGTCTTGCGTGTTGCTGTGATGCTGAACAGGCTTCAGAGAGCTTCCAGACTAAGACAGACTAGGAAGAAAGGGCTGGGGATCTCCTTCTGGGGAAAAATCAGCCAATAAAAACCCTAGAGATCACAATGGTCTGATCCTGTTGTGTGTGGAGTCACTGTAAGTTGACTGAACAACAGCTAATGACAACAGAAGCTCACCGTAATGCATGTCCTATATAGTGTTTTTTGAAATAGGAGGGAAAGGAGTGGTTATTAAAACCAGATGACAGTTAACAGAAATGATGGTGCTAACATCATAACTTGTTTGTCTTTAGTTTTCTTTTAAAGAACACAGAAAAGAAACCAATTTTTAATTGACTTGAATGACTTATTAAGTGAAGTGTTTTGGAAGGAAAACTGCATCATACGACAACACTCAGGCTTTTTAGAGGAAAAGTAAAACATTTTCTTGGTGTAAATTTGAGCAGTTGGAAAAATCTCCATGGAAATAGATTTTCACACTTTCTTATGTTAAAAAAAAGTGCCGGTGTTGAATGTTTAGTCACATTTGGCTCTATGCATAGTGTAGGAGGATGCCCAGTGTTGTGCCCGAGCGGAACCTGCCCCCAGCTGTTGGTGTTACCTCGTTAGAGTGTCAGAAGATCCCCATGCACATGCTACCCACATGAAAAGCAGTACCCCAAGGCATTAGCGCCCTTTCTGCCTGTTGTCATGGATGACCAGATTGACAAAGAGTACCATTCTGAGTATCAGAAGTGTTTTGGTGGATCACAGAGCCTTTGGGAAGAGCTGGAGCACGGGATGTGGCTCAGGCAGGAGCAAGCCCAGGTGGAGAACCACAGAGGCGGCTCTGGAAGCCCTGAGTGGTGTGGGACATCAGACTATTTAGTAGCAATCAAAATAGCTAGCTTCTTGGTTTATGTGTGCCAGGCTACATCTTAAGCACTTGACATGTGTTCACTCGTTTAACCTTGGGAGAAAATATCTTTATTATCCCTATCCTTCAGATATGAAATGGGAGGCTAAGTAACTTGCCCACAGTTACAGGGTAGTAAGTTGTGGAGCTGGACTTGGGGATCTGGTTCTGTCATCCACACTCCTACTGGCAGCAGTTTTTTGCCTCTCAGCGGGATAGGGAGCAGGAAACAGAAGGATGAGGAGGCTGAAGACAAACTAACTTTCTCCTTTGTTCTTTTGTCTTAGAACAACCCTACTCTACTCTGCCCACTTCAGAAGCCCCCTCCTCCTGCTGTCACCTCAGGGTACCATGTTGCAAGGCAAGCTGAAAAGCTAAGCACCAAGCCCAACTATTGCTGTCATTAATTCATTCACTCATTCATTATGCTCTGCTTGGTGTTTTTTTTTTTTTTAATTGTAGTTTAGGTGAGGGTTTACAGAACAAATAATTTCTCATTAAACAGTCAGTACACATATTGTTTTATGACGTTGGTTAACAACCCCAGGACATGTCAACACTCTCCCTTCTCGACATTGGAGGACTTTTTTTTTTTTGGTGAAAATATACATAGCCAAAGATACACCATTTCAAAAATTTCTACATGTACAATTCAGCAACATCGATTACATTCTTCCAGTTGTGCTATTCTCACTATCCTTTTCCAAATTATTCCATTATCATTATCTTTAACTCACTGTCCCCTAGGCTTCCCATCAAACCTTTTGAGTTGCTGTTGTCAGTTTGATCTCACAGATAATTATTCTTTTTTTGTACTTTAGATGAAAGTTTACAGAACAAAATAGTTTCTTATTGAACAGTTAGTGCACATATTACCCTATGACAATGGTTACCAACCCCACGACATGACAACACTGTCCTTTCTCAACCTTGGGTTCCTTGTCAGCTCTGCTTAGTGTTTTAAATAAAGCTGTACCCCTGCCACCCCCTACATGTACACATATATAAATATGTACATGTAACTTTCCTAGAAATTAGTGCTAGAAAGTTCCACCTTTTGATGAATCAGTAAGTTTGCTTTATCAGACATTGAGATTATATTATTTTACGTTTTGTCTTGATATCTAAATTGACGCCAAATTTAGTTTTTATTTTCAGTGACTCATTCCGGGTTTTTGGTTTAGTTACCTCTTTTCTTTCTCTGTATGGGTTAAGTCTTGTAAGTATGTGTATAAGTCACTGTAAGTTGACATATATCTTGGATAAATATTAGGCCTACCTTTTAGCTAGGTAATAGAAGAAAGAAAAAGAAAAAACATTTTTCTTACAAATTACTCCTAAAAGACTCACATTACTCTCTATAAAATTTCAATGTCTTTTGTTTTACAACACATTAATCTAATACATTAGATTGCATATAGAAGAGTTCTTTGGAATTTTAAATACATTCATATTGAGCAAGCATTTTTTGATACGCCTACTGGTGTGTATTTTTTGTTGCAATTCCAGTTGTTTTTAACATATTAACTTTGTGAAGTCTAGGACTTCAAGTCTAAGACAGTTCAGTTTCTTACTGCATCTATTATACAGATAAATACACTTTTATGTAATAAGTAGTTTTCTGGAGAAGTTGCTTATTGAAGAATTTTTTACAAATTCAGGAATCATGCCCCATAATGAAGCCAATCCTATTATGAATCTTTTTGCAAAGTGAGTAAATAATCTTCACACTACTTGAAAATGACTGTCTTTTGCTGGATTGTCCTATCAGAGTTCCTTCAAGCAGTGGCATGAATGTGTAAGCAGTGATTACAACTTAATTAGCCAATCTGTGGATACTGAGACTGTAATTTCTGTTTCCCTTTATTCTTGTTGAGGCCTCTGCAGAGAGAAAACTTGAATCTACTGAGGATGAGAGGAAAATCCGGTTATCTCAGCTTATTTCTAACAAGGTAGTTCTTCTTTTAGTAACCGCTAGAATCATAAATTCATGTGAAGATCTACCACCGAATCTGAGCTTCTGTTCGCTCAAGAAAATCATATATGCTAAGACATTTTTGTGTCTTTAGCATCAACAGGAACTTGTCTAATGTTAAGTGTTATTAAAAAGTCAGTAGAAATTTGAGTCTGGGCTTGGGACCCATTGTGGGCATTTACAGAGTTCTGTGGAATCACATAATTAATTGTGAATGTACTGAGTAGTTGTTTATATATTGATTTTTCTTCGTGATACCCGCAGAATTTTCACTTGCCCTTTTTACCCACGTAATTTTCACTGCAGTTCAATATAGATTTACCAAGTATTTTCTGTGTGGCACACACACACAAGTAAACTGTGGACCGTAAGCACCAGTGTGCTCTCAGAGGTATATTTTGTAGGTACAAAATAGTGTCCCCCAAAGTAAAGCCCACTCATTCTTACAAAGGAGTGGATTTCTTTTATAAAGGAATGGTTATCAAATAATGATATGTTCCATATATATATACATTTATTTAACTCTAGTTTATGGATGAATGGTGTACAAAAGTAAATTTTCATGAGTAAGTTGGTTTGATTGATAGATTGTTTCAATATTTTAATATTCAAATTATATGTACTCTATTCTTTAATTCAAATCTTTTAATCCTGTCCTAATTTCTTACTTATAATTCATTTGCAATCCATAGTTCTAAAATAAATGAAATAGATTTCATTAATTTGTTATTTTAAAGTCCTTCCCCACTCGGTTCTGTATAACTCATCTTAAATTAAAACTTTCTTAGGGTGTCATTTTAGAGGTATTGTATCTTATTGCCTCTATTCTCATGTATTTTCTAGAAATGTATTTGATTTCTACAACCTGCAAAGTGAATAAAATATTCTACCCTTGCCACACCTTGAATGAAGTGGTTGGCTGTCACACCCGCTGAAAAGAAAGCAATCAGATCTAGTTCTTCAGAGTTGGTTTAGAACTTCAGTTTTTCCATGAGGTACATGTGTTCTGATTAGTGTGAGTTGCAGCCTTTATCAGGGCTTAAGATGCTCTGGAATGTAAGATTTTCCCCCTCCATTTTTGAAATATTAATTTGCATTGAAGATAATATGTATTTTAAAGAGGAAATGCCACCAATTTCAATATTTAGAGACTGTTCTTAGGCACAGCTTGCAACTCTGGAACACAGCGTTGATTTCAGATGAATCCCCTTACCACACTACCTGGGGTGGAGGTGGGGGAGCAGGATGGACATAATCCCATCTCTGACTTTGAGTCTCACAGAAGAGTAAATAGCCACACTTAAACCATCAATGCAGGACTTGATTGTTTTTTTGTTTTTTCTCCCCCTCAGAGATATTTTTAAAATATTTCTCAGTATCAAATATCCTCAAGTGCAACAGTTACAATTTCCAATAATTAATTGCCCCCAGGCAGAGTGACTTGACAATGTGACATGAGGGGTATTCAGTGAACAAGTATTTCTTGTGCGTCTGCTATGCACAGGGTGTGCAGGCTGCCGGGAACCACCCAGAGCAGGGAAGTGGTTAGGGAGGTGGAGTGATGGGGCATGGGGAAGGCTGGGGGTTTCCCACAGGTTTTGGCACTATTTACCCAGGGCTCTGATTCTCGAAGGTGGGCTTTTCCTGCAAGTGACTTCTAGGGGGTGCTAGTGTTTTATCACTTAACATGTGCACTTTTGGAAAGCCTCCATTGGCCGGGAGGAGCCTGGTGGTATAGTGGTTAAGAGCTTGGCTGCTAACCGAAAGACCAACAGTTAGAATCCACCAGCTGCCTGTTGGAAACCCTATGGGGCAGTTCTGCTCTGTCCTATAGGGTCCCTATGAGTCAGAATCAACCCCATGGCAACGGGTTTATAACTGGCCTGGAGTAAGCAATTTCCGTCCTTAAAGCTTTGTGTTGGTGAATTTTCTAGGATATGAAAGTCCAAGAATACAGGAACCTGGTGAGTGGACTTAAATAGCATTGTACTTAAAGGGAAAGGCTTCCCAGGATAGGAGGTACCCAGTAGTGTCAGTTTATTTGGATTTTTTTTCAAGGCCTCTTCCCCAACACCACCATCACTAGAAACAGATTAGGGGAAGGGGAAGAGGTTCTTTGCCAGTTCTCTGTAGACCTCAGGCCCCCTTCAGGGGCTGCTAAAAAAAACCCAAACCTGTTGCTGTTGAGTCGATTCTGACTCATAGCAACCCTGCAGGACAGAGTAGAACTGTCCCATAGAGTTTCCAGGGAGCGACTGGTGGATTCGAATTGCCAACCTTTTGGTTAGCAGCCGAGCTCTGACCATGGCTGCTCTTCACTGTGCACTGTAGGCTTTTAGGAGCAAATGAAGGTTTTGTGGCAAAATCATCTGACTACTTGTCAAGGACTTCCGGTAACTCTATGACTGATGACAACAGAAATTCTTTGAGAGCAGTGGGGTGGAATAATGTGTCTCTGGCTGGAGCGAATAGAAGCTGATATTTTCTAGATAAAGTTCAAATAATTTACTTCAAAAGTGTACTTTAAAAAATTCATTTTTATAAAGAAGTGATCAAAAGAATTTTGATTATATGATTCAGTCAAAGTTTGAAACTTTTGCTTAAACATTATCTTCAGTAACTCAAAAATGTCCACATCTCCATTTCTACCTTTCTTTCCTGATTCTAATCTATCTTGTTTGATCGCGATTTGTATGTCGTATTAGCTTTTTTCCAATTGCATTTAAATTTCTCTTAGTTGTTCCACCAGTTTCTAAGTGACCGCCAGGAAGTGAGAGTCAAGCTCTAGACATAAAGGATTGTTTCTTCTTCAGATATTTGCTTTGTAATGTTCGGTCTTCCTCATTAACACTCCAGATGTTTTCTCCTAATGGGAGAATGGAATGTCTCATTTTAATAATATGTGTCATATCTAGGGCTGGATGGCTGAAACAATTTAGATAGAAAATACTCAATGGAAATGGTATTTAAGAAAACATTTGGTAAATGGGTAGAAGAAGAATGTAGTTCTGCTGCACACTTTTGCCTAAATAGTATTTATTCAAGTATTTACTGTCTTCTTTCACTAGAATTAAAGATAATTCTAGTAATTTTACATCACTAGGTATGGTCTCATTAATATCTAGTTATAGTTAAAGGAAGTACAAGATGAACTTTGAGACTAAAAAAAAAAAAAACTCCCTAACGCTCTTGAAGACTGCCTGAAGTTGCATGGTCCTTAAATTTCCAAATGATCTGTTGTAGGGATGAGGGGAAGTGTGTAGAAGGAATTTTGGAAATCTTTGACATGCTCCTGGCAACGACTTCAAGGTTTCGCGAGTTGAAACTCCAACACAAAGAGTATCTCTGTGTCAAGGCCATGATCCTCCTCAACTCCAGTGAGTAACCACACAGCTGGGTCGTATTTTATAGGGGAGAGATGCTTTTTCTAGAATGGCATGGTATTAAGAAGAGTATTGAACTTCTTACTCTTATCTAAAAGGGGGAAATGGCTTTTCTTCTGCCTTCTCTGTTTTATTTTAAGGAATTTCAACTGTAGTTATCTTTTGAATATAAATTATTCATTGAGTTAATTACTGGCAGTCAATTTAAAAAGTGGCTCAAGCCGTTTGCTGGAAATGAACTTTAAAATGGTTACCTTCCAGCATTTTTTCATGGTTTTACATGGTTAACAGGCATTTGTATGTCCTGATTTGGGTTCTGCTTTTGCAGACATATTCATTCATTAGCTCATTCAATAAAGAGACTTAAGATACAGTCCTGCCCTCAAATAACTCAGAGTGTAGGGAGAGACAGAAAAGAGAGAGAAAACAAATCATTAAATATAATGATCTCAATGCTATACTAAAGTATATACAGAGTATTGTAGGAAAACAGGAGCCCTTGTTGTGCAGTGGTTAAGAGCTCAGCTGCTAACCAAAAGGTCGGCAGTTTGAATCCACCGGCTGCTCCTTGGAAACCCTATGGGGCAGTTCTACTCTGTCCTGTAGGGTTGCTATGAGTCGGAATCGACTTGACGGCAATGGGTTTTGGTTTTCGTTTGTAGGAAAATAGAAGGAGGAGAGACACTGGATGGTTGCAGAGGAGAATGATGAAGGATGAGCAGATGTTAGCTGAGCAGGTATAAGGAGTAGAACCTGGGTGAGCCTGGAGCTGCAAGTCATCCAGTGGACAGCTGGAGGGGAGGTGGAAAAGACTGGAAAAGGCAGTGCTTAATTTATACCGCACACCTTGGGTTGAAAACTGCTGCTTTGGGCATTCAGCGGCCATGGAAGAGGTTTGGGCAGGAAAGTATCTTAGAGCTTAATTTTTGAAACAATGGGAATCTCTGAGATCATATTATACCACTTTCTTTCAAATCAGCCAAAGCAGCAGACCAAGAAGCCAAATCTCAATGCAGAATCTGTGGCTGCACGGGTCCAGGCTGCCGGCTCGTCGGGGGCCAGCTGACATTCTCTTTCTCCAGCCTACACTCATTTCTTGTCTGTCTAACACCCCCGCAGCCTTCACTTTAGACATTGTTTTCATGAAGAGGAAAGGAAAACATATAGAGCAGTGCTTCTCAAACTATCAAACTATTTGTGGTGAAGGACCTTTTTTTCTTTTTAAATTTTCAATTCTCTATAAACAGTTACTTCTATAACATACAATAAAAATGAATTACTAGAAAAATGAAATAAAAATGCGAAATACAAACCCGTTTCTCATTATTACATTCAACTGATTTAAAATTTCTCTGTCAATTGCTATAAAAGTTTCTAACTGCTTACACTTAATTTCTACCCATGTCTTTGTAGACCGTTAACAGACCATACTTTGAGTAGCTCTCCTATAGAGCTTGGGGTGCTGTCCAGGAGCTGGCTGAATCTGGGTGGGGGATGGTTAAAGACCCGGGGAAGAAAGAAAGGGAAATGAAGAAGGATTGTGAAAGTACAGAGACCCAAAGACAAACCTTTGTGTGCTTCCTAGTTGGGTCTCAGTCTGGCCCTACCTGCCTCGCAGGACATTCCCCTGCACCCAAGACAACCCCCACCCCAGTTCTGGAAAGCAAACAGTTTGTGAGTAGAAATGGTAAATTATCAGACAAATGAAAATATGAGGGAAAGCCAAGAAGACTCTTAAGTGCCTTGGAGCTCCTGGCACTTTCTTGGCACTTATTGTTACCATTCACCTTTTACTTAATGAGGGTCCAGCTTGCATTGGCCATTAAGTGGATGTGCACATAGCAGATGTCCACCCAGAACATTTGAAACTGACTGAAGAAAATCACCTTTTTCTGACCTTCTCTTCCAGCTTGCCTACAAATGTTACCTCACCTGTGTTGCCATTTCTGTCTGTTAAAAGGAGGATTTGCTTCAAAAGTACATTCCTACGGTAACCAATGTCACAAAACAATATATGTACTAATTGTTGAATGAGAAGCTAGTTTGTTCTGTAAACCTTCATCTAAAGTACAATTAAAAAAAAAGTACATTCCCATCCTGGCACAAAAGGATCATCAAATGCCAGATTATGGGGCTTCTCTTACTTTCAGAAATAACTTAGAACTCTTTTCTATGTGTCAAAGTGCTCCTTGGAAAGCAGTTTGCTTGTTGTTACAACACTTTACGGTATAAAGCCTTCTGTTTGGCAAGCCTCCTTATAGTCATTTTAGCCTCTGAGACATCATACTGTGTTGTTGTCAAAAGCTAGAGACAGCATCTGTGCAATGGGGAAGACTAAGGCTACAGCGTTCCTCCTGCAGTATCTGACAGAACCACCATATTAAGAGAATTATAGGGGACAAGGTGGCATGTGATGTAATTACCACTTGTGGTGGTAAATGAGAGCATTTGTTTGCAGTAAATCCCAATGTAAGAAATTTTCTTTTAAGGAAGCTCCTTGTCTGCCTGGTAGTCATAACACTTGTCAAAATAAATGTATTCTGTTCAGCATTGCTGTTAGGAAAACAGGATTCTGTTTCTATTGGAAAATTTCCACTGTAAGGAGAAGTGGGTCTTTTCTGTGCTAGATTTTAAGAATTCAGAGGCACAGGCTCTTTCCTTTGGATGATTTGTAGCATTAAATTAAAAACAAACAACAAATAGGGATGGCATTTACCTTCCCACGTTAAACAAATAAATAAGCTGACAGAATATATAAAATAGACATTGGACATTGGGCAACAGGCCACAGGGCAGTGATCCCCAAGAGAAGGGACACAAACATGGTAAGCCCTTCAATTGCCCAGCTTATGCCTGAAGTCATTTCCAGGGCTGAAAAGCAGAAAACGGGAACCCAGATAAAGAACAGTGGTCTCCCTGAAGTGAGAAGGCTGAGTTGTGAATTTAGGAAGGCCAAGGCAGCTAGGATTTGCAGGGGAGAGTCCTGAAGAGGAAAGAGCTGTATAGAGAGAGAGAGCTCTGGAGATCTACAGAGGGTCCTCTTCAGGCCTTCAGCTGGATATTAATTAGTGCATGCTTGTAAAGATACTAACCAAGGACAGTGAAAGAACCACCAGAAAAAGTCAAATAATCCCTAGAGTTCACACGGGGCCAGGAATACTTCATGTTCTCACCAGCCAGAGGGGAAAACCTTATAATACACTGGACATTGGGTAGAACACTCAGAGGGTATTGCCTGAGTGACTAAACAAACCCATTGCCATTGAGTCAATTCTGATTCATGGTGATCCCATGTGTTACAGAGTAGAACTGTTCTATAGGTTTTCTTGACTGTAATCTTTACGGAAGCAGTCTGACAGGACTTTCTTCTGCGGAGTCGCTGGGTAGGTTTGAACTGCCAACCTTTGGTTTAGCAGCCAGTTGCAAACCACTTGTACCACCCAGCCTCCTTCTGTTGCCTTAGTGGGGCAAAATTAGCCCTCACCTGTATCCTGTCAGACAAAGCTTAAGAGCAAGTCTTGAAAGAAAACCTATTGCTAAGTAATTTAACTATGCTCTGGAACAAAGCTGAAGAATATTTAAAGGAATACAAGAATATCCAGCACCCAGCAAGGTAAAATTCGCAATGTCTGGTAACCAATCAAAAATTACCACGCATGCAAAGAAGCAGAAAAATATGACCTATAATGAGGAGAAAAAGTAATCAATTGAAAAATATCTCAAAATGATACAGATGACAGAATAGTAGACAAGGACATTAAAACCATTACTATATCTTTATTCTGTATGTAGTTCAAGAGGTAGAGGAAAGCATAAGCATGTTAAGGAGAGACATGAAAAATATGAAACACACCCAAATTGAACTTCTAGATGTTAAAACTATGTCTGGTTAAGGTTAACAACAGATTAGGCATAGCAGAAGAAAATACTGGTGAATGTGAGGACATAGCAATAGAAACTATTAAAAAAAAAAAGAATTTAAAAAAATAAACAGAGCATTAGTGAGCTGTGAGACCACTACAGTTGTTTAATATACACGTAATTGGAGTCTCTGAAAGGGGAGGGGTAGAAAAATATTTGAAGAAACAATGGTTGAAATTTTTCCAAATGTAATGAAACCATAAACCAACAGATCCAAGAAGCTCAATCAATTCCAAGCATAAGAAAACCACATCAAAGCACATCATAATCAAATTGCTTAAAACCAATGATAAAGAGAAAATCTTTTTAAAAAGTAGCCAAAGAAAAAAGACATCTTACATATGAAAGAACAAAGACATGGATGACAGCAAAATTTTCTTCTGAAATGCAAGTCAAGAAGACAGGAATTAATGTCTTTAAAGTACTTAAAGAAAAAAACATCAGTGTAGAATGCTTTACACAATGAAAATGTCTTTCAAAAATGAAGGCAAAATGAAAACATTTTAAGACATATAAAGAACTCTTACAACTCAATAATAATAAGAAAAACAATCCAATTTAAAATGAGCAAATAATTGAGCAAACACTTCATCAAAGAAGATCTATTGATGCAAATAATTACATGGAATGACATGCAAAATCATTATTCACTAGGGAATGCAAATTAAAACTCAAATGAGAAACCACTATACACCCAATAGAAAGACTAAAATTAAAATGATTGACTGTATCAAGTGTTTGTGAGGATGTGGAGCAACTGAAACTCTCGTACACTATTGGTGAGAACGTAAAGTACAACTACTTTGAAAACCTATTTGGCATTTTCTTACAAAGTTAAGCATACACCTACCATAAGACCCAGTCTTTCAGCTCCCTGGTAATTACCAAAGAGAGATGAAAGCATATATTCATACAAAAACTTATACACAAATGTTCATAATAGCTTTATTTGTAATAACCCCAAACTGGTAATAACCCAAATGTGTATCCACAGGCAGATGAAAAAATAAACCATGGTGTATCTGTATAATGGCACGCAACTCAGCAGTAAACCCCCACATGTCTGTCATACTGTGGGGTCTTGTGTGTTGCTGTGATGCTGGAAGCAATGCCACTAGTATTCAAATACCAGCAGGGTCATCCATGGCAGACAGGTTTCAGCTGAGCTTCCAGACTAAGACAGACTAGGAAGAAGGACCCGACAGTCTACTTCTGAAAAGATTTAGCCAGTGAAGACCTTATGAATAGCAGCAGAATATTATTTGATATAATGCCAGAAGATGAGCCCCTTAGGTTGGAAGGCACTCAAAAGATGACTGGGGAAGAGCTGCCTCCTCAAAGTAGAGTCGACCTTAATGACATGGACGGAGTCAAACTTTCAAGACCTTCGTTTGTTGATGTGGCATGACTCAAAATGCAAAGAAACAGCTGCAAACATCCATTAATAATCAGAATGTGGAATGTACGAAGTATGAATCTAGGAAAATTGGAAGTTGTAAAAAATGAAATGGAATGAATAAACATTGATATCTTAGGCATTAGTGAACTGAAATGGACGGGTATTGGCCATTTTGAATCAGATAATCATATAGTCTACTATGCGGGGAATGACAAATTGAAGAGGAAACTTGTTGCATTCATTGACGAAAAGAACATTTCAAGATCTATCCTGAAGTACAACGCTGTCGGTGACAGGATAATATCCATACGCCTACAAAGAAGACAAGTTAATATGACTATTATTTAAATTTATGCACCAACCACTAAGGCCAAAGATGAAGAAATTGAAGATTTTTACCAACTTCTGCGGTCTGAAATTGATTGAACATGCAATCAGGATGCATTGATAATTAGGGGAGATTGGAATGCGCAAGTTGGAAACAAAGAAGAAGGATTGGGAGTTGGAAAATATGGCCTTGGTGATAGAAACGATGCCAGAGATCGCATAATAGAATTTTGCAAGACCAACGACTTCCTCATTTCAAGTACCTTTTTTCAACCAACATAAATGGCCACTATACATGTAGACCTCACCAGATGGAATTCACAGGAATCAAATTGACTACATCTGTGGGAAGAGACAATGGAAAAGCTCAATATCATCAGTCAGAACAAGGTCAGGGGCCAGTTGTGGAACAGACCATCAATTGCTCATATGCAAGTTCAAGTTGAAACTGAAGAAAATTAGAACAAGTCGACGAGAGCCAAAGTATGACCTTGAGTATATCCCACCTGAATTTAGAGACCATCTTAAGAATAGATTTGATGTGTTGAACACTAATGACTGAAGATCAGACGAGTTGTGGAATGACATCAAGGACATCATACATGAAGAAAGCAAGAGTTCATTAAAAAGACAGGAAAGAAAGAAAAGACTAAAATGGATGTGAGAAGAGACTCTGAAACTTGCTCTTGAATGTCAAGTAGCTAAAGTGAAAGGAAAAAAATGATGAAGTAAAAGAGTTGAACAGAAGATTTCAAAGGGTGGTTCGAGAAGACAAAGTAAAGTATTATAATAACACGTGCAAAGACCTGGAGATGGAAAACCAAAGGGAAGGAACACACTCGACATTTCTCAAGCTGAAAGAACTGAAGAAAAAGTTCAAGCCTCGAATTGCAATATTGAAGGATTCTATGGGGAAAATATTAAACGACTCAGAAAGCATCAAAAGAAGATGGAAGGAATACACAGAGTCACTATACCAAAAAGAATTGGCTGATGTTCAACCATTTCAGGAGGCACCATATGAGCAGGAACCAATGGTACTGAAGGAAGAAGTCCAAGCTGCACTGAAGGCACTGGCGAAAAACAAGGCTCCAGGAATTGACGGAATACCAATTGAGATGTTTCAACAAACGAATGCAGCTGCTGGAAGTACTCACTCATCTATGCCAAGAAATTTGGAAGACAGCTACCTGGCCAACCGACTGGAAGAGATCTATATTTATGCCTATTCCCAACAAAGGTGTCCCACCGAATGTGGAAATTATCGAACAATATCACTAATATCACATGCAAGTAAAATTTTGATGAAGAGTATTCAAAAGCGGCTGCAGCAGTATATCTACAGGGGACTGCCAGACATTCAAGCCCGATTCAGGAGGACACAGAACCAGGGATATCATTGCTGATGTCAGATGGATCCTGGCTGAAAGCAGAGAATACCAGAAAGATGTTTACCTGTGTTTTATTGACTATGCAAAGGCATTCAACTGTGTGGATCATAACAAATTATGGATAACATTGCAAAGAATGGAATTCCAGAACACTTCATTATGCTCATGAGGAACCTGTACATAGATGAAGAGGCAGTCATTCGAACAATACGGGTATACTGCGTGGTTTGAAGTCAGCAAAAGTGTGCGTCAGGGTTGTAGCCTTTCACTACGCCTCTTCAGTCTGTACGCTGAGCAAATAATCCAAGAAGCTGGACTATATGAAGAAGAACGGGGCATCAGGATTGCAGGAAGACTCATTAGCAACCTACATTATGCAGTTTACACAACCTTGCCTGCTGAAAGTGAAGAGGACTTGAAGCACTTACTGATGAAGATCAAAGACTACAGCCTTCAGTGTAGATTACAACTCAACATAAAGAAAACAAAAATCCTCACAACTGAACCAATAAGCAACATCATATAAACAGAGAAAAGATTGAAGTTGTCAAGGATTTCATTTTACTTGGATCCACAATCAACACCCATGGAAGCAGCAGTCAAGAAATCAAAAGATGCATCGCATTGGGCATATCTGCCACGAAAGACCTCTTTAAAGTGTTGAAAAGCAAAGATGTCACCTTGAAGACTAAGATGTGTCTGACCCAAGCCATGGTGTTTTCCTCCTATGCATGTGAAAGCTGGACGATGAATAAAGAAGACCGAAGAAGAATTGACACCTTTGAATTGTGGTGTTGGAGAAGAATATTGACTATACCATGGACTGCCAAAAGAACAAACAAATCTGTCTTGGAAGAAGTACAACCAGAGTGCCCCTTAGAAGCAAGGATGATGAGACTATGTTTCACATACTTTGGACATGTTGTCCAGGGGATCAGTCCCTGGAGAAGGACATCATACTTGGTAAAGTAGAGGGTCAGTGAAAAAGAGGAAGACCCTCAATGAGATGGATTGATACAGTGGCTGCAACAGTGGGCTTAAGCATAACAACGATTGTGAGGATGGTGTAGGACCAGGCAGTGTTGCGTTCATAGTGACATGGGGTCACTATGAGTCAAAACCGACTTGATGGCACCTAACAACAACGACACTCAGCAGTAAAAAAGGATTGAACTACTGATACATGCAAGGACATAGATACATCTCAGAATAATAGTGCTGAATTAAAGAAACAAGACACAAGAGTACATACTGTGTGACCTCATTTATATAAAATTTTAGAAAAAGTAAATTAATCTATAGTGACAGAAAGCAGATTAGTGGTTGCCTGGGGTTCAGGTGAGGGGTGGGAGGGAAGGATATATTACAAGGGACACAAACTTTTAGGCGTGATGGGTGTGTTAATTTGTTGATTGTAATGCTGGTTTCACCAGTATATATATGTCAAAACTTATCAAAACATACACATTAAATATGTCTAGGTTGTTTTATGTCAATTATATCTCAATGAATCTTTAAAAAATATAATGAAAACAAAACAGAAAAAAACACTAAGAGACCAAATCTTGAGCACTTAGTGGAAAAAGTTTACTGCCAGTCAGGAAACCAAATCTAGCACATGGTAGAGGCTTGGGGGGATGAGGGTAAGGAGAGGAGAAATGGGGTAAGTCTTAAAGTCATAAGACTGTGAACTTCTCTGTCCCATGTTAGGACAGCAAAATCTCCAGTGGCTGCTGTTTGGCTCCTGCTAACTGGCCTTGTTGGGTTAGGTAAGCACTGGGCTGCCTGGGGGTGGTTTCCTGCATAGGTTTGGCTCCTGTTTTCCTTTGTATGTGACATGCTCAAGATGGAATTATGCCAAACAGGTCTGCACTGGAGTCAGCATGCTGGCTGGCCAGGCCAGGGTTTGTCAGTAGTTATGCTTTAAATAGTTGCATACTTCTGAGTTATGTGTCTCTACTATTAGAGGGTATGATATGGAATGAAAATTAACTTCATTATCCAACTAGATTTCCATTCAGTAAAATATTTATCGAGTTTCTGGTAATATGTAAATGACTTCTAAATACAAAGGATGTCAAAATGATCTAG
Source organism: Trichechus manatus latirostris (assembly GCF_000243295.1). Lineage (NCBI taxonomy): Eukaryota > Metazoa > Chordata > Mammalia > Sirenia > Trichechidae > Trichechus > Trichechus manatus. The sequence goes on along the minus strand of NW_004443946.1, from coordinate 16,320,804 downwards.
AGAATGCTTTTGGTCCAGAACCGGGGATATATACTCAATTAATCAGAGGTCTGATCCTTGCTGAGTGTAAGAGGCACATCTTCCTTTCTATGGGGAGGTGAGGGAAAGGGCAGCGCCATTCTAACGCCTTCTCTCTCAGCAATCCTCTTCCATCCCCTTCTCTTTGTCTCAGTCTCCTAGGGCTGCCGTAACAAAATACCACTAAATGGTATTTTGTAATTTATCATCTAACAGTTCTGAAGGCTAGAAGTCCAAATCAGGGTATTAGCCTTGTTGATTCCTTCTGGGAATCTGAGAGAGAAACTGTTCCATGCCTCTGTCCTAGCTTCTGGTGGCTCCCGGAAATCCTTGGTATTCCTTGGCTTACGTCTGCCTGTGTAGTCATCCTTCTTCCTCCTAACTCTCTGTGTTTGTTCTTCTGTTTTGTAGGAAACCACTTGGATGGGATTAAGACCCACCCTACTCCAGTATGACCGTTTATTAACTGATAGTATCTTTAAAGACTCTTTCCAAACAAGGTCACATTCACAGAGACCAGGGGTTAGGACTTCAACATTTTTTGGGGGTGGGGGATGGGAGGGCACAATCCAATCCATAACACCTTTGAATTATTCACCATACATGTACATATATATAGGATATATATTATATACATGTATTCCAGGTTACCTGGAACCTATTGTATTATATTCAGCCTTTGGATTCTTCTCCTGAAACTCAGAGAGAACAGAAAATGTTGCATTTAACATCCTTACAATATTTGAAGTGTTTTATAAACTCAAAGGTGTTTTACAAGTGTTGTAGTTAATGTAGCAACATACTCATGTGACCTTGTCATCCAGGAACTTGAAGACTAGATAAATCCTACAGTGTATAGAAGTACTCATGTCGGGTCACTACAGGGTCGCTATGAGTAGGAATCGACTCCATGGCAACAGTTTTTTTTTTTTTTTGGTTTTGGGTAGGAGTAGTGAGGGTGCTAAATTTAGGAAATAGAGTAGAATCAATCAGTAAATAATTACATTTAGTCTTCAAAAATATTTTAAATTAGGAATAGGTCTCTTTATCTAAGCAAATTTAAGACTTAAAAAGGATGAAACTTTCATTAAATGAAAGAAATCGTTGCTCTTAGGTGCTGTCGAGTTGGTGCTGACTCATAGCAACCTTATGTATAACAGAACGAAATGGTGCCTGGTCCCGCACGATCCTCACAGTCATTGTTATGTTTGAGCCCATTGTTGCAGCCACTGTCTCATCCATCTCATTGAGGGTCTCACTCTTTTGTGCTGTCCCTTTACTTTACCAAACCTGATGTCTTTCTCCAGCAATTGCTCTCCTGATGACATGTCCAGAGTACATGAAATGAAGTCCCACATCCTTGCTTCTAAGGAGCATTCTGGCTGTACTTCCTCCAAGACAGATTTGTTTGTTCTTTTGGGGGTCCATGGTATATTCAATATTCTTTGCCAAGAAATGAAAGAAATAGAGGATTAAAGCCAGGCAATCCTACCTTGCATTAAGAACGTTATTAAGAGACATTAACTCAAGCTGAGTTTATGGAGAGAGTTCCCATGAAATGTGTGGGTGGAGAAGGCAAAGGCACGAAAGGACACAGGAGGATGCTTAAAAGGAAAGACAGGCTCTCTCCTATTGATCAAGAATGCAGAGGCAAAGCGCTGTTAAATTCCAGTCTACTTGTTTCATGATGCCCGTCTATTCTCACAGTGCTGAGGCTAGGTGTTAAGAGGATGAGTTATGGCGAGAGGTTCCTTTCCTCAAAACACACACACATACACACACCGCTACGCCTCTCAAAAGCCAGAAGTTTTTTCCTTTGGTCAGTATTCTGGGATTTTTATTAAACACTTTAGATTTTATGAGTTAGTTGCCTTCAGTCAGAAAAAGCTTACTTATTTCTTCATCCTTTGAACACTGAAGATGTGGCAAATCTTGGAGGCTTGCCAGTCTCCCCCCATGCACTGCTCAGAGTGTCACCAGGTGGGCTTGTGAGTGGAATACACAGCTGTTCCCAGGCGATAAAGGGGAGAGGAGAGTTGTGTCCTTGATTTTATTTTACTGTCTTTGGTATGTGTGGGGCATTGTGCCAAGATCTTGCCTTTTTTTTTTCTGTATTTCTTCAGTTTCATGAAAAGTTCCTTTAATTTTGTTCTAAAATGAATCCAAACTGATATTTTTACTTTTTTGAGGTGGGAAGGGGTTACTTTTTGTTGTTTCCTGTGTGTGACTGGGCAGTGAGCATCCTGAGGGCGGGGACGTTGTGTCTTATCCTTGCCCCTGCCCAGGGTCTGCTACTTAGCAGTCACTCTGTGCATATGATTTGGGTGAGTGCGAGAGTTCGCAAATGCCCAAAGTGTAGGCCCTGTACTATTGGCCAAAGGGAGAGTCAGGAGCAGAATGGGTGTTCTTCAGTCTGATTCCTTCCCAGGATGATTTTAGATAAGTTAAATTTTAGCCATATAATAAACTAATATAGCATATACATTTTCAACACTGCATCCCCTCTTCTCCCCTCCCTAAACCCTTTGTCAGTGATGGACCCAGGGACCTGAAGGCCCTTTGTTTGGGCCTGTGTTGCTCCCATAACCTGCAGAAGGCCCAAGGCCTGCCCTTAGCAATATGAAGGGGGCAACCCTATAGCCAACACACCTTCTCTCAGGGGAACCTTGGTCAGACTTAAGGAAGCACCGAGGGGCTTTTATGTTACCATAATTTTGGTTCCATGGATTTATTTTATTATCTTTTTTAATAATGGCTTTATTGAGATATAATTCACATGCTATACATTCACCTAGTTAAAGTGTACAGTTCAATGGGTTTTAGTACATTCATAGACTTCTGTAACCATCATCACTATCAGTTTTAGAACATTTTCGTCATCCCCAGAAAGAAGCCCTGCTATTGCTTAAGGACTACTGAGTGTCTGTTGGGGATGATGAAAAACTTCTGGAAATAGCTAGTAGTCATGGTTGTACAACATGGTGAATATAATCAATGTCATTGACTTGTACACTTAGAAATGGTTACAGTGGCAAATATTTTGTTACATATATTTTACTGCAATAACATTTTTTAAAAAAGGGAAAAAACCTTGTATCCATATTAAGCAGTCACTCCCCGTTTCCCTCCCCCCAGCCCTAGGCAACCACTAATGTACTTGCAGTCTCTATAGATTTGCCTGTTCTGCACATCATATGATATGTGACTTTGTGTGTCTTGCTTCTTTCACTTAACATAATATTTTCAAGTTTCATTTTGTTGTAGCATGTATCAGTACTTCATTCCTTTTCATTTTAAATAATATTCCATTGTATGGTGATACCACTTTTTTCTTATCCATTCATCAGTTGATGGACATATAGGTTGTTTCCATTTTTGGCTATTATGAATAATGCTGCCAGGAACATTCATGTATAAGCCGAGGATTTATTTTTATATTTTGAATCTTTGTCACTTTGGACTGAGGCATGTACAGGTATATAGTATTGACCGTCTTTAGTATCCAAAGAAATAAATCTCTTTATAGCCATAGAAATTCATAGAGCACATGTCACGTAGCAGAACAGACTAGAAGGTAGTTAAAAGAAAGCATACATTAATGCAGCTGGGATCAATTTTAGAGAAAGTAAGCTTAAAATAATTTTCTCCATACTTTTATTTGATTAGTAATTTCTTGTGTGTGTGCCTAAGATATGTTTATTGGGCATTTTAATTATGATGGTGTGATTGGCTAAAAATGCAGAAATCTAAACCTATATGAATTCAATCTAAATCTTCTAATATATGAGTGTTTACTCCATGCCAGGTGTGCTAGGTGATGGGGACATATGACAACCAAGATAGACAGGGTCTGTGTCCTCAGATCACTCATATCCAATCCAGCTGAGGGTGGGACAGTGGCCGTGGGGGTGTGTGAGGAGGAGGCAGACATCCAGCATGCAGGACAAGATGGTACCCTCTTCTGGGGGTGCACAGGGCGCTGTTGGAGCTTCATGGAGGAACCTACACCAGACTTAGGGTGGGATGGTGGGGAGGACATGGGAGGATTCCAGAAGGACGTTCATGACCAGGCTGGTGTCTGAAGGAGGAATGGACATAGATAAGCAAAAGTAGGGGGGAAGATGGAGGAGTAGGGAAGGAAAGAGGGAAGGAAGGAGAAAGGAGAGAATGCCTAGGAAGAAATTTCAGCATGTTCAGTGCATTACAGTTCAAGGAATTGAAAGTAGGGTTCAAGGTGACATGTGATGAGAACTGAAGCTGGGTAGAGCAGAGAGAGACTGGTATTCTCGATAGCTGCACCAAGTGGTGTGGACTTTACGACAAGAACACTGGGAAGTCATTGAAGGGAGCCACATGGGTAGGTTTGCATTCTAGCCCTCACAGGTGACACAATGGGTCAGATGTGGGCTTGTTCCCTCTGCAGTAGGAAGACAGGCCTGTTTCTTCCTGTGGGGGACAGTGGGAGGTTTGAAGAGCCATTGTGAAGAATGAAGTGAGCAGGTGGGCTGGAGAAAGCAATAAGTGACTTCAGGGCTTGTAAAAGAAATTCACCACTCATCTGTCAATTTGTTTTACTGTGGTTGCTTGCTTGTAGCTGTAATACTGGAAGCTATGCCACCAGTATTTCAAATATCAGCACCCATGTTGGACAGGTTTCAGTGGAGCTTCCAGATTAAGACAGACTAGGAAGAAAGATCTGGCGATCTACTTCTAAAAAAAATTGGCCACTGAAAACCTTATGAATAGCAGAGGAACGTTTGTCTGATATAGTGCTGGAAGATGAGCCCCTCAGGTTGGAAGGCGCTCAAAATAAAAGTGGAGAAGAGCTGCCTCCTCAAAATAAAGTAGAGTTGACCTTAATGACATGGATGGAGTAAAGCTTTCAGGACCTTATTTGCTGATGTGGCACAACTCAAAATGAGAAGAAACAGCTGTAAATATCCACTGATAATCAGAACGTGGAATGTACGAAGTATGAATCTAGGAGAATTGGAAGTTGTCAAAGATGAAATGGAATGCTTGAAGATTGATAGCCTAGGCATTAGTAAGCTGAAATGGATTGGTATTGACATTTTGAATTGGACAGTCATATGGTCTACTATGCTGGGAATGACAAATTGAACAGGAACAGTGTCACATTCGTTGTTGAAAAGAACATTTCAAGATCTATCCTGAAGTACAATGCTGTCAGTGATAGGGTAATATCTATACGCCTACAAGGAAGACCAGTTAATACGACCATTATTCAAATTTACACACTAACCACTAAAGCCAAAGATGAAGAAATTGAAGATTTTTAGCAACTTCTGCTGTCTGAAATTGATCAAACATGCAATCAAGATGCATTGATAATTACTGGTGATTGGAACGCTAAAGTTGGCAACAAAGAAGAAGACCTGTAGTTGGAAAATATGGCCTTGGTGATAGAAGTGACACCAAAGATCGTAAGACAGAATTTTGCAACATCAATGACCTATTCATTAAAAGTACCAAAAAGAACTGATTGACATTCGACCATTTCAGAAGGTAGCTTATGATCAAGAACCGATGGTACTAAAGGAAGAAGTACAAGCTGCACTGAAGCCATGGGCAAAAAACAAGGGTCCAGGAGTTGATGGAATAGCTATTGAGATGTTTCAAGAAATGGATGCAACGCTGGAAGTACTCACTCATCAATGCCAGGAAATTTGGAAGATAGCTACTTGACCAACCGACTGGAAGAAATCCATATTGGTGCCTATTCTAAAGAAAGGAGATCCAACAGAATTCAGAAATTATTGAACAATATCATTACTATCACACACAAGTAAAATTTTGCTGAAGATAATTCAAAAATAGTTGCAGCAGTACATCGACAGGGAACTGCCGGAAATTCAAGCCAGATTCAGAAGAGGACATGGAATGAGTGATATCATTGCTAATGTCAGATGGATCCTGGCTGAAAGCAGAGACTACCAGAAAGATGTTTACCTGTGTTTTATTGACTATGCAAACGCATTCGACTGTGTGGATCATAACAAGTTATGGATAACATTGCAAAGAATGGGAATCCCAGAACACTTAATTGTGCTCATGTGGAACCTGTGCATAGGCCAATAGGCAGTCATCCGAACAGAACAAGGGGATACTGCATGGTTTAAAATCAGTAAAGGTGTGTGTCAGGACTGTATCCTTTCATCACACTTATGCAATCTGTATGCTGAGCAAATAATATGAGAAGTTGGACTATATAAAGAAGAACAGGGCATCAGGATTGGAGGAAGACTCATTAACAACCTGTGATATTCAGATTACACAACCTTGCTTGCTGAAAGTGAAGAGGACTTGAAGTACTTACTGATGAAGATCAAAGACCACAGCCTTCAGTATGGATTGCACCTCAACATAAAGAAAACAAAAATCCTCACAACTGGACCAATAAGCAACATTATGATAAACAGAGAAAATACTGAAGTTGTCAAGGATTTCATTTTACTTGTATCCACAATCAACACCCACGGAAGCAGCAGTCAAGAAATCAAATGACATATTGCATCGGGCAAATCTGCTGCAAAAGACCTCTTTAAAGTGTTAAAAAGCAAAGATGTCACTTTGAGGACTAAGGTGTGCCTGATCCAAGCCATGGTATTTTCAGTCACCACATATGCATGTGAAAGCTGGACAATGAATAAGGAAGGCCGAAGAAGAATTGATACCTTTGAATTATGGTGTTGGCGAAGAATATTGAATATACCATGGACTAACAGAAGAATGAACAAATCTGTCTTGGAAGAAGTACAGCCAGAATACTCCTTAGAAGTGAGGATGGCGAGACTTTGTCTCCCATACTTTGGGCATTGCCTTAGTTATCTAGTGCTGCTATAACAGAAATACCACAAGTGGATGGCTTTAACAAACAAATTTATTCTCTCACAGTCTACTGGATAGAAGCCTGAATTCAGGGTGCCAGCTCCAGGGAATGGCTTTCTCTGTCAGTTCTGGAGGAAGGTTCTTGTCATCAATCTTCCCCTGGTCTAGGAGCTTCTCAGCACAGGAACTTCCAGTCTAAAGGACATGTTCTGCTCCCGGCATTGCTTTCTTGGTGGTATGAGGTCCCCCTGTCTCTCTGCTCACTTCTCTGTTTTATGTCTCAAAAGAGTTTGACTTAAGACACAACCTAATCTTATAGATTGAGTCCTGCCTCATTAACATAACTACCTCTAATCCTGCCTCATTAATGTCATAGAGGCAGGATTTACAACATGTAGGAAAATCACATCAGGTGACAAAACGGTGGACCATCACACAATACTGGGAATCACGGCCTAGCCAAGTTGACACATATTTTTGGCAGACACAATTCAATCCATGACAGGCATGTTATCAGGAGGGACCAGTCCCTGGAAAAGGACATCATGTTCAGTAAAGTAGACCATCAGCAAAAAAGAGGAAGACCCTCAACGAGATAGATTGACACAGTGGCTACAACAGTGGGCTCAAACACAGCAATGATCGTGAGGATGGCACAGGACTGGGCAGTGTTTTGTTCTGTTATAAATGAGGTCGCTATGAGTCGGAACTGACTCAAAAGCACCTAACAACAACAACAACAAAAGATGAACACACCCACTCCTCATTTATTGACATGCTTATGTTCCAAAGTCAGGTTGTTATGGGAAAATCAGCATTATGCAAAAATGGAGGATGACCACATCAGATCTCAAAATGGAGGATGGACTACATCATTTCACAGTCACCAAATCACATCATTACATAACTGCCAAGTCACTGAGAATCATGGCCCACCCATGTTGACACACAACCTTAACCATCACAGCCAGCGGTACTCTCGCCTAGCACCTCCAAGTTCGTTACTGACAGACATATGTTGTTAATTTGCAAAATAGTTGAATAGTAGATTTTTTTACTATTGTTGTAAATGTGAAATGTCTTATAATGAGATAGTTGATAAGTGAAGAGTATGTGTATTTTAAATCTGCATCATCAGACATTATGGAAGGCCTCTAGGGGTACGGCACAGCACTAAACTTGTATAATTATGGCTCAACCTGTCGCTTGCCTTAATTGAAGGGGGTTGAAAATGCCAATGAAAAGAGCAAACAAAAACTGCCAAAACAAATTCCATGGATGATTGCATGCTGGCCATCCTTCATTCTCACTGCAGTCAAAATGCAGCAGCTTTCTTGTTGATTTCACCACCACCACCAGTTGTCAAATCGATTCCCACTTGTGACCACCCTGTGTGTGTTAGAGTAGTTCTGTGCTACACAGGGTTTTCAATGGCTGATTTTTTTCAGAAGTAGATCACAAGGCCTTTCTTTGAGGCACCTCTGGGTGGACTTGAATTGTCAACCTTTCGGTTGGCAGCTGAGTGTGTTAACTCTTTGCACTAATTCATATATTTAAAATTTATTCTTACTTTGAAATTGAAAATCAGGAAGAGAAGCACTCAATTATTTCCCTGCTCCTGGAAATGAAGGAGTTATTTGGTAGCAGTGGTGGGGAAGCGGATTTACCTGAGCTGCTATTTTGCCTCCATTGAGAGGCCACGGCATCAGAGGGCAGTTAAACACCAGGCAGGGCAGGATCGGGGAGGCAGCCTGCCGCCTGGGGTGGCTGTGGGGATCTAGTGAAGTATATGCACATGAGCTCTGCTCAGATGAGGAACAGAGGTGGAGGAGCTAGGTAACTGGTCCACGATTGGAACGCTAGAGATGGTGGATACAGAGCTGTCTCTCTGACTCCAAAATCGGAGGTCTTCCTGCCCCAGCAACGTGCCACCAGAGGTGTGATGCTAAGGACCTGGACGAAGTGGCAGTGGGACCCTGGCGTGGCTGGCTGAGGCAGGCGGTGCATACAAGGGAGTGGGAGGGGAAGTTTGGTAGCATTAGCCATTGGTTTGTGTTCATTAAACTCCCCTTAGGTAAGGGGCTCTCAGACGGGGGCAAGGGTAGAATACTCTTGTTTTCTGATCATCTGTAGATGTGTGTTTTTTGCTGTGGATAAGAAGTACCATGTAATGCTTTGAGATGACTAGGTACTCTTACTGCTATGGCCAGGCCAAATTCTGGGCCTGGTGGACAGTTTTCCAGGTCAGACCTACATCGAGCCAGGCTTCTCCAGCCAGCTTAGAGGGGCTGGTTTGCGGGGAGGAAGCACAGCAAGGGAGGTGAAACCATGGCTTTACGATTTCTCTACATACACTGGTGTCAGAACAACCCAGATCAATTTGGCCTCCTTTCTGGAGAATATAGGCATGCCTAACAACTGAGTCTTTGACTTCTGTTTCTTTTTCTCAGAGAAATGTCTTGTGGCTTTTATCCTTTGTCCAGGTATGTACCCTTTATCTACAGCAACCCAGGAGGTGGAGAGCAGCCGGAAGCTGACTCACTTACTGAACGCTGTGACTGATGCTCTAGTCTGGGTGATCGCCAAGAGCGGCATCTCCTCCCAGCAACAGTCCATTCGCCTGGCTAACCTCCTGATGCTCCTTTCTCATGTCAGGCATGCCAGGTAGGAGCTTCGTGGGAGCTGCTCCCCCAGATGCATGGGGGTGTACATTCTCAGAGAAGGGTGAAGAACTTTGGGGAAAGTGTTTGCAAGTTTGAGGTGGCTAAGGTGTAATTGTCACATTTAAAGGCAAATGAACCCCTGAAAGGAAATGGGGGCGCTTCGGCCATGCACACTCCTGTAACCAAAAATTGAAGGCACATAGTAAGCACTGAATGAATGTCACGAGGCAAGTTATGGGATCTCTATGGCATCCTGTGGTGGCTCAACTGTGTTTTACCTGCTGGGGATGATCGCTTGTTTATGGCGTTCTAACAGGGACACTTCCTCCCCTGAGTGAACTGCCACCCCTCCCTGCACCACTCAGGGCTGAAATTCTGAGGTGATTTGTATGAAGAGGCTCTCCTGGATTGCTGGGAAATGAACACCTCTGCCTCTCTGTTTCCTTCTTTTTTTTTAATTTTAAAAAATCATTTTTATTTATTTATTTTTATTGTGGTAAATATATATGTAACATTTGCCATTTCAACAATCTTCACATGTACAGTTCTGGGACATTAATTATGGTCATCATGATGTTCAACAATTACCCTTAACCATTCCTAAATTTTTCATAACCCTTAATCTGTTTACAGATTGACAATTTACAGAACATATACTATGTGCAGTGGCTGTGCTGGGCCCTTGTGGCTGGTGGTGGGATAGGCCATTGTCTTTGCCCTCTGCTGAGGGAGCTGGATGTAAGAACCATAAAGCAAAGGGCTGGAGGACATGCTGGTGGTGGTGGGGGAGGGGGTGGACTGGTTCTGTGCAGGAGCTGGGAAGACTTCAGAGTTCCTGTGGCTGCCTACAGGAAAGAACCTTGGCCCCTTCTTGTCCCCATAGTAACAAAGGCATGGAACACCTGCTCAGCATGAAGTGCAAAAACGTGGTCCCAGTCTATGATCTGCTGCTGGAGATGCTGAACGCCCACACACTTCGGGGGTACAAGTCCTCAGGGTCCGAGTGCAGTCCAGCAGAGCAGAGTAAGAACAAAGAGAGCTGCCAGGCCCCACAGTCTCAGTGATGCCCAGCCCTGCGGTGAACACACCCACACTGGAGGTCGAAGGCTGACTGAACTCCGGGCTGAGTGTGAGCCTGGTCAGAGTTGATGGGCTTCATGATCTTCCTACTGTGTGGTGGCCCCTTGTTACTGTGGCAGGCTTGGTTGTGTACCATCTTACCCCCACCTCCCCGTCTCCTGGGGAGTCAACAGTTGGGTGAGAAGGCCACATATTTCCTTATTATCAGGGGGTGCATTCAAATGCAGAGCTTATATCTTGGATGGCCTCATAGGATATTAGCGTGGTTCCTTTCTTATTTTCCATCTCCCCGCCATCCCTTTGGAACGTATCTTCTGAAAGGTTTTGGGATGAATGGTGCAACCTGACTTGGGACGGTTATAAAGCAGAAAAGGGAGAGAATGTGACACATTTATAAGAAGTGGACTCATTCTTACTCTGCTACCTGAACTACCCTCGAATAGAGCTTTGTACGCGCTCCTCTGAACCACTTGACTGTAGGAAAACCACAATGACAATCAACGACTAGCTTCACATACCTACCTCACAGGCCTGTGAGGACTGATGTCACCTATCACTATGATTTCATCAAAGCCCAGAGGGATTGTGACCTAGGGAGCCGGTGGCCAAGCTGGAACATTCTTCCCCCAGAACTTGCTGCCTTCTTAATGCAGATTCCTCCGTCTTGATTTGCATTCATAGAACCTGCTGGCAAGTTGGGAGAGGTATGAGTTCCATGGACGATTGTGGTGGATTTAAATTTCCTGGTCTCTGCAACTGCCCTTCCTTAAAGCTCTGTTGTCCCAAGGGGCCCAGCATGGAGAAAGGCCCAGGATTTGCAGGAATGGGGTTCTCTGGTCAGTGCAGGTCTCAGCAGAGGTAGCAGCCACTACCATCACGTCATCCATCAGAGGAGACAGGGGCACATCCGGCTGTGCAAGGTGTGCTGTTCTACAGAGGGAAGAATAGCTATGCACACTCCAGGTGTCAGCTTACTGATCAAATTGTATAGATTATGATGAGCACAGCACCTAAACACGACCTGGTTTGTGAACTCAACTTAAAAATAGAATGTTGAGGGGTTATTATTTACAGTAAGAAAGAATTCTTTTACACCCTAGTGCTATTTTAAAATATTTTCTTATCAGAACATTTATATGGTGGGTTGGGTGAAATAGAAGCTTAGCAAAATATTAGTTCTTATTCCAAGTGGAAGATAAATAGAACATGATGATAACCTGTTGCTGTTGAGTCAATTCAGACTCATAAGCACCTCTGAAATTATAATTTTAACTTGCTTTTTAAAAATTCCATACAAATTTTCAGGAACATAATGCCTGCACAAAATGAGTTACATCTTTGCTTTGGAAATGAGCAATTAAATAATCACATTTGATTTTTTATGGTAATGTTTTAAAAAACTACCTTGTGATATGAGATTAAATATATTTTCTTTCTGAAACTAGGTTTACTTTGCCAGCACATTCTGTTTTGAAACAAAATATTTTTATTATAAAATTTTACATAATTTCTTTAAGCTTCTAAAAATCTTTAAAATATTATGTTATGTGAAGGAAGTGGTAAAAAACACTTATCATTTAGTACCTAAAAATACTTGTGGAGCACTTACTATGTGCCAGACAGAGCTCCCAGTGCCTTGAACGTCCATATTTAATCCTTACAATAATTACTGTTACCCTGATTTTTCAGCCATGGAAACTTACTGAGAATGCAGACACAAGTTTGCTCAGGGTCACACAGGGAGTGAAGTGAATAGCTGAACACAGCCCAATTTTAGTGCAAAGACTGACCATACAGCAGTTTCACTAATTAAAAAAAAGTTTTTTTAAAGAAAAACTATTTTTAAACTGCACGATCCATTCATCAAATGCAATCTGACATGTATGGCTTCTCTGGTTAAGTAGGGTTGGGGGCCCACTCTGGGTATTCCCCTCCGAATTTCCAGAGCACCCCTGCAGACACAGTAATAGTTTGCAAACCTCTGACATAGAAGTTCAAGCCTATCTTTCATAAACGTGTAAATTAAAAGCCCAAAGTGGTAAGCTGACTGACTCAAGGTCCTAACACTCCTTATGGCAAAGCTTGGGCCAGGACTCGTGTTCTGACTGCCTGGCCAGGACTAGCTTCTGTAAGAGTCCGCTTCTTGAGCTGAATGGCAGTGTAATGGAGAGATGGTTGGTTATCTTTGCCTCTTGCTGCACCTTTCGATTCCGTCTGCTTGGCTTAGATGGGGTCTGCAAGAACCCTTACAGGACAGCAGAGGTGGTGGAAAAATAATTTGTATTGTTCCTGTCCTTCCCTCCTAGGCTTATAAGCTAGTGGGCACAGCTGTCACCTCCTTCTATCTGCTATTGCCGCATTTGAGTGGAGTATATGCCTTGGGAATTTACCCATCTAAAAATCTCACATCTTTTAGGCACTTGATGTTTTCCTGTGGAGTTGGGTATACTTTGTGTGAAAACACATGCCACATATTTTTTATAGCTCTCTAAGTCGCTGGAATTTTGTCTCCAGTGGCAGCTCTATGATGTGCATTGTTTCTGTGATAGATGATTTTCTCTTCACCCTTTTTGTTGTTTTGGACTCAAGGATCTGTTTTGTGTGCGTAATCCCAAGAATCCTATTCAGGTGCAGACCAGCACTGCTATGTGACGGTGAGTTTCCTCTGTGGGCAGGACAGAAGTCTGAGATGTTAGCCCAGAACAGCTCCTAGTAACTATACAGTCACGCTGCCACGTGTTTCTCTGTGTGGGTGTCTAAATGCCATGACTATTGGTCCTGTGTACCTCAGAGCCCGCCGGCTGGCTATTTTTTTTTCAGAATGCTTTGTACCATTAAACCAATTTGTCGATGACCATCACAGGCTTTTAATTACCTTTTTAGAAATGAAAGATCGCTGTTGTGTGAAAGCAGATTTTGAGTCCTGCTTTCCATTCCTCCAGGAAGTACTTTTTCCCTGCTGTGTGTCTTTAATGTTTAGTACTATTGCAGAAAGAAGTTTAACATGACTAAGCTAAATAAAGTGTTTTTCATATTTTTGGTTTTGAAAACGTGTTTCTTGGGAGCTGAGTGTAAGAACTTTCAGTAGTTAGGCTAAATAGTGTCCACATTCTAGTCTGAATTCCATCCCACTTCAGGTCACAGAGCTTTTTGAGAATTTGATGAAAACCTAGGAAAAGGCACATAAACACAAATGCTTCCATACAATTTCAGCCAAGTTAAGAACCTCTGATTTAGTAATCTAAAGCTTTTTGAAATAGAAACATATAATCTTCAGTTAGATAATCTCATACCGATTTATAGCCTTAGGCACTGTGTGTTCAAGTAAAGCATAGACTATAAAAAATGGAAGGTTCTAGTATTCAGGGCATCAATTGTTTGGCTACATTTTCTGTAATTACCCTGGGTCAATTAGTCTTATACCCCTTTAGGGATGGGGAGAAAAGTAATTCATTTATATTGAAGTTATGTTAGTGCCAAGAGTCATTTTAAGTTTTCCCTTGCATGTGGGGAAGGGAAGGAGCAAAAACTTGTGACGAGGTAAAACCCAGACGATCTCAGAACAAGTGTTTTGGGAGTACACTAAAGCTGCAAGTAAAGGCAGCAGTGGTTTCCCTCCAAGGGTTGGAGACTCAAGACACAAAGGGCTTTATCCCTAGGAAGTGCAGATAATTGATAGGCATTAATTAGGATTTAAAATGCAAACAGCATTTAACTGCTGTTTTGACTTGCCTCAGAGTGTATAAGGGCAGAAGAAGCCTGGGTCTCTACAACACTTTAGAGTGCAAGGTAGAGATTCTGCCTTTCCATCAAACAGGCAGTGACTCTGGCGAAAATGGAGCAAGGGCCCTCTCACTAATTCGGTGACTTGAAGAAAAAGCTTGAGTAATATTTTCATTTAAAATTTCCTCTGGGATTACTGTGATCCATGAACAAAGAGTAATTATTTTAAAGAGTGAAAATACTTTGTCATCATGTGGTAAAAGCACCTTTCTCTCCATATCAGTTTAACAATTTGGTAACTTTAAACACTTTGAATGTGAAGCAAGTGTGAAGCAAGGTTCTCTTCCAGTGGTCCGCTTACATAAAAGATACCCAGTAACTGCACACATCTTGTGGATTCTGACCTATAGAGGGGACACCAGTGTTCAAAGTCTAGGCTTTCATATACAGATGGGTTTTGCTGGCTTCTCCGGAGGGGTGTTCTTTGCAGAGGAGAGGAGGGGACTGAGATTGCTGAGAAGTCATTGGTGCCTCCCAGGTCCAGAGATGCCGGTCAGGAACAGTTAGCCAAGGAACTGGGTTCAGTAACTTCTACAGGGTTGCTATGAGTCGGAATCGATGGCACATAACAACAGCTTCTTACCAAGGAATAAGAAATGATGATGTTCACCCTCTATTTAGATGAAAAGTGAGTGGTGATACTGGAATTTTAAGTGACAAAGTTGAATTTTGCCCTGCCTTTCCTTAAAGAACCCCCCCCTTTCGTTAAGAAGGTTTACTGTAAACTGATCAAGACAGGAAGTTAATGATCTACTGTTTAAACAACTTTAGAATACTTGTAGGTGCTTCCTTTCCTCCGTATTTCACTAACCTCACCCTAACCGTCATCTCTACTCCACTACCAGTCTGAACAAAATGGCCCTAATCACAACTATAACCTTAGTAAATCACTTGCCCATCCCAGTGGTCAATCCCGCTAACTTTCTCTTAAAAGAGCTTGCAGTTCTTGATCTGTCTGGAACAGGGACTCACACTTAGCTTTGGTCTCTGTCCCCACTGTGACAATCCCCTTTCCCTGCCACTGCAGGTCCTTCCCTCCTCTGCCTTCCCTTAGTCTTCTCCCCTCCTTTACCATGTGGTTATTAGTTGTCATGGAGTGGATTCTGACTCATGGCAACCCCACGTGTACAGAGCACAACTGTTCCACAGGGTTTTCAAGGCTGTGACCTTTTGGAAGCAGATCACCAGGCTTTACCTCCGAGGCACCTCTAGGTAGGTCTGAACCGCTAGCCTTTTCGTTAGTAGTCTGGCGCTTAACCATTTGTACCACCCAGGGACTTCCCCGTACTATAACCCTTTGGAATAAAAATCATCCTTGCCTACTTTAACATTGTCCAATACAGTTTTTTTCTCTGACATATGGAAAATCTTTGACACATGTGGCTTTGCCTGTAACATTTGTCAGATGCCTGATTACCTATTAATTTCCTCTGGAGAGAGGTGGGAATAGAAAATACTGGGTAAAATAATCCTTCCCTTTGTGTCCAGTTGTACAAACACTGCTCACCCTCTGCCCTGGGGCTCACTACAGCATTTGAAGGTCTCACACTGAGTGATTTACGCAAGGCTCCTCTCTCCAGACAGGTTGGAGGTTTCTAGATACCATAAGTAATTCTCAACAATATTAAATGAAAAGAATATAAAACTTTCAGTTTAGGATAAAACCCATAAAAAATTTGTTTTTTTAAACAATGCTTGCTCTTTGGAAGACTAAGCATACCATTTAACTGCTTTATAATATAATCCAGTAAAACAGTTTGGCTAATTTTTTGTTTAATCAGAAACATCTGCGTTGTACATACCACAAACAACTTCAAGTTTCTATACCAATCCTCGTGGCCAAACAGTTTAACAAAACTTGAAGCATCATTTTAAATGTGAAAAGTCTTACAAAATTAACTTACAAAAACATCCCTATCAAGTCTGTAGTTTGGCGTTTACTGTACATTTAGTCAAAAGCTCAAGCTAAAATTCGGTTTCTTTTTAAAAAAAATCAAAGTTTATATTATTCATACAGATTCAGCATTGTTAAAAAATATGCACAATAACCACATCCATGCAATAGAATTTCTTTAAAAATGTAAGCGATATAAAAGAGCAGATCTAAGTACTGAACAGAACATTTTGGTTTATCACCTGTAGCTCAAGATTGCTAGCTGACTGGAATAAAATTAATTCTAAACATTTTAAATATGATTGTTTCAGTCAATCAGCAAAGGGTGCATATGAATTTCTGAACCATTTCTAAGGTAGAATCTGCTGGCTTGTTTCTACGATATATATTACATGATGAATGCCACTGCTCATAGACCACAGTAGTGACATGATAATAAGGGTGTTTTAAAAATAAATCAGAATTCACAAAGTGCTTGGCTCCTTAGGAAACTGTAGCTTCCAGAGATGCCTAGACCAACCAACTAGCTTTGCAAATCCCCTGGGGAAGAGTTGTACAGGCCCCTTGCTCCAGGGGAAAAACATCACTTAAAAGTCATCCTGGGCTGCACAGAGCCCTCTCTGGCCAGGCCCAGAGGGAGGTGTCCACAGCAGCGTCCTGGACTGTGCCAATTGCTAAGAGTCGCTCACAGGTTTGGCTGGGGGTCCATGGGCTGGGCACCGCAGTAAACAGGCTGGTGGTGTGGTGCTGCAGGCCAGGCCGGGCCCTCTAGGTAGGAGGTGGCCCATTGGTATACCTCAGCATGGGGTAAAAGGACCTCGCAAAGTTGTTGGCCTGAGTGCAGCTGTAGTCCTCTTCAGAGGAGGGCAGCAGGCAGGCGAGGAGCAGCAGCAGCAGGAGCAGCAGCTGCAGGGGCAGCGCCGCCCTGATCACCCGGGAGAGGAAGGAGCGCCGTGGCCGCGAGCTGCTGGGGCCCGGCACCCTGCCAACAGAGGAGGTTAAGAGTTGGTCAGTAGGTTCTGAAAGCAAAATCCAGTTCAACATTACCTGACTCCTGCTTACGTAAAATAAGAAATCCGCAACCCAAGATTAAAAGGAGGCCAACAGCTGGGGTTCAGTTTTGGAAGAGAAGCCCAGTCCTTTCCAGACGAAAGCAAACCAAAAAGTCAGATTTTTACAATGACATTGAGAATGGCAGTGGCAAGACTGGTGTGGAACAGAGGCGACATGTCACTAATTGTAATGCCATCTTACCTGCTGTCTGTCTTGTTCTTGCCTTTTGTAGTTCTCTCGGCTCCAACCTGCTGGATAAAAAGAATACATTCAGTAAATTGAAGATAGTTTAGTTCTGCCAATGATAAAATATCCTTTCTTAAATTATACCTTAGATCATCTTCCTGCTAAGCTTTTGAGACTATAGTAATACACTGGAGATTAAACTCTACGACGTAGGAAAAAGCTTGGTTTGTTAAACGACTGAGAGTTTTACATTCCAGTTTGTTGAACTGCTTCTAATGGCGAAATCAGGAACCCCTTCAACAGTGCTAGAAAGGCTCTCATCTTTCACACCCTACTATGATCCCAAAGAAGAGGGCTCGAGGAGGAGAAAGCCTTTGAATTAGATCTTCAAAAAGTGTACATTGATTTTTTTTTTTAATCTTTGGAGTAAGCCACTCCGCTAACTACAAGGTTGAAGCAGATCTATGTTGTCATGAAATGCCTAATGGGACCTTTGAGTCCCAAGCTCCTGTCATTTTAGTGACTTTAACAAACAACCACTGTGGCTCTCGGAGAAAAGAAACGGGCTCTCACCTTCGCTTGGGCGGCTGGCACGGATGCTGCTGGATGCTGGCCCCTAGAGCCAACCCCGTCAAAGCCAGGCAGAGATGGGTCTAGGTTCTGAAATCCACACCCAAAGGTTCAGTTCAGGGAAACAGAAGGCTCTGAATAGTCTCAAGAGCACAAAAATGTGCTTATGCAGATTCTTCATTGTGCCGCTCCCCCCACCCCCAGCTTAAATCGTTCTCTTAGAGGGGGTTCTTCTAGTGCTCTGCTCCCATATTAACAGACCAAAGGGAACATAAACCAGGCAAGGGTGACCATTTGCATTACAAACCCTAGCACACAGTAGGGGGTGGGGCTGGGAGACTAAGTTCAGCAGCAGCAAGAGGGACCAGAGAAGCAGTTTTAGTTGACAGTGAGCTTGCCCCAAGCCCTGCCCTAGTAATAATGTGGCCATCAAAAGACAATCTAGTCTTAATGGGGCACAACAGTCCAGGGACAAGGACTAGAAGGCAGGAGGGGACAGGAA
>NW_004443946.1:16238239-16302106 GCF_000243295.1 Trichechus manatus latirostris | reverse complement strand
GTGGGGTTGTTAACCAATGTCATAAAACAATATGTGTACTAACTGTAATGAGAAACTATTTGTTCTGTAAACCTTCATCTAGTCTTGGTTGCACAGGAGGAAATATATAGACTCCAGAAGGGAGGGGATAGGAGTCCCTGGGAGGTACAGACAGTTAAGTGCTTGACTACTGGCTGAAAGGTTGGAGGTTCAAACCCACCCAGAGGTACCTCGGGACACAGGCCTGGTGATCTGATTTCTGAAAGGTCACAGCCTTGAAAACCCTATAGAGCAGTTTTACTCTGCACACATGGGGTCGCCATGAGTCAGAATCAACTTGACAGCAACAAACAACAACAACGGAAGGGACGGGCCTGCCCTTAATCTGGTGAGGCCATGGTTTGGGTATTCCATGTGTTCTGAGTTGCACCACATTTTAAAAAGAAGAAAGTACACAAATGAGAACACAGTCATAAGAAAGTGAGCAGGGAGTGAAGCGGACTTGAAACTGTCATGTGAGAAAGCTGAGAGCTTGAGTATGTTTGGCATGAAGACAAAGCAGAAATGATACCAGATTAGAGTTGTTTTTCAAGGCTCCAGCCATGAAAAAAAGGTAGGTACTATCGTTAGCTCCCTTTTACAAAGGACTAAACAGATTCGAAGAGTGGATATAACTCTTTAAGGCCACCCACCTAGAAAGGGGCATGAGTGAGACTCCAGCTTACAGCCTCTCTCCACAGCAAGGCTGCAACATTGCTTTTCTGTTTGCATCTACTATGACATCTTCACATTTAAAAGTTCCAAGTGGACTCACCTGGCTTCCCTGCAAGGACATTAAATCTTGGGACACTTGCTCAAGTAACTGTTTGAGTTTCTTTTCGATAACATGCACTTTCTCTTCAGCCTCAATATAGTCTTCTCCATTCCCCTTAATAAGAAGGCTGGTTGAAATCTCCTGTAAGGAGTTTACTTGAGGTTGACGTTCCAATAGCTCCTTTTCAAGTTGCTAGAAGTAAAAAAGAGTGTGAAAAAGTTACTTGTCAAAAGAGAAGCTAGTGTGGCCAGATGAGGCTTTCTTAGTGCCAGGAAAGTTCTGGGATGAATATGAGTGGTGCTCAACTCCAGAACATTTTACTTTTTAAATCTGCCTGCCTAGCATCACTTAGGTAGCAAGTAGGTTACCCCTCTCCTCCCGTTCTTTATTCCTTCTCAACCTGAAGACAGTTGTGATACTAGAGGAGTTAGGGGAAAGAAGTGAGAAAAGTCATGTGGGAAGATCAGGACCTCGTCCATTATGGCAGGAGGTCAAGGGAAAATCTAAGATCGATAAATTAAGAAGTATCGAGTTATGTATCAGACAAATCAGTCTGAATTGTTGAGGGGAGTTACCTTGCTTGCTGCCCAATATGCAAGCCATTAGACACATGTGGCTATTAATTAATTAAAATCAAAAGTTCAGTTTCTCAGTCACACTAGCCACATTTTAAGTGCTCAGTAGCCACATGTGGCCAGTGGCTGTCATACTGGACGGCACAGATACAGACCATCTTCATCATCATAGAAAGTTCTATTGGACAGTGCTGCTCTAGAGAGTGGGACTTTACAAAGATTTTAGGACATCTATCTATCTATATACATATTTTAAACAGATAGCATTTTGATGAAATTTAAAATATTTAAAATTTAAACCACATACAAATTTGCGGATAAAAATGTCACCTTGAGTCTTGAGTACAAGCGAGAATACATAGAGGTCTCATCTTGGTTTGCTCTTGAGATAAATACATGAAATGACAGCTAGCCTCCAAGACTTTTCTGATATTGCTAAATGTCTGTGTCCTCAACTTCCGAGTCTTGAAGACGTGCTGCTCTGGACTATGGCTCTTCATCCCTGCGGGTGGCTCTGCTGCAGAACCACAAAGGGATGTGCAGTAGACACCAAGTGGAATATGAAGTCATGGGTGCTGCTTCTGACCGAGTGAAAGACAGACTCCACTTAGGGTTTTTGTTCACAAACAGCAGGCCAGGCTGCCTAAGTACTCTGACCTATGGTAGCGGACTGAAGCCAATGGTGGTGTAGAACCCCTTAGGAGGACACTTACCATTAGTGCTTTCTGACACTCCAGGAGAACCTGAGGGTCTGCATTTGGATCAGTTACATGAGCCTTCTGCCTTCGGTTCTCGGCACTTGCTAGCCACAGGAGCAGACTCTGACTCAGCTGGTGGAAGTCCTTGAAAAACAACACACCTTATAGCACTGCCCTTTCTTAGAACTAAGAAGAGGTGCTGGGAAGGCAGGTGGCTTTTTCTATCCATCATGGTCATTTGCTCTTCTCGTCTTATCCAGTGGAAAAAAAGGGCCAAGTTTAAATTAAACAAGGAAAATGGAGAGCAGGGAAGGAGAGGGCACTTGGCACTGTCCAGGAAGCATGATGAATTTTGTGAAGTGGAAAGCGTTAACAAAAAGATGGAGCCCGAACTGAAATTACCTATGAAGACCAAAGAAATTACTCTTCCCATTTGCTGATTCAGTGGCTAAGGGACACTCGACCCAAGAGGACAGGCTGTGGCCCAGGGACAGGGCTCTGTGTAGGCGTGCTGGTGAATGCACGTCACCTAAGATGGGTCAGAGCTAAACAGCAGTGCACAGCTAACATGTATTGAGTGTTTGCTATGTGTCGGCGCTGGGCTAAGATGATACACACTGTACCTCATTTAGTCCTAAAAAGAACCTTGTGATTAGGTACTAAAATTATCCCCATCCTTCAGATGAGAAGACTGAGGTCTAGAAGGTTCAATGACTTGCCCATAGTCACACAGCTACTAAGTTAATAGAGTTGGATTAAACTGCTCCTGTTTCAGGGCCAGATCTCTTGATTACTCTGTTATAAGGCCTCCTGACACAAGGACAGAGAAGGAGGAAATGTTGAGGTGGCATTTCTGACCTACTGGAACACTTGCTGGAACCCTTACTCTGGGAGTGGGCGTGAACCTGGGCCAGGGGACACAGGCAAACATCAGGCCTCTGAGACGGCAGGTGACCTTTGTTTGGAAATAAACGAGCAAACCACTCATGTCTTCTCACACAGGCCACTTCTGGCTGAGCCAAAGCTGCCTGACTATGATATAAATATCTGCTTCCCCAACCTCTGTGGGCCCCAAGAGCCTGGCTGCTGCTCTCTGGGCACCGGCTCTTGGGTGGCCTGGTGCCGAGTCAGCGTACCTGGCACTGCATGAGCGACTGCCGCAAGCCCTCTCTCCAGCTGTCCACGGCTCCCTGCGCCGCCTCCCAGTGCAGGATCAGCTGGTGGAGTCTGTTTTGGAGCTCCTTGGGCTCGGTGCTCTCGGTCTGCAGAAATTCCTTGCTGCTCACGTGGACAGAGACTATTAATGCCTTGTAGGTGTCAAAGGCTTTTAAGATCTCCTACGGCAGAGAGAAAAGAGGTTAGGCACTTTGAAAATCACAATGTGGGGTTCACCCCAAACTTCGCTAGGGAACAGATCTGCCAAATGCTTTCCAAGCTGTGGCCACAGAAACAAGAGTGACCTCGCCCGTGACTGGCTGGGCGGCGTCAGGTGAGGAGCTGCCTTACAAGTCACGAACTTGGCCGCAGGCAGGGCCTGCGAGCAGAGCCTGCCTGCCTGCCTCTCTCCAGGCAGCCACCTGACCAGCGGGCGGACAGATCCTGCTGACCTCTAGAGCCTCTGCTCTCTGGCTGGCTCAATAAAAATCTAGAACAAATTAACAGTCTCCCAGATCAAATATACCCAGTTATCCTGCATTTGCCCCCAAATATCACAGAAATGTTATTCCTTAGAATGAATCATAACCCTTGATAGACCAATGCACATAGTAAAATACAAATAAAAATAAGCAACCAAAAACCACTTGCTGTAGTCGATTCTGACTAATGGAGATCCCATGTGTGTCAGAGTAGAACTGTGCTCCATAGGGTTTTTCAAGGGCTGATTTTTTGGAAGTAGATCACCAGGCCTTTCTTTGGAAGCACCTCTCACTGGACTTAAACTGCCAACCTTTCAGTTAGCAGCTGAGCACGTTAACTGATTGCACCACCCAGGGACTGCAAAAATATGAACAGTGTCTAGATACCCCCAGACCCTTGTTCTGGGTCCTCTCAGAACTCATGCTCAGAGCACCCCCAAAGTACAGGGCTCAAACGGCCACTCCCCTGCTCCCTGGCTAGTCCCAGTGTGGTGGGAGCTTGTTCTATGGGTGACAAATCCTAACTGCATAATAGTGTAACCAGATCAGGTCATAGCATTCACCAGTGGTAAGCTAGTCCTCCCCACTCCCTACCCTTCCAAGATGCTCCACCACCAATTTTGACTGGGACTGTTGCACACAATTGCAAGGGTGGTTTTAAGTTACAGTTACGGTAAAAGTTGCCTGAGAGCCTAGAATCTGGAGATGACTCAAGTCTGACCTTCCCAGCACTGAGGATCATTTGTAGATGCTCTTCCATATGAAAAAAATCTGCATCCATGTCACTGCCAGTGACAGAAGACCAATCAACAGGTTGGCCCCTACCACACACCATTTGCCAGGTGCCGTCTGCATCATTAACACGTTCTGAATTCCTCCTTCCCACCACATCTCGAACTCACCTTCAGTCTCTTCACTTTGAGTTCCATTTCCTGGATATTGGAGGGAGGTGTTGCCATCTTTAATGTTTCCAGTTCTGTTTCAGTGTTTCTCAGCCAAGTGGTGATGCCGCTGATATCAGAGTTCAGCTGCTGCAAGTTTTGTTTTATTCTAAGTTTGTTGCAAAGTTCTTGTGCTTGAATCAGCTCCCATCTATCAAAGGCACCTAGAATAAAAAGCTGCCAATTAAAGAACAACGAAAATGAAAACACACTTCTCTCTGCTCCCAATTAATGAGTGGCCAGAGTGATGAAAACTTTACGGGAGGAACAGGATTTGGGAGTTCTCTCTTTGCCTGGAGTATGAAATGGCATCCCCCCCACCCCGCTGCCTGCCCTAGCTCTGCTTCAAGGCCCATGCCTCTACACTCCCTCCAAGGCTGGAATGAGGCAGGTGGGTAGTAGGAAATCCAGCTTGTTGTCAATATTAGGTATGGTCTCAAGTTCAGTGCTTCCGTTAATGCTGTTTTTAAGGCGGTTTTTCCTTTAGCCAATGAATAATCAGGTCAGTGCTGTCAGCTTTAGTTTAGACTTAATGTATATTCCTTAGTTATAACTTTTATAATCATTGACTTGGTCGCATGAAGAGAACCCATATCACAGCTCTTTGATCATCTTCATGTCTGATCTTTATAAATAAGTAAAGTCATTAAAACATGCACTTTATCACAACGAGGCTTGTTTTGTCAATATTTAAAGAATAGTTTTGAAAGTAAAGTGGACAGTCTAGGAATTAGATTGTAAATATAGGTCAGCTTATTCTAAAATAACACTGACTGCTGTACAGTAAGTTCAGCAGTTTCTGTGAAGTAAATAATTGGCCAATTCCTCATTAATGTTCTGTTGAGCAACAACTTCAAGTAAATGCCCAGCTAACCTAAAAAAACCATACACCACATCTCTTAATGACCACCTACTTTTAACTATACCTGACTGTTGCCCAGTTAGACCAGCCAGCCCTTCCTCTTCCTGCTGGGGGCTGCTGTTCAAGACTCTTGGGCCTTCTTTGCCACCATCAGTACCTGGAGGTAAGAGCAGCTTTGCCTAGAGGGAAATGAATTTTAAGTTATCATTGAAATCCTAAATATCAATTTTAATGCCATTTTAAAGGTTATCTGAAGAGCACCTTGGCCCGTATGAACAGGTAAAAAATTAAGACACAGGGCCCTTCCCTTTGGAGGGTGACTTGCTAGTATTTCAGAGGCACTCAAGTGTACGGGTAGCACTGAAAGCAAACAGAGCTAATGGCAGAAATAAAGCCTTGGCAAAGGCCCACAAGGTGGGAAGCAGATGAGATGTCAATGACGGGGATAAAATGGCCTGCTTTAACTTGCATGCTTCCTAGCACTCCTCAAACGAACCATGCAAAAAGAGTTAAAAACAGTTGTTGAGCTTACCAGGCCGTTACCGTGTTAGCACTTTTACATTGTCACAGTTGTTTTACAGAATTTTAGTTAGCCCTCCCAGTCACTCTGTAGAGGTGGTTGGCATTATTATCACCGGGAATTGGAAACACAGAGGACAAATCCGTCTCCCAGAGTCATTCATTACCAAGCGCTTATCTTTCACTGCACATATTGACTCTTCTGTTATCACAGAGCTGATGGGGCTATTATCTCAGGCCTTTCCAAAAATAAATGTATCCTTTTTTTAGAAAAGCCATACTTTCTTTGGCTTGTGTCCATATGGCCTATTTGTGTGGAATAAAAAAATAAAAAACCCTTCAGATTTGTGGTGATACACCTAGTTTCAGACACAATAAAAGGGTTGGGCTTTTAAAGTGGCCAGGTGAGGAGCACAAGCATCATTTCTGGGAGAAGCCAAACTACATGGGCCCTGGATGGAAAGCAAAGGCCCAGGGCTGGGTCTGTGTACCCCAGACTGGCAAGTCTTATTCAGCACAACAGAGGGCACAGGACTAAAAATGACAACTGCTTGCTAAGCCAGAGGAAGAGTTTCTCAGTTGGGCATGGGCAACCCATTATCAAATGACTGGGATGTGACCATGTCCAATTACCTAGCAATATTCACGCCTAGACAGAGAGGGCCGTTTGAGGACTAATCCAGTGATGCTTACATTGCTTCTGGTTTCTCTAAAAGATGACACTAAAAATACAAGAGATATTTAAATTTCAACTCTCTGGTTGCTAATTCTCTGTCCTGTGAATGATATGGGGCCAGCATTAAACCCCAGGCTGGCTTCCCCTCAACAGCTGCCTACCAGAGCTTGCCAATGGACTCCTGTTGCCTGAGGAAAATTTAACTAAAGAGGTGTGCTTATGGTTATAAACAATAGCAGCAACCCATAACCCAAAACCAAACCCACTGATGTCGAGTTGATTCCAACTCACAG
The DNA here is from genome assembly GCF_000243295.1 of Trichechus manatus latirostris. Taxonomy (NCBI): domain Eukaryota; kingdom Metazoa; phylum Chordata; class Mammalia; order Sirenia; family Trichechidae; genus Trichechus; species Trichechus manatus. The sequence goes on along the minus strand of NW_004443946.1, from coordinate 16,295,112 downwards.
AGACCCTATGATAGTAATAATAATAATGACGACCGCTTCTGAGGCCCTTCTTTGTACTAGGCCTTTGTTTGGAACTTTGATAAATTAACCCTAACAACAATTACATGAGGTAGGTTTATCCTCTGATGAGGAAGTCCAGGCTTACAGAGTTAAGGCAAAGTACCTAAGTCCCCATAGCAATTTAGTGGTAGGTCTAGGAATCAACCTATATCTACCACGGAACACTGTCAAATCTTTCTGAATACGAAGTCATAATTTTTTGAATAGGGTATGTGGTCAAAAGGTAAATGGAATAAAGGCTTGAGAGCTCAGGAGCTGTTTAGGAAAGCCAGCACTTCACTTCTCCACCATCAGCACAGGTGTAATAACTGCTGTTGTATCATGCCAATATATAAAGATGGTTTTTGGCTAGAAACCTATCTATAAATCTAATCAGTTCTGCCAGGGCTCATGAGACCAGGCCCAAAAGTATAAACAGCTCAGCACAGGTATTGTCACCATGGGAAAATCAACTCCAAACACGAGCCCGGGGAGTGAGCACACCTGGTATATACCAAAGTATCTCTTTTTAAAAACTGTTACTTATGCACTTGGGTTACACACCCAGGGGGGTCAAGACTTACGTAAGCTGGTTTGTAAGGGGTGCTGGAATCTGAGGGGATGGGCAGTACATTCCTATCACCTTCCATTTGTTTGTAGTGATGCTTGGGACAGGAAGGGCTATCAGGAACATGCCATGAGTGGCCATCAGAAATTGATTTACCTGAAAGCAAAAATACAAGTGACGGTCCATTCTCTTTAACCAAAAGATCCATATTTAGTTACACAAAAAAAGTCATGGGTAATGCGGCATCAGGTTAAAGTATAAAAATGAGTTCTGCAGCTTTTCTTGCAAAGCATGCACATTTGCAAAATGTCAGTATGTCCCAGAAGGAATGAAATGAGAGACATGCAACTGAGCAACACTGCCTTCACTAGATGGGTTCACAATGGAGCACAACAAACATATGATTTGCTGCGGGATGAGTGGTGGAGCTGGGTCGCTGATGGTGGTGGCAATGGGCTGCAGGCCGGGTCTGGGGACTAAGAGAACAGAAGGTTTCTCAGGTGTGAGGGCAAGAGAGAACGTCAAGATGGACTTGGGCTGCTTGTGGCTCTACCCCACCACTGCAGATGGGGTGGGTCAGAGAAGACAGCTTAGAGCTACAAATCAAGGAAAGGCAGGCTTCTTCTACCACATATACAACAGTACCTCTACTCCCGCCCACTGACTCCTCCTCTTCCCAGGAAATCACCATAAGCAAGGAAATAGTTCCAAACCAAGCCACCATGAAAAAAGCTTGGCCCAGGCCAAAGGACTTTAGTCAGATGGAGGAAAAATAAAAAAGGCACCAGGAAAAACTCCCTTCTGCACAGGCCTGAGGGGGAGGCGAGGGATGGCGTCGAGACTGTTGGTTGTGTGGGGTTTTATAACGAGCACGCGGGTATGTGTGAGTACGGCAGTGTAAATACACCATGACACAAGGACCGAGGCGCATGGTGTCCACAAAAGGCGGAGGTCAGACACGACATGGAGCGAAGTTTAGGATGCAGTGTATGCTGCAGGATGCTGCCGTGTTGAGAACATGCATGGGCAGGGGCCTACCAGAAGACGCTTTCAAGGTTTTTGTGGTCATTTTAAGATAGGCCTCAGGATTTTCAGGGATTTCTACATCTGAAAAAGAATAATGTCATTTTCCTCACTGGAGGAGCATGTAGATTAATGCCCCCAAGTATTACGTTAAAACAGTAGACACATTGTCAGCTGGAAGGAGAAAACCAACTACCCTTTATCTTTCAATTGAAAAGATTTCAGAAACCAGAAGGATTTCTCAGCCAACTCCAACTGTCCGAAGAGGTGGTGGGGGAAAAGAAGTATATAGAAAGAATGGAGGCACTCAGTCTACTGACACTGAAAATCTCAATGGGCAAGCTCACTGATGAGTCTCTCCCAAACATCCAGAGCCATCAGTGATAGCCGTAATGTCTGAATGTGAATTTCATTTATTTTCTCCTTTTATTCTGCCTGTCATAGGAGGGAGCCAACTCTCAACAGCCCAGCAGGCAGGACAGAACATATGAAGCCACAGAAAGCCTGGATCAGCCACAAGCTGGTGAGTGGACTCTTGATCACTGAGAGTTGGCTGAGCTGCTAAGGGGCTAAAAATATAGCCAAACGAGTCAATGTCAAGGCTATTACCTGACAGTGCACTGTAGTATGGGCCCTCCTCGTCTTCTTCGTGAGAGGAGGAGCCCCCCACATCACCTGTGTGATCCCACTCCAGAGGGATGGAGTCCACGCTGACAGGGGTCTCACAGCCAGATCGCTCGTGTCCCGGTGCCAGGGGCACTAGATGGCAAAGGGACTGAGGAGACGAGACCTCCTCGCTCTCACCCCTTGTACGCCAAGAGTCACTTGGGATCTCTCTGGAGTCTTCCATGTCTGTTTCATTCTCAGAGGCCTCCTTTTCATCTTCCAAGCCCTAAATGGAAATACCCAATTTTAAAAATAACCAAATCACAGGCTATTACAGTTTCAAGGAACTTTAGAATTCGGTCCGCCCAGCAGTTGCTGAAAATAGCTGCCATCAGCATTTCGAAGGCAGATTTAAAAAAAAAATCAGACTCCTGGTCCCATTCCAATTTGGAAATGGCCCTTCCAATTTAGATGCTCTGGAGTGGGGCCTAGAATCTGTATTTTCCAAAAGCTTCATATTTTTCCCCTAGGAAAAAACCTGAAATTTGATAATCTAAGTTGAAAGAGTTGATCTAGAAGATAAGAGAATGGAGGCCAAAGTTCCATAGATGGTGAATGGTAGGAACCAAGAATCAGAAAACACACACAAAAAGGACATTAGAGTGTTCTGGATAAGATTCACACCTTCAAGGACCACATGTACCCAGTTCTTTCATACCCCCCGATCTTATTGTTCAGTGCCTGTATTCACCCTGTGCTGTAATGCCTCTGTAAACAGCTACATTTAAAAATGAGTGAATTAGAGGGTAATTTCTGAGGCTCTTTCTGATGAAGAAATAACTACATTTGAAGCTGACCAGCTGGGGACACGGACACACACACACACCCAAAAGAAAATGTTGCCAGTGCTTTTGGTCAATGGTCATCATTAAATAAAGCTTTTGGCACACAAAGGCAGTGAACTTTGAATAGTGTCCTTAACTCCACCTGAACTTCCCAAAAAGTCCCTTCATCAAGGGAAAGATCAGAGTTGCTTTCAAAAGCAGTGCTTCTGGCATTTCAAAGGTGAGAACAAAGTACCAGAAAGGCACGCATATTAAACATGCCCAGACACTGAGATATAGGAAAAGGCAAACACATGCCCAAGTTAAGCAAAACTAGAACAGTTACCAGCTGATCGAGGGGTGCTGACGCATGCCAGAAAAACCCTGTCCTGAAGAGTACATTGAACACAGGTAACAGAAGCCAAGAACTTTTAGAAGTGTCATCCTTGCCACTGGGTAATGGGAACTTGTACGTAATTGCGGTGGGGATACCTGTGGCTCTATATTCAAAAGAGTGGACGTAAAAATTTTCAGTATAGGTTTTCTAACATAAAATAAATCATAGTCAGCCATCACCAGATAAGTTTTCCCAAAGCTTTAAAAACTCAGTCAAATATAAACACTGAGCAGCTCAAAAGCCCCCAGTGGGCGGCATCCCCCTTACCGGAGCGTGGGAGGTCAGCCGCTGGTGGAATCGGGAGACCCTGCCGAACACCTCCTGACAGTACCGGTGCAGCTCCTCCAACTCATCTTCAATTAGCACAGCATCTAGGGGCTCGCTCTTTTGAATTAGCTGCTCCCCAAAAACTATCAGCTGGTCGATCTTGTTGGTATTTAATGTAATTTCCTGTTGGAAACCCTATTTAAAATATGAAAAAGAAAAGTCTCCAAAAAAAGAAATTTCCCCGGGAAAGGGGGCAATAGTTTGTTTCTTATGCCCCCTGTGGTGCATAAGCATCAAAATGCCATTATTGCTTTGTTCCTTTACCTAGTACTCCAGCTTTATCAATTTTTAACTAAATGACAATGAAAATTTAACAATTTAAAACATTTGTACGCATATTTTTTCCTCTTCAGTCTGGGCATTGGCTTTTCCATTTAAAATATTTCTTAAAGCTTAATGAAGATGGACATTTATAGTTACTGGGTTTGAGGAAGAGACTGTGTCTTATCAATGATTGGTGGAAACAGAAAATTTCCTATGATAAGCCACCAATGGGCATTCACTTCTGCAGACGCAATGTAACATTCATCGGTGCCATATATACTACTGTTCTGGAAAGGAAGATTTCCATTTCTCAGCTTCTTCTAAAATCTGACCAAGGAGAGAATTATAGTGAGATTATGGTTCCTGGGTGGTGCAAATGGTTAATATGCTCGGCTGCTAACCAAAAGGTTGGAGGTTCGAGTCTACCCAGAGGCACCTCCAAAGAAACGCCTGGCAATCTACTTCTGAAAAATCAGCCATTGAAAACCCTATGGAGCACAGTTCTACTCTGACACACATGGGGTCGCCAGGAGTCAGAGCTGACTCAACAGAAACTGATTACTGGTTTTCACTGTAATATGGATATTTGTCACAATGGGAGTGCAGAAGATATCTGTTCTTGGCCCCACTGTTGATACAGATTTTCCTCCTGTTACACCCAAGTGTCAGAGAAACAGCATCTTATAAAGTTCTCTTTGGAGCCTAGAGTGCATTCTCCGGCTGGTTGATTATAAATGACAAACAGAAAAAGGGAACTCGTGACAATGATTTCTTGACCATGAGGAACTGTATCCTTGCTCATGAGAACCCAGCAGTACACAGTTGGGACACAGCCTGGCTGGTTTAACAATCCTGGAATGCGCTCTCGGGGTATCAGGTGAAATTTGTACGTCGCCAGTTCTCCTCTGCAAAGGAGAGGAGTCGAGGTAGCAGCCCTTACGTTCAGCTGGCGCATCTTGTCATCAGCATCGCTCTCAGAGAAGTGCTCCACGTTGGTCAGCTGCAGGTCCATCTCGGTAAGCCACACCAGAATGCTCTCCCGGGTCCCCTCAAATTCCTCCCTCTGGTTGGTGAAATGCTGTGAAAGGGACAGAAAAAGAAATCACACGTATGTTTTAACTGTGGAATGAGAGTTCAGGTAGACAGCAAGGTCACTCAAGGCTGAAAGGAGAGGGTGCCCAGAATACTGGGAGAGAAACCTGTCTGCGGACACCTGCAAAATGCTGCATCCAGGGGTCAGAGCAGGATCAGGCACCTGGGTTCTGATCCTGACTGAGTGCTACTGAACAAGCCCCTTAAATTCTCTGAGCCTCAGCTTCTTTACCAGCAACAGAGGGAGAGTGACTAGATGATCTCTAAGGTATGTATGGCATCAGAAATACTGTAATTCTCTAGTCTAAATCAGTGATTTTTTTTTTTTTTTTAAGGAATAAAACATTAAAAAAAATTTTTATCATGCTTTCGGTGAAAGTTTACACAGCAAATTGGTTCCCATTTAGCAATTTAAATACATATCATTCAGTGACATTGCTTACATTTTCCACATTGTGTCAGCATTCTTGTTATTTCCATTCTGGTTGTTCTGTTTCCATTAATCTAGCTTCCCTGCCCCTCCCCCCTTGCCTTCTCATCTTTGCTTTAGGGTAAATGTTGACTGTTTGGTCTCATATAGATGATTTTTTGTTTGTTTAAATACTGGAGCACAGTACTAGTTTTTGAATCTCTCCTTTGAGGACTCCTTCAGGGTTCAAGCCAGGCACCTTTGTCTGTTTTTACACATTAGTCTTTTGCAGAAGCTTTTGCTGGACAGAAGGATATAGTAGCTTCAAGATGGAAAAACACTGACTTCAGGGTTGAGCTTGGCCTAGTGCCACACTTGCCTCCACTGATGTAATTCTGGGTGTGTTTCCTCAGAGAAGGAAGACCCCAGGAGAAGGTTGATCACCTCCACTTAAGATGCCTCTCATGTTACCACCTCATAGATGGGCAGTGATTCTTAGACAAATGCAACATTCTGTGCCAAGGGAGGGTTTAGGATGGCAACAGTCAAGCAGGAGAATAAAGAAATTAAGGCAAGGGGGTTGTCTGGATTATTAGAAAAGCTAGGCAATTTGTTCCTGAGAGGGTTAAAAAAAATAATAAAAAACCCAGGTTCTCATCTTCCTGTCTCAGCTTTAAGAACATTCTGTGCTGAGAACAGAGGCAGGGATTAAAATAAATTCCTGCAGCTCCTAACCGCACTGGTCCTGTCAGTTTATACCTGGACTACAAAAGGTTGGCATACCGCGTCTTCTGAATTACAGAAGGCTAAGGTGAATATTTACATTCAGAAACCAAACCCAACCTTTGAGGTTAGTCAAGTGTGCTCTGAAGTTCAGAGGGTAATCACTGTCCCCAGTCGCTACAATACAGAGGGGGCTGTATGCGCTTTGTCCACCTTCCTCACAATGCAAGAGGCAACGGGACATACAAAAACAGATGGGTGAAGCAAGCAAGACTCTTTCTGAAGGCTCAAAAGGCACCTTCTCCAGACCAGGAAGACAGCTCCCCAGAGTCTGTGAGCAGTCTGTGTGCTAATGTGCACACTACCAGGGGTTCCAGAAGCTTTAAACAGGGATTTGTTTTGATAAACAAATCCCAGAAATAGGCTCTGCCTAAAAAGCCCCAAACGCAAATACTTATTTAGAAAAAATTAATGCAGGCAGCTCTGGGCTTAAACAAAAGGGAAGGCTATCTTGAGAAAATATCAAGATAGCTTAGGCCTTACGTCTCACACTGGACATGGTATCAGGAGGGACCAGTCCCTGGAAAACGACATCATGCTTGGTAAAGTAGAGGGTCAGCAAAAAAGAGGAAGACCCTCAATGAGATGGACTCACATAGAGGCTGCAACAGTGGGCTCAAGCATAGCGATGATTGTGAGGATGGTGCAGGACCAGGCAGTGTTTTGTTCTGTTGTGCATGGGGTCGCTATGAGTTGGAACAAACTCGATGGCACCTAACAACAGCAACAGTAGGCCTTGAATGAAATCTTCTACCCACTGCTTTGTGTACAGCCTTGGTATCACATATCACTTCCCTCTGAACATCTACAGTCAGCCCAGGTGGTGGGGAGGAGCTCACTCTGAGTCTCCGCAGCACGGCCGTGACCCGTTTCTGCAGGTTGTCCCAGCGCTGGTTGCCCTCGTGGACCATCTGCTTCAGTTTGCTGGCCGTGTCTGTGCGGTTCTCGCGGGCCAGCCGCCGGTACTGCTTGTTGATGAGCTCCAGCTGGGTGAGCCGCTCATGGATCTGCCGCTGAAAGGCCTGTGGCACAGAGGGAACAGGTCCCCGGTCAGCTGTTCCCGATCTCTCACAGCACCTATCTCAAACCCTCGCTACTTTCTTGGGCCACCTCCTCCTACTTCTTCTCTCAGCAAATCAAATCACCTCATCTTCTACTCCAGGATGAAAATAAGTGTCCAATACGTGGGAACTCTCTCAATCCCTTGAACCCCTAACCTATCTCCCTATCAACCTACCAGTATTAGTGCCCATCCTTGACACTTCCCTTCCACCAGACATCCATTCATTCTCCAAAACGTGCGTGCTAGTACGTGCCAGGCACTATACTCTGCTAGGCTCCCAGAATACAATAGGGGGAATGCCAGAGCAAGAAGAGAGGGCCAGACACCCCCTCCTGACCCCGAATGACCTGCCTCGAGTGGTTAAGCCCCAAACTGAAATGGCAACAAAGAGCTTACTTCACCAGATCGTCTGAGGCTAGTTAGAAGAACAGGCTCTCTATAAAGAGATAAAATCCTGATACAGATACAGGCTACAACATGAGTGAACGTTGAAAATGCGCTCAGTAAAATAAGTCAGTCACAAAGGGATAAATACTGTATGATCTCACTTACATGAAATAGGCAAATGTATAGAAACCAAAGCTTATTAGTGATTACCAGTGGCAGGAGCGGGGAGGAAGGGGAAGTCAGCACTTAGGTGTACTGGGTTTATGCTAACGGTGATGGAATCATTTAGAAAAGGACAGTGGTGATGGTTGCACAACATGATAAACATTATCAATGTCACCAAATTAGACATGTAAAAATTGTTGAATTGGCAAATGTTCTGTTATATATATTTTACCACAATAAAAAATAAAAAGAAAAGATAAACTAAAAAAAAAGAACCGGCCTTCAAGTTCATTGCATAGCAGCTGATGGCTGGTTGCGTAGCACGCAGCCGACGGCAGCGGTGGTGGAAGCTAGCCAGTCAGCAGGAGTCATTTATAGCTCCTGAGCCTTTGCACTGCTGCAAAGAGTTAGCAAGAGCACTGGGCGGAGAAGGTTTTTACCTCAAACCTCTTCAGCTCTTCTTTGGCATTTGTGTACAACACCTCTGAGGAATTTGGGTAGGCTGCCGTCCTCTCTGCTGACTTAAGCCAGTCCTCAAAGCGGGAATAATCATCTAAAAACTTCTGCCACAGGCGCCACGTCTCTTCAATTCTGAAGGAAGGAAAGCAACTTAATATACACCATGCATTTCAACCATGTGGTTTTGATCTTCCCTCTGTCCCTTGATGGGTCCCATCCCCATCCCCCACTGGCATGTGCACTGTTCAGGGGGAGAGATCCTGATACCCCTTCCAGGAAATAACCAGGGACATTGCTTCTTGGTCAGTATACGTTTCTCGAGTACTCTCAGAGCTCCTGCTTCAGGAGACAATTACTTTATAGCTGGGTAAACAAAGGTAAAGTCGCCAGCCCACAGTTATACCCTGAGACACAAAGACATTATTACCCTGATTATATTTTTCTTGAATTATTCGTTTAACAAGCCCTGGCCACACCTACTGAGCCTCTCTGCCAATACCTGGCCCATTTCCAAATGAAGTGAACAGAACACAGCTACTTTTATTTAGTTCAGCAGGGAAATCTTGCTGAACATACTTAAGACGTTCAGGGGCATCTGGGTTCTTACTTCATTCGCCGCTCCATTGACATGGCACAAATGTTCCTCCAGCGTCTGTCTAGGCTCCTCGTGGTCTGCTGTATTGAATCACACTCGGTCTCGTTTGCACAGGCATCAGAGTCGTGCAACAGGACATCACAGATGTTAAACACTGACTCCACTCCCGCACTGTGTTGTTCAATATCTCGCTGCAGGTCCTGAGATTACAATAGAGTTAAGATAAACTGTGAGGTGGTGGTGGGAGAGTTGGCATCAAAGGTCCCCACTTTTGTCATCCCTCTCCCTCCTGCCCTCCAGCCCATGGGGTACAGTACTTGGTGCATTTCCATCTTGGAACTAGCGGCACAGACCAAGTCCCTCTTATCTTTGCACAACTCTTGTGCTGTAGTAGCTGAGACAAAAGCCCCCAAACCGGTAACAACTGGGCTCTGTTGCACTGTGTGTGTGTTGCGGGGGAGGAGGGAATGGCAGTGGGTATCCTCTATGCACTGACGGGTGGCATTAATGACCCCTTGAGAGCTTACAGCCCCCCAAACTTTGGGCATGCATGAGATCTACTCCATAGCCCCTGGCCCCAGATCCTCCAAGTTAGACTTGGTTTCAGGAAGGTCTTCTGTGGAAAATCAATTGAAGTCTCTTCAGCAGGACCTAAACTTTAACAACAGAGGCTCTTGACCTTTTATAGGTCACAGAACTCTTGAATCTAAGAGCTTTATTTTGTCTTCACACATACAGCAGATCATGCATTCAGTTGCACACGTGTCCACAGTCTCCCCATGAGCCCATCCTTGGGGGTCAAATGAAGGGGCCCAGCCAAGGCTGTGGCTCGGGGGTGGGTGGGTCTCTAGAGTCTTATCCTATGATGGTGACAGTGATGCAGTTTCCCGATCTTGGAAAAATCATGTTCATGAAGAGAAAACATGTGATCCGAGGAAAACTGGAAAACATGTTTAAGACTAAACAAGGTGTGTTCAGTTATCACCCAAAGAATATTTCTTCAACACACCATGGGTGAGGGGAAGGGGAGATGAGAAGTCCACATTGCCATTCTGGATGAATTAGTCTTTCTCTGATACCCAAATTCTGTGATAAGTGACCTCAGACCACACTTTTAACCTTAGTACCTACACGACACTGAAATAGCAAAGGTAAACTTAAAATTCTATTTTAATTTTTGATAATATAGCAATTTTTGAAAATCTGCAATACTTAAAATAAGCCACTATTACTTATACTCAATAAAGTTCTCTGGATTCAACAAAATTCAATTTACAGGAAGGATTATTTTATACAGTACCTGGAGCCCTGGGGGCACAGTGGTTAAGAACTTGGCTGCTAACCAAAAGGTCGGCACTTTGAATCCACCAGCTGCTTCCTGGAAACCCTATGGGACAGTTCTACTGTGTCTTATAGGGTTGCTGTGAGTTGGAATTGACTCGATGGCAGTGGGTTTGGTTTGTTGTTTTGGCCATAGTCTACAGAAAGGCAGCATACAGTTTCTTTCAGGCCACCTAGATATATAAATGATTTTGGAGATAACTGTTGTGTTACTAGAAAGGACTAACATTTTCTTACTTTTCTTCTGATAAAATGTGTGATCTGGATCATTTTGTGTTCAGGTGGATATAAGAGGATGAAATGCTAATGCTTGATCTGAATTTTAAATCAGGCAGTTCTTAACACAGATCAGATCCTAACTGACGAGAAGTGAGGGCCACACAGTTATACTCAGGAGACAATGTATTTTCCAGTTTGTCACCATGTACCTGTGAAGAGAGCTGTGACCCGGTGGTTTTTTCAAGCTCTACAGTTCAGGATGCATGCTTGAGATGCTGCAATGGTAGAAGTTTTCCTGGAGACAATAGATGACTAGCTTTGAAATTCGGGTTTAAAAAGAATTCTTACAGGTTCACAGAATGGTCACAGGCTTTTCTAAAATTTACTGGTATTAATAAGTTTATTAAAATAATAAACAAGGAGTCCTAGCACTGGCGCTCAGTGAGTAACACTGACCACTGTAACGGAAAAATGGCGCCTGCCCATGGCCTCGTCTGGGTCCAGGTGGGAAGAACCTGGTTGAAAAGCACTGAGCAATTCTAGCCTATGGATATGCCTGGATGTCACGCATTTTAACAGACTCTTTGCAGTTACTCTACATTATTTATTCAGCTTACATTGACTAAAATGGCGAAAGAAAAGGGATGAATGGCAGTCAAAAAATGAGTTCTACAGTACCTTCTAAAAGACCAACATCATCATCTTGGTTAAAAGAAAGTTCAAACATTTTCAAATATTTCCAAAATGTGTTTCTAAAACACCACAGAGTAGAATGTCTTACTGATGTTTAATATGAACTACTTACCTTGCAAAATATAAAGTTAGAGATCATATTTTAAAAAGTAAAACATTTACGAGCTAGACAAATAACACTGTGCAAACTAACATACCACCACTAGAACCTGTTAAGACATGAGTTTGCATAATAATTAGTTTTCACAGAATAATTGTTCAAATCCACAGAAGAACGAGATTTAAGAAACAACAGATCAATGCAAGCAATGTAAAAGGCTTTCGCCAAGGGTCCCAGAAACAGCCCTTGCTTTGTTTTTCTGCCCCTGAGCAGGGGAAGCAGAGCAAGAGCGCTGAAGCTGGGAAACAGCTAAGGAGGAAGGGAGTGGCAGCGAGAGGCGATGGGGGAGACATGAAACTGGAGAAGAGAATGAAGCAAGAAGAATGAGAATAAAAAGGAACAAGAAAAATAAGATAAATGGGGAAAAGGAGAAAATCAGACTAAGAGGGCAGGAAATCACACAAACAGAACCACCACTGGTGGCTCCACAGCATCTCCATGGGAAGCAGATGGGATGGCAAGCAAGTTGGATTGGTGGGATAGGGGGTTGGGTTGGTACTGAGGGGGGATTCAAAGGGTTTGGAATGAAGCTGAGGTGGCCTACTGGAGAGGGGGCTGTTGGTAATTACAGAATGGAATGGAGGGGGTATAACTAACAACACCCCTAAGCCACCTTGTGGCATTCCACAGGGAACTAGGAACCCAATGAAAACTAGAAGAGAGATGCTGAAGACTGAATGAACACGGTTCATAATTTAAGTGTCACAAAGGTTGATACCACTTTCTGAGTTTTGAAAACAATACATTCCATATGAATAAAAATATAACTTTATTACTTAAAAAAAAAAAAAGAGGGCTACATAAAAGTAAGAGAAACAAAAACGACTCTTATAAGGTTGTTCCTTAGCCTAATCCCTCCCCTACTGGGCCCTCACGGACAAGCCAATGAGGATCCAGGGACATTATGGCTATTAAGCACATCTGGGGGCTGAATTCTACTGCAGAAGGTAGTACTACGTGATCCTAAGCTTTCAGGCCTTATTTTTGTTAGCAATCAAATATAATTTAGCATATTTAATGAGAAGATAAAAAGGGACAGGAGCTGGTTAAATGGACTTGGGAAATCCGAGGTGGGAAGGAGGAGTGTGCTGTCACATTATAGGGAGAGCAACTGGGGTCACATAACAATGTGTGTATAAATTTTTGTATGAGAAACTAACTTGAACTGTAAACATTCATTTAAAGCATAAAAAAAAAATAGTATATTTAGATTAGGGATAGGTAAAGTTTTTTGTTTTTGTTTTTTTTGTAAATGACCGACAGATAACTCTTCTTTTGTGTGACATTTCTGTTTTCAGCATTTGGGATGGAATAGTTAATACCTGGGTTTTGTATAATAAACACACTGTAATTTATTCCTTTTAACAAAAGTACTAAAAGTTTCCTCAGGTCATCTAGGGTAGGCAGAATAATAGTTCTCTAAAAATGTCCACATCCTAATCCTTGGAACCTATGGATATGTTACTTTACATGGCAAAGGGGAATTAAGTTTCCTATGAGTTGGAATCAACTCGATGGAAAAGGGTGATAGTATGAGTAATCAGCTAACCTTAAAATAGGGAGATTATCCTGGATTATCCAGGCAGACCCAGTGTAATCACTAACCAAAAACCTGTTGCCATTAAGTTGATTCTAACTCATGGCCATGCTACAGGACAGAGAAGAACTGCTCGATAGAGTTTCCCATTTCCAAGGCTGTAATCTTTTACAGAAGCAGACTGCCACATCTTTATCCTGTGAAGTGGCTGGTGGGTTCGAACCACCAATCTTGTGGTTAGCAGCCAAGCCCTTAACTACTGTGCCACCAGGCTCCGTAATGTAATCACAGGGGTCCTTAAAAGTGGAAGAGGGATGCAGAAGAAAAGTCAGTCAGAGGAAGATGTTGACTGCAGAAGAAAGGTATAGGGAGATATACCGTTGCTGGACTTGAAGATGGTGAAAGAGGACACAAGCCAAGGAATGTGGGCTGACTCTACAAACTAGAAAAGGCAAGGAAATAGATTCTCCCCTACAGCCTCTAAAAAGGAATGCAGCTCTGTTGACATCCTGATTTTAGCCAGCGAGACCCATGTCAGACTTCCAACTTCCAGAACCATAAGATAATACATTTGTGTTGTTTTAGCTGCTAAATTTGTGGTAATTTGTTACAACAGCAACAGAAAATGAACACAACATCTAACTTCTTTACAGCAATGGTAGTACTAAACATCAAGTCCATACTGTTTTTTTTTTTTTTGGTAACCAAGGGATGTGAATTCCATGATGGCGGTTCTGAATTCTATGAAGAGGGAACCTCCAACTTAGCCAGACTGAAATTATGTATCATTTCAGCACGGACAAGGTCAAAAGGATGGTAGTTGCTCCAAATTGTATGCTTTTGGGAATAAATTTCCTGAACTTTAATGGTATTTTATCATACTTCATGTTGACAAAAGTAACAAACCATTATTAGTCCCTGCCAAATTTAGCCAACCACTCTTTAAGAGGAAAAATATTGTCAGCTTCCATTGTCTTGACCTGAAAAAACTCACCATTCAGGGTAAATGGTTGTTTGCAAGATTTTGTCTATTAAGGGCTGGCTCAAGAAATTGAAATTCACCCTACAGGATCAAACTTGTTAAATAAAGCCATAACTTCACTGAGATGGGCATTGCAATGCCTACAATGTGCATTAAAATTCCATGATACTTACAGCAATATGCATTTCTTCACAAAGCAGAGACAAAATTTAGATTACCTCAGTAAAAGACACATTTAAATTTCTAAGACTAGACAGAAAAATCAGTATATTTAATTAGTAGCATTACTAAATCATACTAGTTTCAAAACCAGAGAATAGGTAGCATTGAAACAGTAATTGTAATAGTATAGATCTGAAAACAGACCTATTAAGAGCAGTATCAAATACTTAACAATATTGTATGGTACCATGAAGGGTCACTTAATACCATTAAAAAGAATGACCTGAACTCAAGAGAATTTATGATTAAGGGGTAGCCTCTGGCAGCAAATTTGGTGACAAAGGTTCTGTCCCCAGTTCTGTCTCTAAGCAGCTGTGATGTCTGGGTGAATTCTCCCAAGTCGCTGACAAATGGGAAACACTAATGCTTTGATGCAGATGAATGTGGTGGTACAGGTTTAATGTGAAGAAAAGATATGTGTCTGAGAACCTGATGACAACATATCGCTTATATGGTCAAAACAGAATCTGCCCACAGATCTGAGAAAAATAGAGGTGAAGGAAAGTTGCTGAAGGATTAAGATAAACTTACTTTTTAAAAAGACAAACTTGGGCACTGCAGATCAGAATAAGGCACGTGAGCATGAGAACATGGAGGGCAGGAAAGTGGATCTGATAACCTAGTTTTACCACAGCACCTGCCAGGTTAGTGCAATGACGAACATTGGCGGAACTCAATGATTTCCAAACTGGAAATTCCAGTATTGGCTCGAAGGGTGTGTAAGTGACGACAAATGTACAGAGCATTGTAGGAAAGGCTACCTAAGTTATCGGTCTGAGTGTGTTCTTTACTACACATTTTGGTGATTTAATTTTTTTTTTGAAGCTTTAATAGACACACAGAATACAGGCCCATGAAGGCCTTCCTTGGTTTGTTTTTTTGGAGAAAACTAAAACCAGACCCACTGTCATCAGTCAAGTCAATTCCGACACAGTGATGCTCTAGGACAGAGTAGAACTGCCCCGTAGAGTTCTAAGGCTGAAATCTTTACAGAAGCAGACTGCCACATCTTTCTCCCATGGAGCGGCTGGTGAGTTCAGCACTTTAACTACTTGCCACCAGGGCTCCTCTTGGTGAGAAAAAGGATTTTTCCCCAATTTATCACCTTCCAAAACTATATTAACAAAATATAAAAAAGATGAAGGTTAAAAAAGCAAAACAATACAACCTTATTTACCATCAAGATTAAGGTCTGCATTGTGAGCAGTGGTGGGGTACCCAGAGATGTATGCCTCACACATACAAGAACATGGGTAAGTGATCAGTCTCCTCCGGAAAAGGCAAAGCAGTATTATGAGATGCGAACATGCTAAAACACACAGCCAGGAAAGGGGAAGGTTCGTGTGAGCAGATGCCGTAGACACTTCTACTCTCATGACTGCTCGTTTCTGATTTCCCACCTGCTGTTCAGCAAGCCTCTTCTGGATTTCTTGATCATCACAGACGTCATAAACAACAGGCTTAGAAAGCTCAGACTCAATCCGAGCCAACCAGGTGCGAAGGTTGCTCATGTTTTTGTCTAACTGCTGAATAAATGCAAAGGTCTCCTTCAGCTTCTTCACCCTAAACGTATTTGTAGAAAAAAAGAGGTGGAAAACAAAAGCCCGACATTTAGTGGTGAGAAGACTGTGCTAATAAGGGTGTTGGAGGGTGAAAAGGAACCTACATTGGGTATACTAGAGGTCATATAGTGGGAACAATTCTTGTATCTCTAGATACCAGTTTTCATGGAATATGTGACACTCTGCAAAACTGTTGTTTCAGTTAATTTTCAAATGGACTAAGAGTTAATCCACCCATGCAAATACTGAAGTCCTACCGTTCCCAGAGTGGGACTCCCTGAGACCCTGTCCATCTTTCTGGGGCTCCAGAGGTGAGTTGTTGTTGTTAGTTGCTGTCAAGTTGGCCCCGACTCATGGTGACCCCATGCACAATGGAACAAAATGCTGCCAGTCCTGTGCTATCTCCATGATTGGTTGTGGATTTGATTGTTGTGATCCATAGGGTTTTTACTGGCTGACTTTTGGAAGTAGATTTCCAGGCCCTTCTTCCTAGTCTGTCTTAGTCCGGGAAGCTCCGCTCAAATCTGTTCATCATCATAGCAACACACAAGTCTCCAGTGACAGAAGGGTGGTACCTGTGTATGAAGTGCATTGGCTGGGAATCAAACCCGGGTGTCCCACACTGAAGGGAAGAATTCTACCACTGACCCACCATTGCCCCCCACCGCCCTACTCCCAGAGCTGAGGAGATGCCATTTCTTTCTAAGTTAAAATAACAACTCTTGACTTTTGCCCAGTTTCTTTCTTGGGCATGGCCAAGATTGCAGCAGCCAGCGATCTTCCCTGATGAGTTGAAGATATTACATGTGAAGTCCACTTGGTGGTATACGATCCATGACAACTCTCATGGGACTCTCCCTCTTGGATCAAGTACAGAACATGTGCCAAACACCCCCACCCCTGCCCCGCAGTCTGATGGGGTGAAGGGTGCTGTACACATAGAACTTAGCCATGTGGGTACCTTATGGGGCATCTGTGTCAGCCAAAAAGGGAGTGAGGGAGGGAGCAAAGATAATCTGCATGCAAAGCACAGTTCTAACAGCCATCTCCCTCACCAATCTGCCTTAGTTTTCACCCAGCCCTACTGGGCAGAGATATTTGAAATCACATACACGGTGTTAGTATACGTGGTGTGCTCACTGGGTCATCAGCTCACTGTCAAGTAGAAATGATGCAGCTGCTGAGAGAAAACAATTGCTTCTTATATAGATACTGAAATAAAATGTTTCAACAAACTGCTTTCATGAAAGTCCTAAAGTAGAGAGAATGAGGGTTTGTTCTGGTGATCTGTAGGATTTTTAGTTAATCTCAGAGAGTGGAAGCAATGGCTACAATTGAAAGTCCCTTCTTGTCAATACTCTGTCTGAACTGCATCCCACAGCTGACACCACTAGGAAGATAAATTGGGGCAATGACCCCCAACTCACAGGAAATGCGCTGTGCTTCATGCCACTATCATCTCTTACTTGACACCCTGTGAACAGCTCCCTACCAGCCTCCTTGGTCTCCGGTCCATCCACCTTTGCTTGTGCTCATTCTAGAAGGCACATCTGCTCTAAGACCCAAACCCCTCAACAGTCCTCACCCTGTCCTGACATACCAGTGTAACCCGCTGAACGTTTCAGCTCCTCGTGTTCAGTGGCCTCTTTGCCCTTAACATCGTGTTCTGCAAAGCTGCTCCTCTCTCCTTTCCCGGAACCCCTACCTGTTGCTCCCCAAGATAAGCTGGGTACCCCCCATGTGTTCCCGCATCACCCAAGCCCTCTCACCCGACGCCCTCAAACCTGTGCTGTGCCTGCCTGTGTATGAGTCTGCATCTCTCATAGACTGTGCAGCTGGCAGGACAGAGACCATGGCCAGGCTTGTTTCCTCTGTGGCCACAGCACCTCCCACACGGCCTGGCCAGCAGGAGGTATCCATCAGTGTTTGCTGGGTGAATACATTTACATAAGCTCTTCCACCACAAACTAGTATTTAGTAGATGGCATGGTTTTTTGTTTTGTAAAATACACGAAACTAAACCAACCAGGAGGGTCTACTACCAGCTAGTTTTATGATTTAGGGAAAATCCTTTTACCTTAGCGCCTCGTCTCTAGTAGGTCTCTGAGGTCCCTCAAACTTCAGGGAAGTGGTAGCATACGGGAGAGGTTAAGGCCAGAGCTCTGGAGGTGAGCAGACTTGAGTACAAGTCCCATTCCACCGTCTATGAGCTATGCACTGGTGGAATGCTATGCATCTCTGCAAGGTACTTAACCTTCCTGACTCCGTTTCCTGGTTACATGTAAAATGACCTACCTTGCAGGTGGCTGTGAGAACTACACAAGAGCATGCATGTAAAGCCTCTGGTGTATAGTTAATGCTCGATACTACTAGCTCTTCTTACTGCAGACTGGACTATATGATGTTGCAATAACATCTTATTTATATGGCATTAGGCCTCACAAAGTTCTTTCATAAATATGACCTCAGGTTTACTTTGTTCTCAACAGCTCCAAGACGCAGGCAGGCTTGGAAAGGAGGCCATGTAGTCTAATGTGAAGAGCACGGAGTGCATGGGCAGGACCTGGGTTTGAATCCAGGTTGTGTCATCTCACTTGTAAAATGGTGCTCACAGTCATACCTTCTTTCCTGAGGTGGTTGGCAGTGTTGAAGAAGTTATAAACATGGGTAAGGCATCTGGCACAGTGCCTAACGCAGATAAATGCTCAGTTAACTATGGTTAGAATGATGATTAAGGAGGTAGGTCTTTAGATTATATTCTTACTGCAAAAACTTTAAGGACAAGTTCCCTTCAGAGCCGCAAGATGATTTATTAAAAAGGAAGTAACAGAATCTGGGGCCAGGTCCGGATGCAGGTGTAACCTAGATCCCTCCTTTGTTCCCATGGCTTTATACGTACGCCCTCCTCACCCCAATGTCTTGCTACCTTGACTGCCCAGGGACCAGAAAGAACACTCCAGACAACTGCCAGGGCAGTCGGGAACCCCAAGCACTGCGGGCCCTGGAGTATTCCCAGCATTTGCGAGGGGCTGTCCTCCTGGAAGGCTCTGGCTGGCGAGGCAGCCACGCCAGGAGAGCTTCCTGTAGGTGGTGAGAACTCAGGCTCAGTTACCTCCACACAGCTCTCCTGCCTTCCCTTCTCCCACCCCAGCACAACAGCCTCCCACTGCCTTCATCCAGGACCTGACCCTATTCAATCACAAGAACCTTGGCCTCTTTCTTATTTTCAAAAGAAGAGGGCTAGAATTCAAATTTTCAAATGAAGGGAGCCAAGACACAACAGAATAACCTGGGTACAAAAATACAGCGATGTAGGGATCTTGAATCTGGTAAATCCCAGGGGTTAGGTGTGTGATAGGCAGAGAGGGGAGTACAGGGAAGGTGGACCAATAATTTATTTGGCTTTCCCAGGGCTGTGGTGCCCCAGGCCAGTGGTATCCACAAACCTTTGGGTGTGGGATAAAATAGTAGGCTTTCTATTTCTATGCCATTCTTTTTAAATTTCTACATTGGGTATGCTTTACAATTTATAAACTTTATTACTTCAGTAGAATATCTATATCGAATGCTAACATCTACATGTGCCAGGACCAATGTCCTTTACATGCTAGCAACTCATTAATCCTCCCAACAATGCAATAGATTAGTACTACGATTATCCACATTTGACAGATGAGCAAACTGAGGCACAGGGACTAAATAACTTGCCCATCATTACGAGTCCATTAAAAGGCAGAGGCAGGACTGCAACATGGGCAGTCTGGCCTGAAGCGGTCCTTAAGTACTAGCTTTGAGGCCTCTTATTTAAACCTGCATCCAATAACATGCACATATTGGGGGATACAGGGCCAATCAGGGAACCTGATAAGAAGTCTAGACTCATAGCTGTAGTATACACTGGGGGGCAGGAGCCCATACATCATGTATCGCATTTTGGGGCTCTTAGCCTGGAGGGGAGTGGATGCCAGAAAGCTCAGACGGGGGGCCAAATGTTTTCTCTCCATGATTTTCTTTCCATAAACATTTAACCACTTGTTCTGTCCTGAGCCCTTTACCGACCTTGGGAATTCAACGATAACTGGAACACTGGTCTTATTACCAGAGAGCTCATGATCTAATTTAGATGCCACCAGTGTACACAGTAGGTGCTCAATAAATATCTGTTGAATGAAAAAATGATGCTCACTTATACTTTCTAAGGGAATTTAATTTGTTTCTGCACAAAAGAGGTGGCCTTGTTACATATTTAAAGAGGTAAAGACCCAGAGTAGCTTGGAGCCATCTTGCCACAAACAATGTGTTATCATACCGCAAGCCTCACATGTTCCCAAAACCTTGGCTCCATCTAAGCCTTGGTCTCCTCATCATTAACAGGCTTGCCATGGGACTTAAATGAGATAAAACAGTTGTTTATAAATCTGTAGAAATCATGGCAGCAAAAGTTTCATTTTTATTAAAATGTCTGTATTGTGAAAGCTCCAGTAGAGAAGAGTAATAGAGAATATATTACAGCAATGTTGATAAGACTAGGAAAAACCCTACCACTACCCAAACAAATAAGCAAGCAAGCAAACAAATCACAAGGATACCAAAACCAAACCAAACCCACAGCGACCCTATAGGACAGAGGAGAACTGCCTCATAGGGTTTCCAAGACTGTAATCTTTACAGGTAGCCCTGATGGCGTAGTGGTTAACAGCTTGGCTGCTAACAAAAAGGTCAGTAGATCAAATCCACCGGCTGCTCTTTGGAAACCCTATGGGGCAGTTCTACTCTGTCCTATAGGGTCACTATCAGTTGGAATCACTCGAGGGCAATGGGTTTTCGGTATTTTTAATCTTTACGGAGCAGACTGCTACATCTTTTTCCCATGGAGCGGCTGATAGGTTCAGATGGCTGACCTTCTGATTAGCAGCTGAGTGCTTAACTACTGCGCCAACAGGGCTCCTTAGGGCCAATTAAAGAGGGTGGGAAAGAAAGGAAGAAGGTCACCAAGAAGTTACAAAACACTCATCCAGTCTGCATTTAATCCGTTTTTATGTTCCAACCTCTGACTGATGGCATAATACCCAAAATGCATGGTAATACAAATGTTGTTTCTCAGATAATCGTATTATGACTCAACTCTAGGAACTGTCATGTGTATTGCTGAGCATGTAATGGTCTGTTCTGTATAGACATTGTAATTTAATTATCACCTTTCCCAGGTCAGGAAGGGTGTGCCATCTGCCAATCCAGGCAACTGGCCTCCATGTTCAGCCTTGTTAATACTGCTCTTGGAAAAATTTAAATCTTAAGTTAATATTGGGAAACAAGGAAACCTATTCAGAAGCCAGACTGTTGGCTCAGGGAAACCAGCTCAGTACTGCATGACATCAACCACCTGAGCCGCTTATTTACGGGGCTCACAATCTCTGCACTCAAACAATTGCCGTTTTGGCCCAGGTGCTCCAACGTTTCTCACATACGTATTTCAACACATAACACGTCTCCAGAAAAAAACAGCCATGATTTCCTGAATTGAAGCCCAGTTCTTCAGGTGCAAAAATTTCAGGTGCAAAGGAGTCACCTGTGTAGACTTTTTTTTGGGGGGTGGGGGAGGTGGGTAGGTCAGGAAAGTAAGTAGAAGTAGTAGAAGACCTGAACAAAAACTAAAACATTTTTTCTATGAAACCAAACAAAATTAAGAATTATGCCTAACAATAGCCACAGATCAGAACAGCTCTTTTGTAGGGATGATGGGTAGAAATATAGAGAAGAAACAAGATGAATACAGTTTTCCTTTTATCTTTAACTAGTGATGGATCAGAAGACACCACTTATGAACCCTGCTTTCACTCCAAAACAAACAAAATCAAGCCAGCATTAGTATCATTCTATATCAAGCCTAAGTCTTATAATGTGTGATGGAGGCTTTCAATGTCAAATTGATGTACATGGAATAATTTACCTTTGAGTCCTATTTTCTACATGCTAAAGAATCTATAGTTAAATTGTAAGAGCCCTAGATCAGCAAGAGTTAAAAAAAAAAATTCCTATGCCAATGTGGACAGCGTAACTTTAAAAATACTAACGAAAATTGAGATGGGCAAAGTATCTAAATTTGTGCTTGAAATAAACAGATACACAATTCTGTGGGCAGCTGCCAGTTGCTAAAAACACTACAAATTCCACACAACTGCATCTTTCTAAACGACGGAACATCTTTACGTAAAGATAATTAGCTACTTTGAGGACACGGACGTTACAATACATTCGAGCTAATCGCCTCTTTGAAGCATTTATGTCGCCGGAGGACTTCCATTTTCCACACGGCATAATCACCTCTCTCCCGCTTGTCAAGGCAGACTGCAGACACCACACACATGCTGACACTGGAAGAGTACCCATCCCCCGAAAGCTGAACACACGCACGCACACACACACACACACACACTCCACAGCCACCATCTCATCAGTAATTTCTTTTGTAACCAAAATGAGAGAGCAAGAGAAGCAGAGAACAGCAGCAGCCGCTGCCTCAGCCATGTGCAGAGCTAATTACTGAAATGGCACTTACTGTTTATGAGAAAAAATCATTCCTTATGTTTAAGTGAAAGCTCCAAGTTCCCGGCTGCACATTCACCTCCTAGGGATGAGGCCACCCCTCCCAGCCCCCTCCCCAGCGTGCCCTCTTCATTCACTGGTTCAGCATCTTCCACAGAGGCAGACAAGCTCCGGGCCTCCCTCCCGAAGGTTCCTCGTAGGCTCTGGCTCCCTCACAAGCACAAAGCAATGCCGGTAGGAAAGGAAGAGACCTTCTTCTCTGCTAACTGCAATTTTTAATCTCAGTTTTCTCCCTTCCAATAAACAAATATCTCAAGCTATTTCCTCACACACACACACAGAGTCTTTGTTCTGACGCTACAGGATTGCAATGCTGAGGAAAAAAAGTCGCAGCGTTATCTTGGCTATGGGTTATTTATGAAGTGCTATAAACCAAGAGAAGAGAAATTTAGATTCAGGGCATGGAAAAGAGGATTTCTGTTCTCAAATTAAATTTCTCTACTTCAGGTTTAAAAGAAACAGTGAAATCTGAAGCCCCTGATCCAATAAGCAATGCCTTCCTCCTGTCCTCCTAAAGAAATTGCCCCATGCGTTGTTCTCTGCTGTCTTTTTAGTCCTGTGTATCCTGGCATAGGAGGGACAGAGAATTCATTGAGTCCAACCCTCTGCTTGTTGTAGAAAACTATCTTCCAGTACAAACAAGGTTCAAGACTTTGCAGAAAGAAATTCTGAATTTCCCTTGCTTCTTTGTTTACCGTAATGTCAGTATCTGAAAATTCCTCTTTAACCCCCAATCTCAGTTTTCTCTGTGCAATTCTGCATGGCTCTGCTTATCAGAACACTGCCCTGTTTGTGTCAAGCCCATTTTATGTTCACTTCCAGCCTTATTTTGAGGCTTGACAACCTCAATCATTTTGCTCATGGGCCACTTAAGTCCAGCATTTAATCATTATTACATCCCTCCCTTGAAACACAGCAAATGTATTCAACATCAGTGAAATTAGGAGTCTAGATTTGGAAAGAGCTCTCCCAAAATGCAGTATGTGACCAACTTCATTGGTTGTCCCCGTGACCTGCCAGATATGAACCTCTGCGACTCAGTAAGCTGGACTTGCCCGATGCTCAACATTAGGCTACTGCCTGCTCATTAGCCCACCAATGGCTGCTCCCTGATTGGGGGAACTCCCTGACAGTCAGGCAGGCCTTTCACCAGGGCCCAGGAGCAGCAGCTACCTGTTCCAGAGGTAGAATGATCAGCTGATGGGAAGGCAACTGGAAGACTAGAGGGCAGACCTCACATCTGGCTCTCCCCGTGCTAAAATCTCTAAATCCTTTCAGTCTTACTGGATCAGGCAACCTGCTAAGACCAGAACAAGTCAACTTTATGACTAGCAGCATTGTTTGGTCTTCTAAAACAACCTTGAGAAACTACAGATAAAGGGAGTGCAAGGAAAAATTCTATCAGTTTAAAAAAGGCACACATCTCCCTGCCCAAACTGGAAGGGATGGAAAAACAATCTGAATACAGAGTTGCCATGGTAATAGCTGCTGAGTTTAAATGACATTTTAATTGCTATTACTGTAAAACAGGTGGGTTCTTCATGTTGGTAGGTGAATATGAAAATTAATCTTCATTAAAAGTTTCTTTTCAAGGAGTTTATGCTTCTGAGACCACAATCTATTCTAAATAAGAAAGGACCCATCTTGGGGCCGTATGGTAGTGTGTCTGAGTAAGTCCCTCCTTCATAATGTTGGCTTAAAGACAACAATTCTGTTAATGATGTTTCTCATCGAAGAGAAATTAAGAAGGAAGGCAACAATGTTCACTTTTTTTTTTTTTTAAGGAAAACAAAAATGCCCATGCTTCTTTTTTTCACAATGACCATTTAGAAAATACAGATCAGCGAAAGGAAAACTAAAATGATGGAGGATTCCAACACTAAGCGAGAACTACTGTGAACGTTCTAGGGCATGTCTTCCCACTGGGTTCTCATCTGGTTTAGGCACTGAGAGCTTTGACCAGATCATTCACATGTGCTGCCAGAAAGTTTTTAAAAACAGCCCTCATTCTGAGTTTCTGTTCAGGGTGATGAAAAACTTCTGGAAATAGTGGTAACAGCTGCACAACATGGTGAATGTAATTAATTTATACATTTAAAAATGGTTAAAATGTGAATTTTTTTGTTTTAAATATATTTTACCACAATTGCAAAAAAAAAAAGAAAAAAAGAAGAGCCATCCCTCCCCCCAGCCCCCCAATGTCTCTGCAGAGGCGCCACTGAAATCCACAACTAGCCAGAGAGCCTCACTAAAGACATGGCGGGATCATTGGCCACAGAGATACTGCTCCACAGGACACAGCCAAGTTTATTTTTAATTGTGGTAAAAATATAACAAAACATTTGCCAATTCAATAATTTTTACATGTATAATTCTGTGACATTGATTACATTCATCATGTTGTGCAACCCACAGCTAGGGTTTTGATTCATAAAATGGAGGAGGGGGTGCTTGGAAATCAAAGTAGATGCATTTTTAAGAATTCAACTACTGGGACTACTGGGTCTTTAAAACCAAGGGTAGATGGAGATGAGATTATGTGGCAGGCTGAGCCCTTGTCTGACATCGGTGCCATTGAGGGGATGATATCCAGGGAACCTTCTTACAGAGCTTTGGTATGTGGGGGCTGAAGCAAGGTAACTTTGCATCTTTTGGGCCATCATTCAATTACTGTGCCTAAACTGTTTTTAATAGGTAACCTAGCTTTCTCCAAAACAAAGGATGGCACATATTGGCAGATGTGAAAACAATTTTTGTAATTTAGCTGGCTCTTCTGCATTCAGGTTTTGCTGGGTCACTTTTCAAAGATATTATCTTAGAAAACACAGGGAAGGGAGGGAGGTAACAGCTACAGTTAAAAAAAAAGAAAGTTACCTCTTCATTTAATTTGTCAGGTAAGCCTGTTGTTGTTGTTAGGTGCCACTGAGTCAGTTCCAACTCACAGTGACCCTATGTACAACAGAACGAAACACCGCCCAGTCCTGCGCCATGCTCACAATTGTTGCAGCCACTGTGTCAGTTCATCTCATTGAGGATCTTCCTCTTTTTCACTGACCTTCTATCTTATCAAGCATGATGTCCTTCTCCAGGGACTGGTCCCTCCTGATAACATGTCCAAAGTATGTGAGACAAAGTCTTGCCATCCTTGCTTCCAAGGAACACTCTGGCTGTACCTATTCCAAGGCAGACCTGTTCTTTCT
Source organism: Trichechus manatus latirostris (assembly GCF_000243295.1). Taxonomy (NCBI): domain Eukaryota; kingdom Metazoa; phylum Chordata; class Mammalia; order Sirenia; family Trichechidae; genus Trichechus; species Trichechus manatus. Next base: position 16,269,589 of record NW_004443946.1, on the reverse strand, counting down.
TCCGGCAGTCCATGGTATATTCAATGTTCTTCGCCAACACCAAAATTCAAAAGCATCAATTCTTTCTTTGTTCTTCCTTATTCATTGCCCAGCTTCTGCGTGCATATGAGGTGATTGAAAATACCATGGCTTCTGTCAGGCATACCTTAGTCCTCAAAGTAGCATCTTTGCCTGTCAACACTTTAAAGAGGTCTTTTGCAGCAGATATGCCCAACACAATATGTCATTTGATTTCTTGACTACTGCTTCCATGGGTGTTGATTGTGGATCCAAGTAAAATGAAATCCTTGACATCTTCAATATTTTCTCTGTTTATCATGATGTTACTTACTGGTCCAGTTGTGAGGATTTCTGTTTTCTTTACATTGAGGTGTAATCCATACTGAAGGCTGTAGTCTTTGATCTTCATCAGTAAGTGCTTCAAGTTCTCTTCACTTTCAGCAAGCAAGGTTGCGTCATCTGCATATCCCAGGATGTTAATGAGTATTCCTCTAATCCTGAAGCTGCGTTCTTCTTCATATAGACCAACTTCTCGGATTATTTGCTCAGCATACAGATTGAATAAGTATGGTGAAAGGATACAACCATGATGCACACCTTTTCTGATTTTAAACCACTCAGTATCCCCTTGTTCTGTTCAAACATCTGCCTCTTGTTCTATGTACATGTTCCACATGAGCACAATTAAGTGTTATGGAATTCTCATTCTTTGCAATGTTATCCATAATTTGTTATGATCCACAGAGTCAAATGCCTTTGCACAGTCCATAAAACACAGGTAAACCAAATAAGCCTAGTAGTATATAATTGGTATTTCTTGTTATCAAAGGAGATTGGATTCTAGATAGTCATACCATCCACCAAAAAATATGTAGTGCTATAAAAATGACCTTTTTGTTGATGAAATTAATGGCATGTTTTATAGGAGTTCAGGAGCCCTGGTGATGTAGTTGTTAAGTGCTTGGCTGCTAATCAAAAGGTTGTCTGTTTGAACCCACCAGCCTCTCCTCGGGAGAAGGATGTGGCAGTCTGCTTCTGTAAAGATTTACAGCCTTGGAAACCCTATGAGGCAGTTCTACTCTGTCCTACAGGGTTGCTATGAGTCAGAATCAATTCGATGGCAGTGGGTTTTTTTTTTGTTTGTTTGTTTGTTTTAATGAGTTTGGGAATCACAAATGTTAGAAACTGCCCAAGGACCAGAAAAATTGCTAAAAACTCCCACAGCAACTCAGTTGGTCTCCAGTGGTGCACAAATGATGTGAATTTTAATGCTGACACCAGGGCCTATGTAACCTCACAGGAGGACATCAACATTAAGACCGACTTAAGGCTTTCCCTCTCTCTTTGATGAGCTTAGGGCCCTGCGGGTGCAGTGGTTAAGAGCTCAGCTGCTAACCAAAAGGTCTGCAGTTTGAATCCACCAGCTGCTCCTTGGAAACCCTAAGGGGCAGCTCTACTCCGTCCTATAGGATTGCTATGAGCCAGAACTGACTCAACGGCAATGGGTTTGGTTTTTTGGTTTTGATGAGCTTATTTCAGGAGATGAATCCTTCAGGTTCTTTTCTTTAAGGATTTTAAAGAAGCTGAAGAACATTTCACAAGCAGAAAAAAAAAAAAAAAAAACAGTGATTTTGATCTAAGTCCCCTTCTCTTCCTCTAAACAGAAAAACTCCTCATTTGCCCATGTTTATCATACCCCACAATGAACAGAGCCAGGGGCTAACACCACACGTGTGCATACACAGAGTCAGCTTTCCTATCCAGGGTCTCAGTCCTTACATCCACCCAGCAAGGGAAGGAGGAAGCAGGGCTGGTGCACAGTTTATCAACAAGGAAACATGCTCACAGAGGCTGCAAGACCTGTTCACGGTAATTGGCAGGTGCAGGATTTCTGACTCTTAGTATAAAACAGTATTACTTCACCGTGCTGCTCACTCTACAGCAGGGGTTCTCAAAGTGTGTTTCACAGCCACACACCATCAGCACCACCCGGGAGCTTGTTGGAAATGCCCATTCTCGGCCCCATGCCACATCTACTGAATCAGAAGCTCTGAGGCTGGAGCCCAGCTCTCCATGGTCTCAGGAGCCCTTCAGGTGATTCTGATGTATGTTTAAGCTTGACAACCACTGAGGAAGCATAGACAGTGAATTCTACATTGAGCTCAACTTTTTAGAAAAATTCTGATAAACTATCTTTAAAAGCCAAGGCCTCAAGAGAGCCAAATACTGTCTGATGCAGCGTTCAGTAGAGCAGACGGACCTAGGCTCCAGCCCCTGCCCTGCACAGAGTAGCCACTGACCTTGGGTAAGTTATTTATCCTCTCTGAGCTGCAGTTTCCCCATCTATGAAATGGGGGATCATACTGGCCTTGCAGGGGGGTTGTAATAATTAAATGAAGTAATACATGGGATGGGTCTGATTCCTTCCACTACTCAACCATAATGGAGCCTACTACCTGAAATAATCAGACATTTAATGTGTTTTTAAGTAACTCTGTGCCCAATGTTTTATCAATTCTTTGGAAATTTGCCTCTATTTTGCTGAGAATAAGCCCCCAAGTAAGTGCCCCCCAACCCCACGCAGTGAATTAAATTTGGCTTACTGAAGTCTTAGACTTCAAATCAACCTTAATCTTCTGAACACCATTCTAAGCCTTAAAGTTAAAGGTTTGCAGTTAAAATCTTGAAATCTTGAGGCCAGGTACCTGTGTAGGATCTCTCTCTCTCTCTCTCTCTCTCTCTCTCTCTCTCTCTCTCTGAATCTTACTTATCATTTAAATGCGAGATCTGTTCCCTGCCACTGTGTGAAGCAGCAAGATACTGTGAGCAAGATGGATCAAGTTAAATAGTGTTCAGAATTCTGTGGGCAAATGAGATTATAAGGTACCCCACACAGCTGCAGGTGGTTGTTGTCCCTGCTCAAATCTAAACTCTGTAGCCTGTGCTCCGGCCTCTCCCTTCCCTGATGGTGACTCCTTTGTACAATGCCAAGGATGAGATCAGTATCAAGGATCAGACAAGGGACTGACGCTGAGTGAGGCTGATTTATGGTGGGTCTAAACTTGCTGTCTCAACCCACAGATTCACCTGAAGGGTAACCTCAACCACGAGCTCCCTAGACTCCTTGCCATCTGTCTCAGCCTAACCCTTACTTTAAGGCAGGAGACGTTATTCCCTCCAAATTCCTCAATTTTGAAGAGGCACAATGGTTAAACAATCAGCTGCTAACTGAAAGATAGGTGGTTTGAACCCACCCAGTGGCTCTGTGGCAGAAAGACCTGGTGATCTCCTCTCATAAAGATCACAGCCTAGAAAACCCTATAGGGCAGTTCTACTCTATCACATGGGGTCGCTATGGGTCGAAATCGACTCAATGGCACCCAATAACATTCTCTCACTATGTTCTACTCATTTCACTGTAACAAACTAGAAGGGTCTGGTGCAGCAGGGAGGTGAGACAACTGCATAAACTGAAATCCTGGTTGTATCATGTGCTGGCTATGTAACCGTAGGCAAGTTACTTAAGTACCTCAGTTTCCTCATCTGTAAAATGGGATAATGATATCTACCCCTCAGAATTACAGTGAAGATTAAGTGAAATCGTACATAAAAAGCACACTGTTAATATACCCAGCAACCAATTTATTTGCTATTATTTCAATTCCTTATTTTGCCAAAAGCTCCTTCCAAAAAAGACCAATGAAAGTTCACCTGCTGCTGTATCTCTATCCCACCAAGGAATTGGCTGAAGACAGGCAGCCAGAAAGGTAGGGAGAAAAGTAAACAGCCTGCTAAACTCTGAAGTAATATAACTGGAGCATGAATAATTAAGAATAGACTGTTCTCTTTTAAAGAATTATCTATATGAGATCAAATTGACAACAGTAACTCTAAAGCTTAGATGAGAAGTTTAGGCAACAGTGAGTCTAAGTTAATGGTGGTGAAATAATTTGGGAAGAGGTAGTAAGAATGGTGACCCAATGTGAACAATGTAACCATTGTCACTGAATTTATACATGTAGAAATTGTTGAATAGGTGTATGTTTTACTGTGTATATTTTCACCAAAAATAAAAGAAGTAAGAATGAAAAAAAAAAAAAAAAAAAAAAAAAAGAAAACAGACTGTTACTCTAGTCTTCAAGATGCATAATCTAGATCTTGCTTCTGAATAATCCATGAATGGGTGCAATATCATCATACCCTGATTAATGCTAGATGCCCAAGAGGTCCTTAAGATATAGACAATGATGATAAAGACATTCTAGACACAACTGACCCAACATTTATTCTGATGCATTGGTACATCCATTCATTTCAACAAACACCTGAAGCACTGTTCTTAGAGTCAAAGATACTGGCTTCATGGAGGAAAGACAACTGAGGGAATCCTCTTCCTCTCAACAAACATGCCACTTAGTCTTCTTAGAGAAAAACAATGATAATAATTACCACACAAAAAACGTTGGCTCCTATATGCTGGCCCTGTGCCAAATGTGGTTATACATCATTCACCTTCATAGAGGCCTGAAGTAAGCGGTGTTGCTAGATACACTCTGCGGATTTGGAAACGGAGGCTTAGAAAGGTTAAATCACACACTCAAGTTTCCAAGGTGAGTAAGCAACACAGTCAGGACTGGCTTTCAAAACCTGGGGCGGATTATCCAACAGGCAAGGTAAGCACAGTGCTTACCTTGCTTACCAGATTATCTGTAGTGAACAATTTCATATTTTTTTCATCACATCAAAGATTCTGTTTCTAGGTATGGCTGGCATCTGTCTCTCTCCCAACCCCACAGCACCTTCCTACAGAACCAAAGCCTTTTTTCAATTTTATAATCCCTGACAGGGGTAGATGAGCCAGTAAGTAAGGTAAGCATGCGCTTACTTGTGCTTCCTTACTAATATGTAAGTAAATGTGAAATTGTTCACTACAGATGATCTGATAAGCAAGGTAAGCACTGTGCTTACCTTGCCTATTAGATAATCTGCCCTTGTTCTTAACCCTTTCTTGGTTTACTGCTCATGAATTACTGTACATTTTTTTTTTCTAATTGGCAGTGGAGAGAAGTTAGATTCAACTCAGTCTGTGCTGCCAGCCAAATCACCCTTACATTTGGTTTCATTGTTAAAGAGCCATGAATGACTGAGACTGTATTTAGGAGGCCACATATTTAGCCTACATTTAAGATCTTGGCCCAATCTGTTTTTCTAGCTTCATCTCTTACATTTGAGCCAGTGGGGATTCTTGTCATTTCCTGAATGGCATCTACACTGCTCTACCCATAAGCCTTTTTGCTTACACCATATGTCTTTCCCCTCTGCCACCAGTAACTGTTGAGAATCCCAACCCCTCATTCAGGACTATCCAGGATTGCTACCCTTCTGTAAAGCTTTTCCTAATCCCCAGTCCCACCCCATTCAGACCACTTGGCTTTACAGCTACTCAGATTCTGCTTCGATTAATGTAACTGACTCATCTTACTTCCTGCCTGTAAATTTTCAGAGCACTTAGCTCCCTGCCTTTGCTGACTGAATCAGGTTCATGTACAGTTCCAGCAAACAATGCAGTAAATGAAATGCCAAGTTCTAAGGAGTATCTTATTTTCATTACTCCCCAATTCTTCATTCAGCTTAAAATCTCTCCTGTATATTCCACATTATACATATATTCAAACATCTATTATGTAAAAGACTCTCTTGGCCAGCAGAAACATAAAGCTGCATCAGTGGACCAAAAGCTGAGTGACTGTTCTTTGTATGCCAGGTTGCAACTGAAAAATACTTTGGTTGGGGATTTATCGTTGGAGAATTTGAAGACAGAACACATTTAAAAGTTTTGGGCATCATCATCATTTTGTGAAGGGAGATAAAATTATCAGCTTTATTTCCGATAAAGTTGCACTGGAGAATACAGCTGTGATATGCAGTCACATCTGTGCTTCCTATGTCCACACCTTCGGATGAGATGCCCATCAGGTAACTGGCATGCTGGCACGCACTCACTCAGACTGCCTGCCCTCGAGTGTGCCAAGACCCTGTGCCCTGACCTACCTGCATCTGCCACACAGAGGCAGGAGGAGGCAGGCACAATTTCATCTGGGGGACAGGCAAATCCTAAAGCAGACAGAATTTCTAAATAATAGTTCCTCAAGGATCTTTTCAAATTAAGTCTGTAATTCTCATTTAAAACTAATCTATTTCATGTGAAACTCAGCTAAAAAAATATTGGAGTGGGCTATACTAAAATATAACCTTTTAATAATGTAGGGGAAGGAGGCCAGGTGGTGCAATGGTTAGGAGCTCGGCTGCTAATCAAAAGGTTGGCGGTTCGAACCCACCAGCCGCTCCATGGGGGAAAAGACTTGGAGATCTGCTCCCTTAGAGCCTACAGCCTAGGAAACCCTATGGGGCAGTTATACTCTGTCATATAGGGTCACTATGAGTCAGAATCGGCTCAACGGAACACAACAACAACAATGTAGGGAGTCTCTGGGTGGCACAAATGGTTGAACACCCAACTACTAATGGAAATGTTTGGTGCTTTAAACCCACCCAGAGACGCCTCAGAAGAAAGACCTGGTAATGTGCTTCTGAAAGGTCACAGCCTTGAAAACCCTATGGAGCACAGTTCTACTATGACGCACATGAGGTCGCCGTAAGTTGGAATCAACACTACAGCAACTGATTTGGTTTTGGTGGTAATAATGTAGGAGTAAGAATTTCCACTCAATTTTATCAAACTCTGCCTTTATCTGTAAATGTATAAAAATGCTAGATTATCTTAGAGAAGACTGGACACAGTCTACTAGATCTGAGACATAGCCACTGTATCAAGGGAGTAAGAATCATTTTTAGGTCATTTCTTACCTTGATCCAATGACATCAAAAAGATGTTGCCAACGATCATTAATTTTGTTGAGCTTGTCATTGATCTCAGCTGTTCTTGTCTTGTTGCTCGCCTTGATCAACTGGTCACCCATTTGCTTTAACTGGAATTTGTTTTCACTAAACATGTTTATTTCTTCCATGCAATCCTGGCAAAGTCACCAAAACATGAAGTTTTTATTACTACTGAAAGTTCGTTTTCTCTCCAGCCATAAACACGTAGTTGCCTGATGAAACTTTTAAAAATGTTTAAAAATTCTCACATTCCTCTTCATTCAACTCTTTAGTAAATAGCTAAAAAGTCAAACAAAGCCCACTAGGCAAATGTGTAAAATGTCAGGCAGCAGTCACTCCCTAAATTCAATAGCCCTGGCTTCCTATCACAGATTCTTCTAATCTAACCTACTTGGAAGGTGAGGACAACTGACTAAAGACTGGAGCATAACTAAATTTGCTTAATATCAGTAAGAGCTTTCCTGAGGTTTGACAGAGTCGCATTTTGGGTGTTTGTGGCAAGAATGCTCTTTCCATACTTTCCTGTGGGAATTAGTGACTATTTCAAAATTATGGGTCCCAATGTTGTTGGCCCCTCTCCTTGGTGAGGAGGGCTCCTTAACAATGACACCTAGAAAAACCATAACTTAGCTAGAGGCATGAAATGATGCTCCAAGAGATATGAGCCTCTTCCCTGGCCAGACTTCCTAACCAAGAGAAAGCAGCTCTCAGTACACACCAGCATACCCACCCATTGCAGTCCCACACTTCCTATCTCTCTGGAATTCACACCACTAAACATAATGAGAGAGCCCCTTTACATTTCTAAAACGTTATTAGAAACACATCTGTAACATTATATTGCTCTGAGGCCGAGGCTGAGGAGGGCACAGAATTCCCTGGTGGTCACAAATCTATTCATCTGGATATCCCTGCTCACCTTCTGTAACTTTTCAATCATTTCTTCAATACTAATATCAGCTGTCTGTAGAACTTTGTTTTCCATCTGCACCAGCCATGCACACAAATCTTTATTCTTTTCATTGAACACAATCCAAGAATTGAGTCTGTCTTCAATCTCCTGTGTGCGTATAGCCACCTGTGGATGAAAACCCATTTGGTAGCTGAGTATAGCCAGACATTTCCCCTCCCTCTTTCATCCCCCCATCAAAAGGCATATGAATTTCACTCATTTTAACCAGTGTCTGTATAGACTTAAATCTTTATGTTTTTGCCTTTTAAATACCTAGGGATTAACGTCAACAGAATTTCTTACACTTTTGATAAATGCCAAGAAAAGCAATGCAATAATTGTAACTGAAGTGTGACTGGAAGAATTCAGTTTTATCTAAAATATTTCTCAGGATCAGGCAACGTTTCTTTCTGTTATACATAAGGGCACCATGAGTCTGAGTCGCTTCAATGGCAACTAATGACAACTATCGTGCTACACTAAAAATTAAAAACAGGAAAGGTTAGAAAAGTTCTCATAAGCACCACCCTAACTCATTTATTGACTGCTTCCAAACCCGATGTGTTGAGTTGATTCGGATTCATAGTGACCCTATAGGACGGAGTAGAACTGCCCTATAGGGTTTCCAAGGCTGTCAATCTTTATGGAAGCAGACTGCCACATCTTTCTTCTGCGGAGTGGCTTGTGGGGTGGGTTCAAACCGCTGACACTGTGGTTAGCAGCCGCACACTTTAACCACTGTGCCACCAGGGCTCCGTATTAACTGCTTGCTACATGCTAGTTTACAACTTTATGACCAACATCCTCCCCTTTAATCCTTATACCTACACAAGGCCAATGTCTTGCCTATTTAATTTCGAAACTATAATCCAAATCACAATACAAATCAAACATCTGTAATGCAAACGGACCAGGAAAATTAAAGTTACTTAAATCTCCTAGTGTTATGCTTCAAAAACAAGGCAAAATAAAACAAAGCATATCACTCATTTAATCTACCTCCTCATTATGCGCAATGGCTCTGGATGGAAATGTGGCCAAATACCGGTCTGCAGCAAGCAGGCTGACACCAAAGTACCCAAAGTTCCATTAGCATAACCAGCCCCTTCGCTGCTGAACCCCGCAAAGGGTCCTCCTCCTTACATGGTTTCAACTTTTTTTTACTTGCATAAAGTTTAAAGAACACAAATCAGCCTTTCTAAATGTATAAAAGTATTCCCAGGTCTTTAAATCTTCAGAATCTTAGAGCTACAAAGAGTTGCTGAGTTTCTCTGGTAAAGTTTAACATCCCTGTTTACTGATGAAGAAACCAAAGATAAACTCCCCCAGCCTTTCCCGCTATGTACAAAAACCTCTGCTCTTTCTAGAGTTAGGCAAAAACACCTGTTTGCACATCCTCCCCAGCCAAATGTATTAAAACAATATCAAAAAAAAAAAAAAAAAAAAAAGAAAAAAGAGCTTTGAAAACCAGCCCTACAAAATAAGTTCTGTGTTTCCATTCTATAGGGCAGCTTTTTTAAAATCCTGGCAGTTTGCATAACTTCATTGTGATTGGCTTCATAATGGCAACAATTAGGAACATCTGGGTCCCAGTCAAGGCGTCCTGGTGGCACATTGGTTAAAGCACTCAGCTGCCAACCAAAAGGTCAGTGGTTCAAACCCACCAGCCGCTCTGAAAGATGTGGCAGTCTGCTCCCATAAAGATTTAAAGCCTGGGAAACCCTTTGGGGGCAGTTCTACTGTGTCCTATAGGGTTGCTATGAGTCAGAATCCACTCGACGGCAGTAAGTTTTTTAGTTCGGGGCCTTAGTCTTTGAATCTACCTTAGTTTTTAGGATACTTTTCACATATTCTAAACATTTTCTTTTATATAAAATTTCAATAAAAATTCTAAAAGAACATTTAAAATTAGGGTACACTGTGAATATTAAATACTAAAATCAAGAAGGGGAAAATGTCATGTTTTTACTAAAATGCATTCAGGAGTGTCTGAATTTCAACTTTTAAATACTGTCTGTCCTTAATTCACAAAAATGAGATGAAGGGCTTTACTTTTCTTAGTATTGTATGTTTTTAAAACAAAGATCTTTAAGATGATTTAACCCCTTTAATTCCATCCTGATCTTGTCACAAACATATATAATACTCTAACCAGTTTCATTCTTAATAAGTAGAGGTGATCACCTGTGATACAAAGTATAGCCATTCATCATTTCTTTCAGACAGCTTTCCAAAACAGGCTACCCGAATATAAACATCGGAGAGCATGTCAGAGCAAAGCTCTCATATAAAATGCCCCTGTGCCCTGCACTAAGTAAAGCTTAGGCTGTTTGTCAGGCCCGGAAGAGACTGCAGGAAGGGCGAAACAACACCTTCTGTCCTGAGTCCTGATTCTAATATGCTGGTTAGTACTGGTCACCCGCCCAAGGCAGAGAGCAGAGTACATGCGTCTTCTCATAATTGCAGCTTATCCTCCACTTAAGGTGATGTTTTAAGAAGCTCACTAAAAAAGTGTGCAAAGTTCCAGTATTTTGTGCTGAAGAAACAAAGGGTCAAATCTGTTAAATCATGTTGCTGCCTTCTAAAGAAGGCTGCAACTAAAAAGGGCCTCCCAGTTCAAGGGAATTAAGCTCCTTTCTACTTTGTCCGGCCTTCGGAGACATTTCAATAAACTCTGAAACAGCTGTGTCCTGCAGTTAACTGACTTACTCTTAAGCAGAGGTCCTCCCATTGTCTGTGCAAATGCTCTATTTGCTCCTTCAAAACCATCACGTCCTCCACAAGAATGTGCCGGGTTAAGTCAGCCTTCATAGTGTGAAGTTCTTTCAAGTTCTGAGTCCAGTTAGCCAAAGACTTCTCTAGTTCCTGCATTTCAACACAAGAAGTGGGGAGGAAAAGGCTTCCACTCAAACTGCTGTTGTTTCCAAACCTGTTGGCTAATCCTTTGATTGGACTCTGGGGGAAGGGAGGCCAGGGAAAGGGGAGGGGCCTTCTGAATGAGAAACAGCCCACCGTGAGCGTCTGCAGTTGTGGCTGGCCAGTTCTTAACCACCTTTTCCTCAAAAGAAATCACTGTCTCTACTTTGATTTTTCATTTCCTCAGGTAGTTCAGACTTTTTTATAATTAATTCAAAGTCAGGGAGGCCTTTAGTTTCAGAGGAAAATATTTTTGTTGTCTAGAAACAGCCTTACACACACACATACACGTTTTTAATTCTGAAACTATATTACAGAAATGCTGTATACAGTGTGATTTCCCATTGTTTGAAACTCCTAAGAAATGCATTGTTGCAATTATGGCAATCATACAACAGAAACAGCTTCTGTTCAAAGGGAATAACATATTTGGTTGACTACTGAAAATAATGAGTATAATGGAAGAGAAAATAAATTGTTCCCTAAGAATTGGCCAGAGATTGGTTAGCAGAAAATTTTATCTGGCGATGGAAACATTTATGTTTTAAAGTAAAATATTTGTCAAATTAAAACTTTCTGAATTCTGGGACCTAACTGAGAAAATTACTTTCATAGCAGGGGAAGTAAAAAGAAACAGCCAAAACAGTCAGACTGTTAAAATACCCCAGATTTTTATTGTGCTCACAATTCTTTATACTTGGCACATTTTAAGGTCTCCATTCATACCTGTCAGATAAAATCTGAAAGAATATTCCATTTACATCAGAGAGAAGTCTGAGAGGTGGCAACAATAACAACGTGATAATTCTGATTAATTTCGAGAGATCTAAAAGCTACACTGCCATTCTCTTACAACTTGCCAATAAGAATTTACATTCAATAAAATGGCTAGAAGTCTTTCTACAGGTAACATGGAGATTAAGAAATAACACCTTTTATCAGAAGAGAAATCACTACCTTAAGTTTTTGGTACCTAATTTTAACTTCACAACCCCAGTAAAGTTCATGAGAGCAGATCTGAGGTAGAAGACTTCTAATAGCTACATAACATACAGGGGGAAGCTCATAAGCTGAGATATACCACTCATTAATTTAAAACTTGTCCTGGGGTGGAGCAAATGGTTAATTCCCTTGGCTGCTAAATGAAAGGAGTCCAGCCAGAGGTGCTTTGGAAGAAAGGCCTGGCAATCTACTTCTGGAAAATCAGCCATTGAAAACCCTAAAATGGGTCACCATGAGTTGAAATCGACTTGATGGCAAAAGAAAACAAAATAAAAACTAGAGGAGACCCAGAAAACCACTGGGCTTTACACAAAGCTTTCCATCAGTTACCAGGAGGCTTAGACTGCCCACGGTCAGAGGTACCAGCTTCAATGCCTACATGGCAGGCAGGCATGTTTAGATCAATTCCATTTGGACACCTGGTTTCCCACAATTCAAAAGACAATTAACAGATGTAAAACTTTCAAATATGGACATTGTTACGATTCTTAAGAAATACTACCAAACTGTGTCCTCAAAGGAATGACTGTGTCTACATGCTTTTTGGCATTGCATTTTATGTATTTTGGGGGCAAGTTTAATACGTGCCGTGATTCCTCGTTAATCTTTAAACCTGCATTTCTTTAATTGCTCCTCCTCGCTCCTTCACCCTGATGGTCCCACAAATATATTTAGTTAATTTGTGCTGAAACTTTCAGATTTCAGCCACAAAGTTACTTCCTCAGGGGAGCCTTCCCTGAGCCATCAGACAATGTTGGGATGCCTCTACTAATAGTCATCAGGCTTATAATTCACACACTGCACACACACGCACACACGTATATATTTATGCCTATTGTACAACCATCTGGTAAACATGTGTCTCTCTGGTAGACTAGACTGTCAGCTCCACACTGGCAGGACCATGACAGCATCGCTCACCGACGCATCACCCAGCACCTACCACAGTGCCTGCTACATGGTAAGTCCTCAGATACCAAAACGCATGATGAAAAGGAAAGCAATCTGGCAATATGTGTCAAGAGCTTTAAAATATTCATAAATACTATGTGAAAAAAGCAAGGAATTAAACAATATATACAGTGAACTCTACTGTGGAAGTTTATTATAGTGGACAATCACTATTTGTACAAATATTTCAAAAATCATGCTTCTGTCTCTAAATGAAAATACCCCAAATTTGCTTTCAAGCAAAACTTGAAAACTTTTCAGAAGGAAATGTAGTAAAGTTATCTTTATGACTTTAGAATGGAGATTTCCCAAAAGAAACAAAAAGTACAAACCATACAGGAAAATATTGATAAATTCACTGACATTAAAATTTAAAAAAATATTTTGTTCATCCAGAGACACCAAGAAAAAAAGAGGGGTAAAAAAAGCTCTAGAATGAGAGAACATTTGCAATGTATATACTCAGCAGAGGAACAGTATTTAGAATAAATAAAGAGCTCCTTCAATTCAATAAGAAAAAAACAAACAGCCCAACAGAAAAACAAGTAAAGGATATAAACAGGCAATTACAGAAGGGCAAACCTGAATGAGCAATGCATATGAAAAAATGCTTAGTTCACTAGTAATGAAACTATGAAGCAATACCATCTCACACCTATCAGACTGGCAAAAGTTAAAAAAAAAAAATCCGACAATCTGAGTGACTAGAAAAGGCATATATAAATTGTTTTATACTCATATAATGCAAACTACACAGCAGTGAGAATGAATGAGCTACAGGTATCAATAATAATAGCCCACAATCGTCATGAGTTACATCATACATGGTATAGAGTATGGTACTGCTTATATAAAGTTTAAAACCATGGAAGGCAATACTTCTATACTTCATTGAGAGCTACATATACATGTAGTAAAACTGTAAAGAAATGAATAAGAATGATAAACACCAAATTCAGGAGGGTGCACACCTCTAGAGGGACAGGGGTAGGAAGTAGACTGAAGATGGTACACTGGGCACTTGATCTGTATTTGTAATGTTTCATTTCTTCAGCTAGGTGATGGTTTCATGGCAGCTTGTCATATTATTTATTATGTCTTTTTGCATATTAGAAATTTTCACAATGAAGAAAAAGGATACAGGACAAGAACACTAATTTTCAACATAGTCTGAAGTATGAGACTACTCATTTCATCCTAATTTTTCAATCTGGTCCATCCCTGAAATCACTGAAGTAAGAAAAAGATGATTCCAATAGGCTCTCAATGTCTTTGTATATCAAGCCTGTAGACAGGAAAGAGATGCAGGGAGTTCCTGCTCTGGGAATTTTCCTGGTCCAAATTCTCATCCATAAATTTGCCTTGTCTTCTGTAAAGGCCTATCCTATCCAGGAATTTTTGTCAGTGAGGTATCAATTAGACAAAATAGAGTTTGCAAGTTTTATAAAAATGTTATACTTGAGCAAAAAATCCAACCTTCTGGCTTCTAAAAAATAAATTCTTTAGTCATACTTTACTCTCATTTCAAAGACAAGGTCATATGATAAGGGAACAGCTTTCAAGTAATCTCAGAGGTCACATCTTATATTAAGAAAGAGAACCTGAAGGATAAAACCCCCAGGATCCTAAGAAGTCAATTTCTGCAAAAATCATTCTCATCTCCACACATGGATCTCAAAGAGCATTGATTCCAGTTCCTTAAGAGATTAGGATGTTATGTTAGAAAATAGGAAAAATGTTTTCCAATTGAACATGAAAACTCAGTTTCAAGAGAGAAATGGAAAGGCAAATTTCAAGTACTCAGAAAACAGCTAAGTGATTATCCTGAACACCACTTCAGATTTCAATACCTTAATCAGCTCCTTTTCTTTATGGAGGTCCTCATGAAGCTCTGGAAGAGGATCTTTACTTTTTGCCTTTAAAACTTGCAGCCTGCTTTTCAACTCCTTGATTTTCTTTTCACACTGGTCCCAAATCTATTTGAAAATAATATTAAAAATAAGTACTTTATTCTTTAAGAATTAACTGTAGAACAGAAAAACTTATTTAATCCATATAATTTTTCTATAAAATGTATTTTTATAAAGCATTAAAAAAAAGTTGCTGTGCCGATTCCAATTCATGGTGACCCTATGTGTGTCAGACCAGAACTGTGCTCCATAGGTTTTCAATGTCCGATTTTTCAGAAATAGATCACAAGGCCTGTCTTCTGAGGTGCCTCTGGGTAGACTCCAACCTTCAAACTTTCGATTAACAGCCAAGCATGTTAATTGTTTGCACACCTAGGGACTTCAATTCTTTGTCTTGAGCAGACTGCAGTCTAGAAGAGCAGACCAGGGTGGCTCAGTGCCTCTTTGTAGCCTTACATGTGGCTCATGTCAACCACTGGTTGGCCTTTGCTTTGAAATATTTTTTTCTCCCATTCCATATCCCTGATCGATCTAATTTTATCTCTATTTTAAGAGTTCACATTTAAAACACTACTGTAAGGACTAATTTTTAGCATTGACAGTCTGAGGGCATATGCTATAATAGCAACATAGAGCAAAAGCACTCAATCACTTTTCTTATCTTGTTTTCTAACATCATCCCTATACTCTCTCTTCCCCTTTCTAGAGTTTGGCTTTAGCGACCCTTTCACATGGAAGTTTCATTTCTCCATTGTCCACCATTGCTCTGACTGCTGCCTTCTACTTAAAGCATTTTGCCATTTACAAAGCATTTTCAACTTTAATATGTCATTGTAATTATAACTTTAGAAGACAGACAAGGCAAGTACTATCATCACATTTCAAATGAGAAAGCTGAAGTTCAGAGAGGTTCTGACTGACTCAAGGATATGCGGTTAAGGAGCAACATAGTCGAGAGTGGACCTAAGACCGTATTCTCCACTTCTAGTATCATTCTTTCATGCCATTTCTTGTCCTCAAACCTTACATTATTGAGCAATTATGTAGTTGCCTGCATTTTCACACCTGCATTTATAACTGATTCACTAGGGCAAGCTTCTTCTCCCGACATTATAAAAAGTAGACTGACGTAAAACGAAACATTATTCTATTTCTCCGTATATTTGATACTTAAGCATACTTGGGTTGGCCCAGTTCTCTGATAATGCCTCACTTAAGTGGAGCTCACTTGTCTAGCAAATTCAACTATTTGGAGCTGAACCGAGAAGAAAGCAAAAAGGGAAGCAAAATTTGTGTTCTTCTTTGTTTCACCAAATCATTAATTGTATTCACCATCATACTTTAAACATAGCAGATTCTCAACATCTATTTGCTAAATAAATGAATTTCACACAGTCCACGTAATTAATAAGGTTCAGACACTTTACTCATAGAAGAGAAACTTAGGCTCTAACTCAGCACATAAAAAACAAACAAACAAACAAAAAAACACCACTGCCATAGAGCTGATCCCGACTCATAGTGACCCTACAGGACAGAGTAGAACTGCCCCATAGGGTTTCCAATGAGTGGCTGGTAGATTCGAACTGCCGATCTTTTGGTTAGCAGTTGAGCTCTTAACCACTGTGCCACCAGGCTCAGCACGTATCTACTCTTTATTCAGAAAGATATCTCTGGCAAGCTTGGTTATCTGGTTTTGGTACACAGAGCAGATTAGAAAGGGGAGTGGGGTATATAGGAGTAGTCATTCTTGGAGAAACAAAAAGTGAAAATCAACAGCTTAATGTTAAGAAGAAAGGAAAAACCTATAAAAACCATAAAGAACTTTAAAAAGCATAGTAGTTTAGGGCCATGGAGAGTAGGTTCAAACAGCTCAGAGTCCTTGACAGTAACTTGGTATTTTAGCATGACAATACAGTAATGATTTTCCTAATAATGATCCCAAAATAAAACATTTTGGGTTCTAAAGGTATAATCTTAAGTTATCTGGGAAATTCACTTAAGTGACAAAAACAGCAGTCTCTGATGATAGGAGAAAGATGAAGTATCACTGTGTTGATTTTCATATAAACCCCGCTGCTGCTGAGTTGATTCCGACTTGTAGTGACCCTATAGGACAAAGTATAACTGCCCCATAGTGTTTATTTTCATATACTACACCCAAAAGCAGACCATATGTGGAATATTAACTTTGTGTATTAACCTTCCATTGAACATGAATGAGTTTCCTGTTTCATAAAAGTAAATACCTAAACAGAACCTTGAGTATTTATATACCTAATACTGAGCTTTTTCAATGCTCATTATTTTACATTAGGTAACTGACATGACTCACATGCATTAGTGGGACTTAAGTTCTCTTGGAAAACTCAAAATACTGTGATTTCCTAAAATCAATTCCTATTTTCACTCAGTGAACAAAATTTTTTTATTTTTTTATTGTAGTAGTTTAAATGAAGTTTACATTTCGTTAGTCTCCCATACAAAAATTTATACATACATTGTTATGTGACTCTAATTGCTCTCCCCATACTGTGACAACACACTCCTCCTCTCCACCCCTGATTCCCCATGTCCATTCAAGCAGCTCCTAACCCTTTCTGCCTTCCTGTCTCACCTCCATACAGAAGCTGCCCGTTTAGTCTCTTGTATCTACTTGAGCTAAGAGACACACTCCTCACAAGTTTATCACTTTATGCCCCACAGTCCAGTCCAATCCCTGTCTAAAGAGTTGGCCTCGGAAACTGTTTTAGTTCTGGGCTGATAGAGAATCCGGGGGTCATGCTTTCCAGGGATCCTCCAGTCTCATTCAGACCATTAAGTCTGGTCTTCTTACTAGAATTTGAGATCTCCACCCCACCTTTCTACTGCTCCATCCGGGACTCTCTGTTGTGCTCCCTGTCAGGGCAGTCATCGGTGGTAGCCAGGCATCATCTAGTTCTTCTGGTCTCAGGCTGATGAAGTCTCTGATTTATGTGGCCCTTTCTGTCTCTTGGGCTAATACTTTCCTTGTATCTTTGGTGTTCTTCATTCTCCTTTACTCCAGGCAGTTGGGACCAATTGATGCATCTTAGATGGCCGCTTGCAAGCTTTTAAGACCCCAGATGCCACTCACCAAAGTAGGATGCAGAACATTTTCTTAATAAGCTTTTTTATGCCAATTGACCTAGATGTCCCCTGAAAGCATGGTCTCCAGACCCCTACCCCTGCTACTCTGTCCCTCAAAGTGTTCGATTCTATTCAGGAAACTTCTTGGCTTTGGTTTAGTCCAGTTGTGCTGACTTCCCCTGTAGTGTGTGCTCTCCTTCCCTTCACCTAAGGTAATTCTCATCTACTATCTAGTTAGTAAATAACCCTCACCCTCCTTCCCCACCCTCGTAACCATAAAGAATGTATCCTTCTGTGTTTAAACCTTTTCTTGAGTTCTTATAATAGTGGTCTTATACAATATTTGTCCTTCTCTGACTGACTAAATTCACTCAGCATGACAACCTCCAGATTCCTTCATGTTATAAGATGTTTCACGGCTTCATCGCTGTTCTTTATTGTTGCATAGTATTCCATTGTGTGGATATAGCATAATTTGTTTATCCATTCGTCCGTTGTTGGGCACCTAGGTTGCTTCCATCTTTTTGCTATTGTGAACAGTGCTGCGATGAACATGGGTGTGCATGTATCTATTCGTGTGACAGCTCTTATTTCTCTAGGATATATTCCAAGGAGCGGGATAGCTGGACCGTATGGTACTTCTATTTCTAGCTTTTTAAGAAGTGCCAAATCGATTTCCAAAGTGGTTGTCCCATTTTACATTCCCACCAACAGTATGTAAGTGTTCCAGTCTCTCCACAACCTCTCCAGCATTTATTATTTTGTGTTTTTTGGATTAATTCAGTGAACAAAATTTTATGTACTGCATTTGAGTATCATGAATGGAAAGTAAATGGTGGGCTTACCTCTACAATGCTCTGGAAGTGTTTAATCATTTCTCCTACTTGAAGCTCTGTGTCTTTCCAGTTGTCCTGAAGTTGTCTGATTTTCTTGTCAATTGATTCCTCAGTTTCCAGGTTAGTTGTGCTCAGTAACTGTTCCCCAGCTTCCAAGGTTAGTGCATAGGTGGTTTGTCTTCTCTGAAAATAAATTTCTTTACTCTAAAACAAAACAGAAGAAAAGTGATTTGCTTAAGTGTCTGATGTGATCAAAGTGTGATGTTTGTGTGTATTTCCTTCAGAGTTTTTTTTTTAATGTTAAATTTGATATAAATTAGACAAATCTTGTTAGAATGCACACAATTCACATTAAAGGCTAATGTTTTACATCAAGCAGACAGTGTACTACCAAATGATGGGTTCTTAATTTCCCAGGACTGGTAAGAGATAAGATTATTAGTGTAAGGATTAGAGGCATAGAGAAAAGAAAAATATACTCCAAAGAATAAAAGCCTATAAGATAGGAGGATCTAAGAGTGTTAAGAAAATGGCTAGACTATTAGACCTGAAATTAATAGCAAATACCCGTCATTATCATGGTCATCTTACTCCTAACCCACAAGGATAGAATGTGCACGATGCTGAACAAATATAAAAAGAAGAGAGGACAAATAAAAAAGGTGAAATACAAAATAAATAAATAAACATTTAAGCCTTATTCTGGGCATATAAACATGTACACTGATATATACAATAAAGGGATAGCTTTAAAAAATTCCATTTGAAAATCATGTTGGCTTTTCTTAAAAAGAGGACTTAGTTGTTTACAATACAAAAATGAAGTAAAAATCTTTTAATCGAGTCACACTTCCCAAAGCATTTGTTTCAGGAAAAAAAAAAAAGAATTATATAGATTTTGTCTGCTCTAACTATGGTGGTTTCCCTCATCTTCAAATTTCTCAAGGGAGACATAATGTAGGAATTCTCCAAAATGGAAGCTGATTAAAGAAAAAAAAAAAATCAACAGAGCACTGATTTACAAATGTGTTTCTGAGATAATCCAAATCCAAAGGAGGAAAACAGAGTGTATCTTCAGGAGCAGCATACAAATAAGAGAAAACGCAACTCGATGAACACACTTCCACTCCACACTTGTCCTTCCAACATACAGTACTGCTCAACATATCCACTTAGATCGATGTTCTAGTAGCCACCTCAAACCCCGTCCAGCCTTCTCTGACTTGGTCAACAGCACACTGTTTGCACCAAGATGCTTAAGCCCAAAACCTAGAGTCATCCTTGACTTAGCTTTTTCTTTTATCTACCATATCCAAACCATTAGCAATCCTTGTAAACTCTACCTGCGAAAATACTCTTTTTTCATCTTCACTGTGATCACTCTTTTGTAACCCTAACGGATTAGGGAAGACTGTAGTTTTCCATGAACTGCTGCAACAATATTCCCAGTCCCATATGCTCCTCCAGAACCGTGCCACTCCAGCCAGTGGTGGAGCATCTGTCCTCTCCTCTTCAACTTGAGTGTGAACATATAACTGCCTTGATCAATAGTTTCATGTATATGGCTTCTTTTTTTTTTTTTATTGATGTAATTAAATGAAGTTTACATTTCAAGTTAGTCTCCCATACAGATTTTTTTTTTTTTTAACATACATTGTTATAAGACCCCAACCGCTCACCCCATTCTGCGACAGCACACTCCTCCCCTCCGCCGCTGGCTCCCCATGAACATTCAACCAGCTCCTTACTCTCTCTGCCTTCCCCTCTAACCTCTGGACAGAAGCCGCCCCTTTGGTCTCTTATATCTACTTGTCTAAGAGGCACATTCTTCACGAGTATCACTTTATGTCCCACAGTCCAGTCCAATCCCTGTCTGAAGAGTTGGCCTCAGAAACTGTTTCAGTTCTGGGGTGATGGAGAGACAAGGGGCCATGCTTTCTGGGGCGCCTCCAGTCTTAGTCAGACCATTAAGTCTGGTCTTCTTACTAGTATTTGAGTTCTGCATCCCATCATTCTATTGCTCCATCAGGGACCCTCTGTTGTGTTCCCTGTCAGGACGTTCATTGGTGGTAGCCGGTCACCATCTAATTCTTCTGGTCTCAGGCTGATGAAGTCTCTGGTTTATGTGGCCCATTCTGTCTCTTGGGCCAATACTTTCCTTGTGTCTTTGGTGTTCTTTGTTTTCCTTTACTCCAAGTGGTTGGGACCAATTGATGCATCTTAGATGGCCGCTTGCAAGCTTTTAAGACCCCAGATGCCGATGTATACGGCTTCTAAGGCTAGGTTTAAAAGGCAATAGAGCTTCTGCATGAATCTCTCTGCCAATGAATCATGTGCCAATGAAGCCATGAGCCGCCATATAAGAAGTCTAGCTACCTAGAAGCCTTCATGTGGAGAGACCACAGAGAATGATGCCCGAGGAGCCCCAGCTGCTCCAGCTACTAGCTGTCTGAGTCCTGCCAGCTTAAGTGCTGGACATGAGAGTGAGTAAGCTGTCAGATGATTCCAGTTTCAGTCACTGTCTGCTGAAACTGTGAGAGATCCTAAGCAAGAACCACCTAAATGAGCCCTGTCAATACCCAGAATTGTGAGAGACAGTAATAATATGATTGTTTTTATGCAGCTTTAGATAACTAATACTCTGGTACTGCTGCTTCTCCTTTAGCTTGTCAACATTCCATTCTCCTTGGAGCAGCCAGAGTGATCTTTAAAAAATACAAATCATATCATGGCACTCTTTCCCCAACTGAAAATCTTCAATGGTCTCCTATTCCATCAAGATTATTATCCAGGCACTACACCTCAGCCTATAAAATGCTCCTTCCGGCCTGCCTCTCAGATTCATTTCCTACCTCTATCTGCCTCACAGCTCTATTCTAGCCACACTGGCCACCTTTCTGTTCCTCCACTTTGCTAAGCTGGTTTCCATATTGGGGATGATGGCAAGCTGCTCCTGCTCTCTCTTAAAAATTCTTTTTCCCGATCTTTGCATGGCTGGCTCCTTTTTATCACTCAGGTCTCAATTTAAATGTTACCCTTCCAAAAATCACCCAATTAAAATAACCAGCCAGCCTATGTTAGTTTCCTATTGCTGCTGTAACAAATAACTACAAATTTAGTGGCTTAAAACGTCACAAATTTATTATCTTCCAATTCTAGAGGTCAACTTCACTGGGCTAAAATCAAGGTGTTGGCAAGCCTCCTTTCCTGCTGGAGGATACAGGGGAGAATCTGCTTCCTTGTCTTTTCCAGTTTCTAGAAGCCACCCACATTCCTTGGCTCATAGCCCCTTCCTCCATCTTCAAAACCAGCAGCGTAGCATCTTTTCTTCTCTCTGATCTCTGCTTCGATCTTTATATCTTCTTTCTCTGACTCTGATCCTCCTGCCTCCTTATAAGGACCTTTGTGATTACATTTGGCCCACCTGGATAATCCAAAATAATCTCCTCATCTCAAGACCCTTAACTTAATCACATCTACAAAGTCCTTTTCACCATGTAAATTAACATATTCACAGACTCTGGGGATTAGGACATAGGCATCTTTGGGTGACTACTGTATAAGCCTATCACCCAAATCCTCCATTACATTCCCATTTGTTTTTTATAATTTATTTTGTTGTTGTTGTTAATATACACAGGAAAATATACACCAATTCAATAGTTCCTACATATACAATTTACTGACACTGAATACATTCTACAAGTTGTGAAACCATTCTCACCCTCCTTTTCTGAGTTGTTCCTCCTCCATTAACATAAAGTCACTGTCCCCTAAGGTTACTATTTAATCTTTCAAGTTGCTGTTGTCAACTTATCCCATATAGACAGTTCTTTAAAAAGCATAATGCTCGAGGTTGACATTCTTTACTAATTAAGCTGAATTATTGTTTGGTTTTAAGAAAATTATAGGGGATATTTTTGGTTTAAGGTTTAAAGATTATCCCAGGGCAATAGTTTCAGGGCTTCATCTAGCCTCCATGGATATAGAAAGTCCAGATTCCGCAACAACTTTAAATTGTGTTCTGCATTTTCCCCGTTTTGATCAGGAATGTTCTATAAACTCGCTGATCAAAATGTTTAGTAATGGTTGCCGGGCACCATTTATTTCTTCTGGTCTCATGGCAAAGGAGGCAGTTGCTCATAGAGGCTATTAGCCATTCATTCCATTTCCTCCTCCTGTTCCCAACTCTTCTTCCTCTGTTGCTCCAGGTGAGTAGAGACCAATTGTCGTGCCTTGGATGGTTGCTTGCAAGCTTTTAAGACCCCAGGAACTAGGAGGTAGAAGCACTAAACACGTTATTAGGCCAATTAACTGGGATGTCCCTGAAACCATGACCCTAAACCTCCAAACCAAGGAACCAAATCCCATGAGGTGTTTGATTGTACATAAGAAGTTATTCTTTTTTTTTTTTTTGGTCATTGTTGTAAATATATCTATCACACAACTTTTGCCAATTGAACTTTTTACAGGTGTACAACTTATTGACAGCAATTACATTAATTGGCTGTAACATTCCTCTGTTTTAATTATCTACACAAGCCTTACTGTAATCTGATATTTTCCTGTTTACTTACTTATTTGTCTGATTGCCCCCACAGAAACCAAACCTACTACCGTCAAGTCAATTCTGACTCATAGTGACCGTATAGGACAGAACAGAATTGCTCCATAGGGTTTCCAAGACTGTAAATCTTTACGGAAGCGGACTGCCACATCTTTCTCCCGCGGAGTGGCTGGTGGGTTCCAACCACCAACCTTCTGGTTTGCAGCCATGTGCTTTCACCACTGCACCACCAGGGCTCGCTCTGATTGCCCCCGTAGGATGTAAATTTCTTGGGAGCAGGGATCTTCCCTTAATCCATACCAGATATCCAGCACTTAAAACAATGACTGCCACATAGTAGGCAGGCACTCACTATTTGATGACTAGATGAATGAATGAGGAAAGCACAGGATTTCAGAAGGTTAGTGTTTGGTTTAGCTGTCCCTCTAAGGTAAAGAATGCTCTATAGCTCAACGAAACATGCTCTGGGAATAGCCAACTAATTCTAATGCTATGATCGCCATCCAACTTTGTAACGGAAAATTTGGTTGCCTAAATAAATGTGCCCTTCAAGAGTAAGCAGGACTCCCACTTTAAATGACTACAATGGTGGTCAGTGTATATATTAGTCAGTTTCTTAAGAGCCTGGGTGGTGTGAAACTGTGACCCCAACATCACCCTTTCCCCACTCAACCCACCCATTGTTACTCATACCATGACCCAAGAGAGCCTCACTACTTCTGGATAAATGGGTAAGTTTGGGATTCTGACCTCAAGAGGCTGAAGACCAGGCTGTGGACTGTGGACCCCACACGGCTGGCTTCCCCATCGTTGAGAGCACACTTTCACTATGACATCACAGAAAATATAAAACCTGAGGTGCGTGAACATCTTACAAATAATGACCACCTTCTAACCCTGTAGAGTTCACCCTGTTCCTGTGCATATCCCACCTTGAGCTCATGGATCAGACTCCTAGTTTGGCAGAGACTGTAGCGATCCTGGCTCCTCACTGCAGACAGCAAGTGGCCGGTGTCGGTGAGGAAGCGGAGCAAGTCCTCCACGGAGGCATTGAAGTACTGCCACTGCCTCGCTAGCCCATCGATGTCACCCTTCCTCTGATGTACCCTCTGCGCAGCACTTTGCCACTGGTCCTTCATCATCGTGAATTTCAAAACAAACTCCGGTCTTGGTAAAAACAGACAGTGAGTTGACTACTACAGTGAATCCTAACATGAATGTGCAGAAAAAAATAACCACCAATGGGTAATAGAAGCTCAGATTTGCTATTTACATGCGCAACTTACACGGAAAAAACTTCTTAAAGTATGAGCATTATTCAACTTACACAGGATGGAAGCTTTGGGCCAGGGCAGTGTGTGAATTAGCCAAGAGGGATTTAGCGGAAGATGTTTGCATGTAACCTGGTATTTTGCCAGCATGCATGCCAATCATTCCCTTAAACAAACTGAAGCTGTTTTAACATACCAAATGCTGCATGGAAAACTCAATATCGGATCAGTGGGAAAGGGTACTGATTACTTGAGGGTTGTACTTTATATAATTTGAGCAATAAAGAGCGTGCTTTCTACAACTATTCAACTAGTCCTTTCCCAGATAAACGTTGTTGTTGGTGAGTGTCGTTAAGTGACCCCACGTGACGGAGCAGAAGTGTCCCAGGGGGTTTTCTAGGCTGTAATCTTCACAGAAGCAGATTGCCAGGTCTTTCTTCTGCGAAGCTGCCAAATGGGTTCAAACGGCCAACCTTTCAGCTAGCAGCTGAGCATGTAACTGTTGTGCCACCAGGGCTTCTTTTCCAGATAAGTAACACCCATGATTTAAAAAAAAAGGCCTTTTACGAATTATGGAAAAATGTCCTATTTTGCCTTACTGATCAAATCAAAACTAGCTTACCATTCTGGAACTGGCTTCAATTTATTACTTCTGATCTAGGAAGAAACAGGCTTTGTATTTCTTAATTATGCTGGAAGAAGAACCAGAGGTATAATGTGTGGCAATGGGGAGGAAAAAAAATACCTATCAGAACGTCTGGGGAAATATTTGGGCAGTGAGGCCACATCTGGGCTCTGTCCGCCATGCATACCAGTTGCACGAGCAGGTTCTGTTATAGCTGCCAGGCTAGACTAAGGGGCTCTGCTCGGCCTGGCCTGGCACTGCCCAGTGACCCCAACCCCATGAATGTAACACAGAGAGAAACCCCTTCTTTCACAACTGTGACAGAGCTACCTGCTGGGAACAGAAGTACTTCAAAAATTATTTTTTAAAAAGCAAAACATCATGAGGGAGAGGGAAGAGAGGAAAACATACCACAGAAAAATCATCTGGGGTTAGAACTTAGATAATTGTATGTCTCAAGTGGGTATTTGCAAAACTTCTGGTCTGTGAAGCCTGTTCACTACCCAACTTTGGGAAAAGTACCACTGATGTTGTAATGGCCACATAGCAAGACTCTGTCCTGACGTACAGTCAGAAGACTGGTCCCATTGTGGTCTATTAACTAGTATGGCCTTGAAGCTGGCATGGTCAAGCTGCATAGTAGAAGGCCTGCCCTGACTGTTCTATACTCCGTAAACCGACAACCATCATACGCCCGGACAACTTACCTCTTCTCTACTTCTGCTGTGTCCAGGAGTTGTAAGGACTGGGTAACAAAAGAATCAGCAATTGTCTGATTTATAGAAATTTCAGCTTCTAACATCTGCAGATAAGTCAAAATATAAAACAGTAGCTAATATAATTCATTTTATGAATACGAAACTTAAATTTCCAATTAACATCTAAGCTTATAGAGGATATGTGACATGATTCATTTTCAAAGTATTTGAGCCCAACTACCAAAAATGCTCAACTATTACATCAACATTACCTATGAATATAGTCTTAAAAGTTATAATAACTACATCTAATTATAATAGCAGGTACCATTTATTGAGTACTTGCTATCTGCTAGGCATTGTGTAAAATATACTTTGTCTCATTTACTCCTTAACCTTAGGACTTAAGTACTATTATTATATCCATCTGACAAAGGAGGAAACTAAGGCATAAAGAGGTTCAGTAGTTTATTTGAGGCTACCCAGTTTTTTGGCAGGGCGGATTTCATTTTCATTGAATGATCTTAATGCCGCAATGCAGACGTAAATAGTTACATTAAAAAGTTACAATGAGCTAATCACGCACACTTTTGAAATGCAGGATTTGCCTATGATCACCAGGACTATTTCCAAATATACATTAGCACAAGTATCAGAGGGAAACTCTGTAAAATTATTAACACAATTATTATGATGCCATGTGCTCCAACGTTTTAAAGAATTTGTCAGTGAAAATGCAAAGGTGAGTTGAAGTATTTTAACATGCTCTCGGTAAAATGGTGTATATAATGTTTGCACTCTGTGGAAGCAAAGCTGTGCTAGAAGCTTCCATTTACTGTAGAAACTGCAGGAATGCTGTCACTATTAAAATAGGGTGGTAGAACAAAATGTAGAATTTATGATGTGAGAGAATTTTACAAGTGAGCGATTGACAACTGAATTTGCTTCACGACATACATTCTGTATTTAGAGACTGATAGGTACTCCTTATATTTTAAATTTATCTTTCCCCAACTCCTGTCCCAGAGCGAGGGGTACAAGGGTGGGAGAGAGCACAGGATTACCTCATATGATTTCTGCTGTTCCAGGAGAGCTTGAAGATTGCTGGCAATATTCACTTTGAGCATCTCTTCTATCTTCTCCAGAAGCTGGACCCATGTTTCACAGCAATAAAGAAACTTTTCATTCAACCCAATTCCCTGAAGCTCACTACAAAGGTTTAAAAACAAAAGAGTCACATAAGAACGGCACTGCCAAACTCAAGCCATTCATTTTACCTTAACTGAAACACAATGAGTAAAGAAGGGGTGTTCTGACCTGCAACGTTCCAGTGCTGTCGCTGTGGCCCGGATCCACTGCCGGTTCATATTTTGTAATGTCTTTACAGCTATGTCACTAAGTGGCAGCTTGAGACTGACTTCATTCAAACGTTCAATATCAGGTGACTGGGCTGTTAGTGCCAGCACATGATTCTATTAAAAAAAATTAAATTCAAATTTTTGAATGCCGGTAAGATATGTAGATGATGAAAAGGCCACAGAGATCCTGTAGGTCACCCCTTATCTCAAAGATGAGAGGCAACTGAAGCCTAAACAGATAAATGCTTTGCCCATGGTCAAGTAGCTAGTTAGTGGCAGAGCTGAACCTAGAACCCAGGTCCTGTGCCTTTTCTAGAAACCAAGCTGCACACAGCCAGCACCTAAGCAGCCCAGGAAATAAAAGTGAGCTCAGATTTTGTCTTTGAGAAATATGAAAAATGAGCTTTAAAAAAAAGACCAATTCTGGAACTTCAAATCCCATTTAGTCTGCCAACAAGGACCTTTAACAAGTCACACAGTTTACTTACAAATCAAATGAAAATTTGAACTGTAAAATAACCTTAGCAAAGCATATGGTACCTATATTTTGGAAGAACATGAAATCATAAGAAAGCAAATACATCAGAAATTTATTTTTAAAAAGATATTCTAGGGACAGCCTCTTGGTCACCATTATGTTAAACAAACATCCTTCATAATGTTCATGTTATCACTATAAAACTCTACTATAACATTCTAGGTCAGGGTCAGCAAACTTTTTCTATAAAGGGCTAGATTATAAATATTTTAGGCTTTGTGGGCCATGTGGTCTCCTGCAACTATCCAACTCTGCCCTAACAGTAAGAAAGCTTCCGTAGACAATAAGTAAATGAATGAATGTGGCTGTGTTCCAATAAAACTTATTTATAAAAACAGGTCACAGCCTGGATTTGGACACCAGGCCATAGTTTACTGACTCCTAATCCAGGTTACAAATATTGATCACTAGGAGTTGCAAGAATTCTTTAATTCTTCCATTCATTTATACTAAATTTATTAAGGTAATGAAGAAAAATTATACAATTTTAATATTTTACTTTTGATCTTCAACTAACCATAAAAATTTAATCAATCACAACAACCACTGAAGCTAATCAGTAAAGACATCAAGATTAAAAAAAAAAAAACTACTAAAAATTACTGTGGCATATTACTGAAACAGTTCTCTATGCTGTCATACTTTTCTAGGCCTTAGGAAAAATAGTGTACGAATGAATGCATATAAATGACTGTGCTCAAAAGTTAGTTAGGATGCAAATAAATTCTACAATGTGACAGTAATTCGCTTATTATTTTTTATCCTATAGTGATTCTAAGACTTTAGGAAAGACAAACGTTGGCAATACCAGGATCATGTCAGAATTTTCTTCTTTTTCTTGCTGGTAGAGTTTATCCAAATTCTCTTCTTCATGCATAATAAGACATTTTAGAGATTCCAAGTGGTCCTCAAAATCCTTAAACTGTGAGAGAACAAACTAAAACAGGAGAAATTGTCATTAGAAGCAATTTTCATGTACATATATAACAGAATTAAGCACAGGCTAGTCTTGGGAGCTGATGAAAGTTCAAGCTGTTTTTCAACCTCCAGGATCTCATTATTGAACATTCGAGATGAAAACTCTGGTTTTCACTTTGTGCCTTTGGCAAAGCACTGAGCCTTTTGAGGATGAATGGATCGATCACCTGCTTGATGGGGGCATGCAGAGAACCGTGAATGACTACTCTGCTCCCTCAGTTGATTTTTTCCTGTTGGTGCTGAGACTTGCTATTAGAGCTCCACAGCCTTCTACCCAGCTTTTTGACAGCTCAGCTACGAAAGGCTTTTAAAAAAGTGACTAAATAACACAACACATGGTTATGCTTGAAGCAGCTACTTCTATGACTCAATCAGCCCACTTGGAGAGCCAAATAACTGTGAGATCAGAACAGAGTATGAAAGATAACGTTTATCACTTTTTAAACTAACATGTTCCATAAAGAAGAAAGGGTCACTTAAGATCTGTCTCTTGCCCATGGGATTGAAGCTAGAATCATGCCAATGGCGCACATATTCGGGGCAGCTCTGCTGTCTAGTTCCCGAGGGAGCAGTCCACAAAGCACAAATTACTTCCCAGAATCCAAGGGACTGAGGGCACTGCACAAATGTCCCAAACTACAATGTGAATGGAAAAACAGTAAGATGAACCTGAAACTCATTTGCTTTCACAAGCAGCATCTTCTCCAAATAAGAAGCCCTCTGGAGGGAGTGCGATTGACCAGAGAGGAGCACTTGGAGGCTGGACTCTGCGGAGGGCGAGGGTGGGAATCGCTCCAGGAGAGCGGCGTTTTGGAGAAACACTTCTTTTGTGTTCTGCACATCACGCTGCAGCTCCTGGAGAGGAAAAAGTCATCACAAAACACTCCCTTCTTCACACCACAATTCCCCACCCCCTGCCGCTCCATTGACATCTAGGGGAATTTTTGCCCTGAAATTGAGGTTGTGGCTTTTTATTGTTATTGTTTATTTAAAAGTGATGAAAAAGCTAGGTTTTTTTATATGATATACGCCCTGGTGCTATGTCCTGAAATCTGTCAGTTCAGAGCTAAAACTCACCAGTGATCAATAGAGTTGAGGTTTCTAATTTATGGAGTGGGTAGTCACGTGTTCTCAGTTTCTACTCACCTAACAATTTAATACCATATCAAGAATCTATGCAAAACCGTCCCATCTGAGACTTTCTGATATAAACTGATTCATTCGTAGTGACTATAAAACCTCATTAATCAAGGCTATTCTGGCAATATGATGTGAGTGAGATTTCTGGTGAGGGTTTTTTTTTTTAAATTTTAAACAACAAATCAGGTAGAAGTTGACTAGAATATCTATTGGATTCTTGTCTCTCTAATTAAATTGGTTAATACTTTTTAATTTGACCTACAGTATCAGAAGATACAAAATATATCTAGTTAGCAAGTTAAAAACTAAAAAGTATTTACCTTCTGGGCATTCATTAACAATAAGAGGCAAAAAAGAACACAGAGGAAATTATACAACTCTTAAATATCATCTAAAAAATCACTACGCACACAGAAAAACCACACTAACGCGGGCACCAACTTCACGATTATTTCTAACGCTAGGGATTCAACATCTATTATTCTTAGATGATCATACTCAGTTGAGAAACTGACTATAAGGCTTTTGCTTAGGAGATGAAACTGCTAGATGAACAGGTAGACTGGAATGAGGTGGTGTCAGGTCCCCCTGACCCAGCTACGTGCTGTCTGGAGGTCTCCTCTGCCATCCGGTCCTCCCAACCTCACACATCCATGGCCTTGCTTATGTCCTAGATGGCCTGCTCGTGGCACCTGTCCTGACCAATTTCTCTGTCCCTGTGGTCTGTCTAGCCCTTGGATCATTGTCAATCCTTCACTGGTCCCATCTGTTTGGGCGAGTTGGCCTTGGTTTTCCCCACGAGCTTTGCACCCACCTTTATGTCGTGCAGGGCTGGGGTCAGGATTTCTGCCAGGTTGTTTCCAGACATGCTGATGCTTGCAAGCTGTTGATACTTTGCTGCCTGCTGCTCCAGCCTTGCTGTGGCTTCAGTGTGAGCACTGCCATACGCCTTCCAGAGCTGCAGCAGACTCTGGGCCTTCTGCAACTCGTCTGCGATGGCTTGGTTTACTTGAGTCCACCTGTTAGTGCAACATGAACAACAGCACCCTCATTCCATCCTCTCCCTTGTGGCAAAAGTACAATGTACATGCTCTACCAGTACTTAATAGCAGATGAACAGCTAAGAAGCCACTGTTAATTTCTTTCTTTCTTTCTGTTTTTAAATAATGGCATCACCATTATATAAACTGAAGTCCAAATTAGGCTATTTAATTCACTTTCTAATACTCAGCAGAAACTACAAAGTTTGCAAATGGCAACAAATATCTATTGTATCATGAGTGCTTCCTTGGCAAAGGTGAGGAAAGCACTGAGCTGCATGCCTGATGAAAACTCCTCCACATGAGAAAGGCTCCTACTTTACAAAGAGTATCTTTATTTATTTTTTTATTGTACTTCAGGTGAAGGCTTACAGAACTAAGTTTCTCATGAAACAGTAGTACACATATTGTTTTATGACATTGGTTAACAACCCCACAACCTGTCAAAGTTCTCCCTTCTCGACCTTTTTTTTTTTTTTGGTGAAAATATACATAGCCAAAGATACACCATTTCAAAAATTTCTACATGCACAGTTCAGTGACATTGACTATGCTCTTCC
>NW_004443946.1:16205063-16238139 GCF_000243295.1 Trichechus manatus latirostris | reverse complement strand
ACAGTTCAGTGACATTGACTATGCTCTTCCAATTGTGCTGCTATTCTCACTTTAGATGAAGGTTTACAGAACAAAATAGTTTATCATTAAACAGTACACATGTTGCCCTATGAAAATGGTTAACAACCTCACTACACATCAACACTGTCCTTACTCAACCTTGGGTTCCCTATCACCAGCTTTCCTGACCCCTTCTGCCTTCTAGCCCTTGTCCCTGGACTGCTGTGCCTCATTAGTCCCATTTTGTTTTATGGGGCTGTCCAATCCCTGGCTGAACGGTGAACTTTGGGAGTGACTTCACCACTGAGCTAAAAGGGTGTCTGGGGGCCATACTCTCAGGGTTTCTCCAGTCTACAAAGAGTATCTTTAAATAAACAAATTCCCACTGAGTCCATTCCAACTCATGGCGACCCCATATGTATCTGAGTAGAACTGTGCTCCATAGGGTTTCAATGGCTGATTTTTCAGAAGTAGAATGCCAGGACTTTCTTCTCAGGTGCCTCCAGGCAGACTCGACCCTCCAACATTCCACTTAAGCAGCTGAGAGCATTAACCAATTGTATTTATGCCAAATAACACAGATTTTCTAATTATAAACGCAACATTTTATAGTATCTTGCCTTTTCCCCCATTTAAATTTTTAAAAATACATTTCCCATGTTATTAATAGAAGATGAGTAAACTTAACTTTAAATGGCTGCACATAATGGTCTGTTTTTTTAACTTTGTTTAACTACCCAGTTTTTGTTTAGTATGGATTTTTAAGCAGTTCACAATTTGTGAAGTTCTATATCATGCTCAGGTACATCTTTGTGCAAAAATTTTTAGTATATTTTAAGATGTTAGTCTTAGATTTCTGAAAGAATTACTGGGTCCAAGAATGTAAATATTTAAATATCTGTAAGTCTATTGATATCTATTGTCAAATTGCTTTCTGAAAGTATTTTAATGTTTACATTCTGACACAAAGCACAGGAGAATGCTTGTTTCACAATGTCCTCAACCTTGCTAAGTGGTGAAAAAGGTAAAAATGGCACAACTGTTCACTTTTGTATCTTAAAAAAACACTTATCAGCACTGACATTTTTTACAAGATTTTTCCTAATTATAAATACAATATATGCTCATTGTAAAACGAAAAGAAAACATGTATATTTGCACGCACATGTGTGTGTGTATATCTAGATACATATAAAAGAGAAAATTTTAAAAATCACCTGTCATTTCTTAATCTACGGATTAAATATTGTTAGCATGTTAGTGCTGTTTTCTTTAGTCTTTTTGCAACATGCCTTCCAATGTATTTTTTTTTTTTGCCAACAATTGATGCATAAGTGCAGTGAGTGTATAACTGAGTTCCTTTAATTGCAAACTGAACCCCCCTATGTTTTGAGGGCAGCCCTTGATACTATATGTGGAATCAGATATGTTTCTACGTTTCTCCTTATCCTCCTTTCTTCCCCTCTCCCACTCAAGACTAGATCAAGATCTGAGGATGCCACTGCAGGGTATATAATTTGATGTCCCTTTAAATATTTGTTCAAAGTTGACTTACAGGAGAGGCTGAATCCGCATGGACTCTGAAGGTAACTTAACCTCTTCATCACTACCTGAAACAAATCAGCTCTAGCCCTGACTTTTATATCCCATTCAGTGAAATAAAAGCTTTGCAATTCACCAGGGCCAACCTTGTTAGGAGAAAACTTCCTATTCCACAATAAGCAGTTCATGGAATTCCTTCCAACCATACAAATCGCCTCCCTGAGAGGTGTTCTAACATTCTCTTTTTTCCATCTTATAATGTTTCCAGTGATGTTTGCAGGCTCCCATGGATTTGCCCATCGAATGCCACCCCTTAATGTGTTTCTGCCCCCAATTTTGGTGTCCCTGAAGATGGCACTGGGCATTTAGTCTATGCCCTCTAAAAGTGGTTACCCTGGGACTATAATCAGGGCATTTCTGAATTGATTATACCAAATGTTTATAAAAGGCAGGCAATAGCCCTCATGACCTTGAATCTTACCTGGACTAGATCCTTCAAAGCAGAAGAAACGAGAATACAGGCAGTCCCTGAGTTATGAATGTCCGACTCACGTACAACCTGTAGTTATGGACCAACCTCCATAAAGGCTACTATATTGAAAATTCGAGGTACACACAATGGTTTGTAATAACAAACGGGCAGTACTTTGTGATGCACATCAAAACATTATTATTACTGTATTATCCTGTTAAAGATGCTTTAGTGTATCTGGAAGCGTTTCTTTAATATTTTTTATGCATAGAAAGGTACGCTATATACTATATACTAAGAGAAACATTTGACTGATGTTAGATACAAACTGTACCTAACTATTCTGACTTATGTACAAATTCAACTTAAAGATAGACTTCGTTGTGTTGTCTGGAGTATGAAATTAGTCATCTTATATGATAAAGAAGATAAGAATTTATAAAGCCTATGTCACCTCATTCACCATGTGTCAATAAGGTAAAGATATCTGATCTATTATTCAAACTGTTAAGGAGCCCTAATGATGCAATGGTTAAGCGATTGGCTGCTAACTAAAGGTCAGAGGTTCAAACCCCTGCAGAAAAAAAAACACCTGGTGATCTGCTCTCGTGAAGACTACAGCCTTGGACACCCTATGGGGCAGCTCTGCTTTGTCCTATAGGGTTGCTGAGTTGGAATCAACTCTATGGCACACAACAACAATTCAAATTGTTATCTTCAGAGTACCTTGTATGAGTATCTTGGCATTTTTCTTCAATTATTTCAGCAACTGATGGGCAGTAATTTTTGAGTTTACCAATAACCTCCTGCAGTTTCTCCCAACTTCCTTCACTGCTCTCAGCTTCATCTTGAAGAGCCTAAGAGAACACAGCAGGAATGTTAGTTTCAAAATGGTTTGGTTACTTCCAGACAAGGCAGCTTGTCAACACTTGTTGATACATAACAACAATATAACACTCAAGTCTTAATAGAAGAGTGATAAACTATAAGGAATGTGAAGAAGAAAACAACTAAGAAATCATTCCTTGTTTGAGGCTAAACCATAAAAATGACATTCTAAAATAAACCCCTCCAAAACCAAAACAAAACAACAAAAAACTAAACTTTTAAATTGTGAAATAATGCGACTATGAAAAATGAAGGAAAATTCGATGTATAGTTTTACATGTCACTCATACAGCTTATTTTTGAATTTCAAGTCATAATTTTGATGCTCCTGTTTAAAATACTGTTTGATGCTTCCCTGTGGAAGGCACAAAAGCAAATGTGTCTATTACTGTGCTTGCTTCCATTCCAAATTTTCTGCCAATAAAACACTGGTTAATTTACCTGAAGGTTCTGCACCTGGCATCTCAAGGCCTCCAATGACAAAACCACAGGCTTGCTGTGCCCCATGCAGTACCAGAATCGGATTGTCATCATATTCACTTCATCATAGAGTTTATCATAAATCTTCCACTCCTGTAAAACTGACTGCATGGAGGTTTTGAGCTGACTGACCTATTGGAAAAGTAGAAACAACTTAATAAAATCTTTTTCCTTCCAGTGACTCTTCTATTGTACCCAATTTAGGCATTTAAATATAAGAATATTGGAAGATCTTTGGGAACTAACTAGATGTGGGAAGAGTAGGCCAATGAATAAAGACACATCAGAGAAGGCTAAGTTTTAATATGGATGAATGGGAAAGAGACCTAAGACCTAAAGGATCGGCACCGAGAGACATCACTAGGGAGGCACAGCCTGGGGAAAGAAAACCAGCAAGGAATCAGAGGCTGTGAGTGCACATTTCAGTAACAACCTACTTGTTTTCTGACTGTGAGCAATTTATTACATCCCTAAGTCTGTTTCTTCATCCACAAAATGTAGACAATAAGTGAAATAATAAATAAGATAGTGTCTGTGAAAATGCTGTGAAAGCCATAAAGCATTGTAACATACACTATTAATGTTACTGAGCACTTAAGTCTGATGACCACTGCAGAGCAGGTACAACCTGGAGATGGACATGTTCTGCCAAAATGATGGGCAAGTGCAAAGGAGGAGGAATTCTAACAGTAGGTATGTTTTACCCATTAATATGTTCTGATAATCATGAAAAGAGTAGAAGTTGAAGCATTTTTTTTACCCATTTAAAATGATCTCAGATACTATCCAGAATATATAAAGAACTCTTACAACTCAACAACAACGGGCAAATAATCCAATTAAAAAATGAGCAAAGGCCTTGAGTAGACATTCCTCCAAAGAAGATACATAAATGGAAAACAAGCACATTTGTCATTAGGGAAATAATTAGTCATTAGGGAAATGCAAATCAAAACCACAATGAGATACCACTTCACACACCATTGGATGCCTACAATAAAAAAGAGATAATAATATGTTGGTGAGGATGTGGAGAAATTCCACTGTTGGTGAAATGTAAAATCGTGCAGCCATTTGAGAAAATGGCCTCGCAGTTCCTTATAAAGTTAAACATAACAGTTATCAAGTGATATCCTGTGACACAGCAATGCCACTCCTGGGTATATATTCAAGAAAGATGAAGACATATGTCTACACCAAAAACCTGTACATGAATGTACATAGGAGCATTATTCATAATAGCCAAAAAGTGGAAACAGCCCAAATGTCCATCAACTGATGAACAGATAAACAACATGTGGAATCGCCATATGGTGGAATATTATTCAGCCATAAAAAGGAATGAAGTACTGATACATGCTACCACATGGATGAACCTTGAAAACACTGTGGTACATGAAAGAAATCAGTCACAAAAGGCCACATTTGGTGATTCCATTTATATGAAATGTCCAGGATAGGCTAATCCACAGAGAAAGAAAGACCAGTGGTTGCCAAAGGCTGGGGAAGTAGAGGAATGGAGAGTGACTGTTAATGGATATGGTGTTTCTTTTTGGGGTGATATAATACTCTGTGATTAAACAGTGGCGATGCTTGCAAAACTTTGTGAACATATTAAAAACCATTGAATTATATGCCTTAAAAGGGTACATTTATAGCTCAATTAAAAAAAAAAAAAAAAAAGATCTGAGTAGAACGGAGTGCCATCACTATGTTGGCCCAATTGGACATCTCTATGTGTGCTGCAATGTCACAGTTTTGGATGTAGTCATACAGTCTTGCATTCAGGCCCTCTGTTTCCTGTTTAACAACTAAGGGCTCATCCAGTGATAGGGAGGCTTCCTCAATTCCTGCCTCAAACAGCAACAGATAAAAAACAACCTGGGATGCTAAAATGTTAGTTGTTTACAGGCAATTATGTGAGTGAAAATGATCCAAATATTATGATCTTTAAAAGGGTTAGATAGCTCATAAACAAAAACCTGAGTCATAAAGACTTGGAATAAAAGACAGGAAAGGAAGGAAGGCAGGGAAGGAATTCCCTATAGATGTAGCTCTCAGAGGCTGGGGCCTATCTGGGTAGCAGTGATAATTCTGCCGAAAAAGTACCAAATCATCCCAAAACCTACAGGCACATGCCACCCAAAAAAGACACTGCCATGGTTCACGCTGCACAAGGCTTTCTTGGTTGCTACACATTAAGTTGGTGCAGCTTCTATGCTCTTAAGGGTAACCCCTTATGATATTACAGCTTCATGGAGAAGAAATGGTTCATATGGTTTGTGGAAAAGAATAAGAAAAGCATTAAATATTATTCACTACACTAGAAACAAGAAGGAGGAATATTTTCAAAATGTTAATACTAGTATCAGACAGTAGGGCAGCATTTACTGAGTACCATATAGGCATCGCTACTAAGGTAGAAATCAATAAGTATTATTATCCCCATTTTATAGACCAGAAAATTGAAGCTTAAAGAGGATAAATAACCAAGTAGCCTGCCCAAGGACACAGAGTGCAAATGGTGTAGCCAGGATCTTTATTTAGGCAGAGACTATAAAACCTTTGCTCTTAAACACTAGGCTATATTGACTCTGGACACAGCTTATAGATGGATGATTCAGGTCTTGTGACCTCTGAACAATTCTTTAATAAAAGCTTTCTTGAGATATAATTCATATACTATACAATTCACCCATTGAAAGTATGCAATTCAATGTTTTTTAGTATATTCATAGAGTTGTGCAACACCATGAGAAAATAATACTAACAACAACAAAATACAAGAAGGCTATATAGAAATAGTACACTTCAAATGAATTCTACTACCTGATTGATAACACTGTTCCTCTTTTGAAATAAACCATCAATTGCGGATGCTGTATCTTCTAGTAATGGCATCGTGCTGCTCTCCAGAGTAAGGTAACTTTGTCTCAGCTCATCTAGGGCTTTGGATTTAATTGCAAGTTGATTTTCTATATCCTGGAAGAGCAAAGTAAAAACGTTTTCATATGCAGAATATGATAAAATAATAAAGTAGAAGACAAAGGAGTTCTCCCTTTTCAAGAAAAAATGCCACTAGGACATGTAATTAAATAGCATTACATTAGACATTTTAATCGTGACATACTCTTAATTCTATTTTAAATTACATGGCTCTAGATTTTAGGAGAATCTAGGCAACAAGTCCTTGCCATCATAGCATAGTAGTAAGAACCCAGAAGATCTGGATTCCACCCCAAATCTGCCCTGTACTGGCTGCTTGACCAAGCATAAGTCACCTAATCTGCGAGTTTCTATTTTCTCAGTTGGAAAATAGTGATGACACCCCATGCTATGCTTAACTTAGAACACAAATGAAACTACCAACAGGAAGGTGTTTTTTAAACCATAAAAAAAAACCTAGTTGTTGAATTGATTTCGACTCATGGCAACCTCACGAGTGTTGAAGGAGAACTGTGCTCCATAAGGTTTTCAATAGCTGATTTTTCAGAAGCAGATCACCAGGCCTTTCTTTCAAGGCATCTCTAGGTAGACTTGAACCTCCAACCTTCTGGTTAGCAGCTGAATGCATTCACCATTTGCACCATCCTGGGACTCCAAAGTACCATATGCAAGTAATATAAGTATTGGTAGTTCAGCCAGTAATAGCACAAATTACTTTGATATACTTTTTTTCCTCTTTGAGTCTATTAATTCACTCATAAAAGGCACCTCAACCTGGCTTCTGAAAAAGATCTCCTTTACAGGAGCTGTCTTCTCTCAGAGAAGGAGAACATGGAGTCATGAGTCTGAAAACAGAGATGAGCAGGCTCACAGCAACGTCACAACTCTTCACAGAGGAAGGAAGGTGGAGCTGCCCTTCTCAGGATTGGGATGGAAATCGATTTTGGAAAAAAGTTTATTTTTTTTTATTATTAAGAAATTATAAACTCATTAGAGAAAATGTGGGAAATACCAAAGACCTCTAGCATTCAGATAAGATGAATTCTGAATTCCTTTCTAATCTCCAACTTTAAAATTTGGGAAGTATTTGTGTAGGTTTTCCTCAGTATCACATTTCCATCCAACACTTTTTATTTTTTTTTCTAATTGTGCTTTAGATGAAGGTTTACAGAGCAAATTAGTTTCCCATTCAATAGTTCGTACATAAATTGTTCCATGACACAGGCTGCACTCCCTGCAATGTGTCAGCACTCTCCACATTACCACCCTGAGTTCCCCATTTCCATTATTCCGATTTTCCTGCCTTCTCATCTTTGCTTTTGGGCATATAATGTCCTTTTGGTCTCATGTAGATGATTGTTCTAAGGAGCACTTTCCTCACGTGTGTTATTATTTATTTATGGACCTATTATTTGGCTGAAAGATAATCTCTGGGAATGGCTTCAGTTCTAAGTTAGAAGGGTGTCCAAGGGCCATAGTCTTGGGAGTTCCTCCAGTCTCTCTCAGACCAGCAAATCTTGCTTTTTTCATGAATTTGAATTTTCTTCTACATTTTTTCCCCCCACTCTAACCAGGACCTTCTATTGTGATCCTGGTCAGAGCAGTCAGTAGTGGTAGCTGGGCACCATCTAGTTCTTCTGGTCTCAGGCTGGTGGAGGCTATGGTTCTTGTGGTCCATTAGTCCTTTCGACTAGTTGTTCCCTTGAGTCTTTGGTTTTCTTTAATCTTCTTTGCTCCAGATGGAAAGAGACCAACGTTTGTATCTTAGATGGCTGCTCACAAGCTTTTAAGATCTGAGATGCTACTCACCAAAGTAGGATGTAGAATGTTTTCTTTATGAACTATATTATACCAGTTTACCTAGATATCCCCTAGGACAGATGAATGTTTTGAATACACAGTCTCAAGTCAATGGCCCTTCCCTGCTTAATTTTCTTTCTTTCTTGAACACTGTTTTTCACAAGAAATGCAGCTTTTTTTTTTTTTTTAATCCTCACAAGAATCACTGTGTGCTCATAAGCAAAGGGACATGAGAACCTCACAGACACTCAGCTGCTGGGCAGGTGGCTAGGTTTACATCCTGGTGAGGGACTAGCTCCCTCAGCTAGCTCACAGAGCGGTACTGTAACTCAGCCCCAGCAAAACACTAAATTACCACATGCTGGGAGCCTTCATTCAGATCACTCTTGAAGTTGTTCTATTTTCTCTACAATGAAGGGAAAACGGATCAGAGAGGACTATGCTGAGAGAGAGAAGCAAACAACATACATAGAAAACCAAAACCAAAGCATGAACAGTAACCGTGACAATAACAGCACATGAACACACATACAGAATGAAGCTGTTCTTAAGTTTATTTTCTGCTCTGTGGCAGTGTACAGAATGAACTGGAGGGAAACAGACTGGGGGCAGAGAGACTGGTGGGAAGACTGCTGCAATAACACAGGCCTCAGACTGGCCTGAATTAAGCCAGTTTTGACTGGGATAGACAGACAAGACAGTAAGGAGTAAACTGAGAGCACCTCCATGGGAGACAGACCTGGCGATCTGCCTCCATGAAGATTACACCCTAGAAAACCCTATGGGGCAGTTCTACTCTGTCACAGGTGGTTGCTGTGAGTTGAAAATCAACTTGATAGCAAACAACAACAATGAGTAACTGGAGATAGAGAAAGAGGATAAACAAGAGCTCCTGGGTTGCGGAATGTAGGCTTCCCATCAGGAGGTATGTTGAATCTGAAGTGGCTATAAGAATTCCACAGTGGAGGTGGCTAGTGGGTAGCTGGATAATAGAACATGATCATTTGAAAAGATGCTCTATGGTGGTGTTACTGTCACATTTTATGTCCGGCATTATTCTGTAACCTCCTTCTAAGTAGAATTTGTGTCTGAGCTGACTTTCCGTCCCCGACAGTTACAAGTGTGGTGCCTCCCTGTAGTAGGTGCAAAGGCAGCATAAGTGTGTGCCACCTGCAGCTATGGGGAGAGCAGAAGTATTCTGAACAGGAAGTGACACAGTCAGGTCAGTAGCTGAGGAGGATCAATCTACAATTGAGAGAGGAGGACCTCTCAAAAACTAGGTGACCTGGCAAATGACAGCTGGACAAAAAAAAAAGGCATGGCCAACATCCTCAAAGCCCAAATGTGACTCAGACAATGGTTCCACGAGAAAAGTGATCCTTTTAAAACACAATACACATTAGAAGAGAAATATTGTCCTCTGACGAAACAGAGAATGCAATGATAAAAATAATGGGAACTACACAGTAATTTTGCAAATATCGGATAAAATAATAAAAAAAAAATCAACGTTTTTTTTTTTTTTCAGGATTAACATTCAAACCACTTAAGAACAATAATAACAATGAAAATACCTTCACCTGTTTATCATAAAAAATAGTTGCAATTCTGTAAAATCCATGGATAATTATCTAATTTACATAAGAATCAAAGTAATTAGATGGGGGTTTAGAGAAGACTCTCCCAAAACTACAGCAGCTTTGCCTCCTCCTTGGGAACGAATAAAGAAAACCAAAACCAAACCCACTGTCATTGAGTCAATTCCGACTCATGGTGACCCCATGTGTTATAGAGTAGAGCAGCTCCACAGGGTTTTCTTGGCTGTAATCTTCCTGGAAGCAGATCGCTAGGTCTTTCTTCTGTGGCGCTGCTGGGTGGGTTTGAACCGCCAACCTTTAGGTTAGTAGTGAAGCGCAATCCATCTGCACCACCCTGGGACCTTTCTGGCATGCGTGGTGACTAACAACCCAGCAGTTTTGGGTGGGATGCTGTATCCTCTTACCTGACAGTCCAGGAGAGTCTTCTGGACTGAGATCACACTTCCAGGTTTTTGTAAAGTTTTCAGTCTCTCTTCTTGCACCTCCATCCAGTTGTTCAAGATCTGTATTTTGTTTTCATTCTCAGTGATGCTTTCCAAAAGCTGTTCGAAATGTTGTATCTACAAAT
Source organism: Trichechus manatus latirostris (assembly GCF_000243295.1). Taxonomy (NCBI): domain Eukaryota; kingdom Metazoa; phylum Chordata; class Mammalia; order Sirenia; family Trichechidae; genus Trichechus; species Trichechus manatus. The sequence goes on along the minus strand of NW_004443946.1, from coordinate 16,227,845 downwards.
TATCATTAACAAAATAAAATTTTCTTATTTTTGACCACATGCCTTAAACCGTAAATGTCACAATATCTTATTTTTAAAAGGAAAATTTTGGTTTTTAAAAATGTCCAATATTTCTAATAAGATTTCCCAATAACTTTTGGAATAAAGATTTATAAATCAGGAAACAGAATAAAAATCCCCTTAGAAACACCTAACATTTAAAAATGAAAGCTAACATGCTCAGAAAGCTGGCTATGTTGGGGTTTCATAAAATCTGTAAAAAATAAAATTATGTTGCTAGCATTCGGTATTTTTTCATTGCATCATCTATTAATACATGTAAAGCTTCAGAAAATTTCCTTTCCCCAGACTTTCATTAGTCACATAAAAATTTATGTCAATACATTAAAAAAAAAAAATAATAATTCCATCAATTTAATCATCTTTGTTTTTAATGTCTGTGATTCTTTTCATTCCTTATATGCACAATTTTTATTTGGTTATACTCATAGTATATACAAAATTTTATATTCTTGTTTTGATTATGTCATAAGCCCTCTCTGTGTCATGACTTAGATTTTATGTTAATTTTAAAAGGCTGGCCAATATTTCATCAAATGAAGACAGTATAATTTGATTAATTATTCACCCATAGTTGGAAATCAAGGCATTCTACATTTTCCACCAATATAAATAGTGCTGAATACTTCCTGTGCACTTATTTGCATTTTTGAAGGACTATCTACTTAAGATAAATGTCTAAGAGGTAGATTGCTGGGTTAAGAGATAAGATGATTACGTAGTTCTTAAAATTTTCCAAATGCTTTCCAAAGGGTATTTAAGCTGTTATTAGCAATATATGGGTGTGACAGCTTTCAGCTTTATCCTTACCTTATTTAATTTTTTAATGTGATAAGTGTATAATGTACATAATGTTTATCTTTTGAACATCTGATACTGAAGTTGACACATTTCTGTGTTTATTTACTAATTATAATATTCTCTTTTGTGAAGTGTCTATTCATATTCTTTGTCCATTCATGTACTTGAATTTTAATTCTATAAATCCATTTGTATGCATTCTCTACATAATAAAGAGATCAACCAGTTGTCATCTGACATACTTTTTCAGGAATAAATTTTCTTAATCTTTTCAGAGTCATAGTAACAAATTTACCAAAAAGCCATATACACTTATCTTCTTTTTATAATCTGTTCAAAGCTGAAATAACTTTGCCTTCTTGAACATCTGCTTTCATGGAAAGTTACAAAATCTCTGACCATTTAGTAGTCTGATATATACTTGATATCTTCTTAACTAAAACTTCTCCTCTTCACTTGCCTATCTCAATTTCCCACTAAGGAATCTCAGAAGAAATACAAGAACTATTTTCATACTCTCTTATGTGCACCAATGGAGAATAGTAAAACATAGGATTTATAAAACTGAAAAACGTGTTGCCATCAAGTCAATACCAACTCATAGCGACCCTACAGGACAGAGTACAACTACTCCATAGGGTTTCCAAGGCTGGAATCTTTATGGAAGCAAATTGCCACATCTTTCTCCCACATAGTGGCTAGTGGGTTTGAACTTCAGACCTTTTGGTTAGCAGCTGAACACTTAACCACTGTGCCACCAGGGCTCCTACATAGGATTTATAAAGGGGTTATAATTGAGATGACTGCTAGGCTTAACTGTAAATTAACTATCTGAATTATTTTTTTCTTCAATTTTTAAGAAAGTGATATTTTGCAAAACCATACATCAACCTATGACATGTAAACACACCTTTCTATTCAGTGTTCCATGTAACTGGTGCCATTGGCGGTTCATCTCTCCCAGGTGCTCTGCGAATTCTGTTCTTTCATAGCGCTTACTTTCTACATCGCAAGTGCTTAACTGAAGTAATGACTGGTTAACAAAATCAACTATCCATTGCTTATAGTCCGTTTCCATCCTGAACTCCTAAAGCAAGCAAACAAACAAGCAAAAATAAAGAAAATCGAAGCCTGAATTGAAGTAGGTTAGATGAATTGGATTTCCCCTTATGCACTCTAGGGGGCACCAAGCTCACACCCACTAACTGAGGGCCGCCTTGGCTGGTATTCTGGAAGTCTAGAACTTCCAGCTAATCCTCAACTATATCAAGCACTATCATTAGATCCAAGTTCCGAAACATAAAATTCCCTTGTTCGGAGTTGCCACACACACAACAATTCCAAGACCAGGTCTAGACTGGGGCCTGTTAGGAATTATGTTCTACCTTCTCTCCCTATCCACCCCCCTCTCACCCAAGGAGTCCGCTTTGAGTGGAGATCCTTTTTAAGGAATTATACATTCCCAGGAACAGAAAGACTCATCACTTTCAAACAGAATGAAAAGCCAAAGGGAGCACCGTGTATGGTAGCTGTATCATCTAAACCAAAATCAGATCTCAGAGTCTGACAAAGGGTTCCTGTGAGAGGCTGCCTGAGAGCTACACAGGAATGCTGGGTCATCCTGATGGCTTATGGGAACAACAGGATGGAATATCTGAAGTGAGCCTCTCCCGGAAAACCCAGAACATCTTTAAGGAACTCTGGCAATTTAGTCAGCTTTTCTGTTCCTCGGGGCAGTCTAGGCCTCCCAGGCCTCCTGGAGTGGTTTCAATAGCTTTACAACCTATAGCAACCGTAAACCCACCCAGGGCCAAGCATGTTTCCCCATCAAGCCTGCTACTTGTTGGGTTGTATCCTGGAAAGTTCTAGCACCTCCTTTAGAGACATCCAGGGGGAAAACTATGTGATATGTGATAGGTCACTAGAACATTTAAGAATATATATTTGGATACCTTTTAAAGATTCTTTTGCTCACTGATGTTAGGATGTGATGGTATAGAAAAATAAAATCCTCTGCTAATATCATGCTTTGTGATTACGCATTCACCTTCTGCCTACCAGAGGCTAGATCCACCAGCCTGCATGGTCTTTGAAAGCAACGACCTGGGTTTTCATTCATTTCTGTATTCCTAGTGCTTAGCATACCGCCTGGCACACAATAAATCTTTGTGTGTGGCTTGTTAAATGTTAGTTAAATCTACTTGAAATCAAATATCACAGGGGAGGCTGCATTCATACCTATTTGTAGAAAGAGATCAACTTCTTTACTCATTCTCTTACTCAAAGAACATGTATTTAACACCTAAAAGATGTCAGGTATTGTGCTAGGTGTGCCAGGTCTGAGAGGTGAAGGATAGTCCCTTCTCTCAAGAAGCTCAGTCTAAGTGAGAATCCAGGTAAGTAGACAAATAATTATAATACTGTGTGATAGGAACTATTGATATCGCCACAGAAACATCTAATTCAGGAACATCACCTAATCTGGCCAAGAGTCAGGGATGGATTTCTGAATGAGAAGATACTTGAGCTGGCTCTTGAAGGATGAATAAAAAGATCAATACAGGAAAAATGGGGCACTGGTATTCCAGGTCAAGGTGCAGCATATATAAAAGCATGGTGGAGGGAGAGCACTGGAGGCAGTTAAATCCACTGCCGTCAAGTTGATTTTCACTCAGAGCAACCCTATAGGACAGAGTAGAACTGCCCCATAGGGTTTCCAAGTCTGTAATCTTTACAGAAGCAGACTACTACATCTTTCTCCCACCAAGTGGCTGGTGGGTTCGAACCGCCAACCTTTTGGTTAGCAGCCAAGCATTTTAACCACTGCGCCACCAAGGCTCCTTTGAAGCAGTTGAGGGACTGCAAATTGTTTGATTCAGGCAGAGTCCAGGTTTACGTGAGGAGGTATAGGGAGGCCACAGCAGTTTAATGGCTTAGATTTTGTCCTGAGCTGATAGGAGCTACTGAAGGAGTTTAAGCAGTAGAATAAGAGAAAGCATACTAGCTCATCTCTTTAGAATCATCCACCACTCCTTTCCGCACCCCCAGAATTAACTTTCCCAAATGACATCCTACATGTCTCCTTGTTCAGCTTCTCCCCTCAGACTGATTTGCCTTCTGATTTCATGAAAGACTTCTGGCTCCTTTTGTATAATTACCTTGTACTTGTGAAGAAGATTTTTAACTTGAGATGCAGAACTTGGTAAATGCACAGAGTCTTCATTTGCAGTTTGATGCTCTACACTGTTCATCCAGCTAATCATTTCTGTGATTGCTTTACGAGACGGCAATTTCTCCATCTGAAGCTGCAAGGACAAAATGATTTCCATTTAATTACCTGCAGTTAACAAAATGTATCAGGAAATTACTAAAGATGATATCGGGTTTGATAAAAGGTCTTGCTTCATAATTACACACATTATTCACAAAAACAAATCCAGCATTCAAGCTTAGAATAAGCGACCCCAAAACAACGACAATGACCTTCATATAAACTAACACAGTGGCACAGATAAATTGGGAAATAAAGTAATTAGGCCTGATTTCTCTCTTAAGAAAGATCCCATTGGAGGAGTGTCCAGTAATTAAGATCTATATTCAGTGGTGCCAGAGAGAAATAGGTAGTATCAATGAAAATTATTGAGTCAGAGGAATAATTACCGTGAGCTAACAAGCGAATGCTAATTTAAATGCCGGATCTGTAAATACTTACCTGGTGAAGTTTTTCTTGAATATCGGGAAGTTGAGTTATGAGCATTGTCCATTTTTGTTCAAACTGTGCTAAAGAAGCTCTCAGTGTAGCTGTATCTGCTTCTTTCAGGTGAAGAAGTTGGTTCCCAGTACTTATAACTGCTGTCTTTAAGGAGGACTTTTCATCAACTTCCTTTGAGAAGTCCTAATGGAGACAAGTTTTAAAATTTAGAAACTTTTAAAATTTAAAATATAGCCCAGACAGAACAAAACAAAGTGTCAGAATAACAGGTTAGAGTCCAAAAATAAACACAGCAAATATTTGAATGTGTGTGTATGTGTATGTGTGTGTAAAAAAATATTGTTTATTTCCTACTATGTGTCAGGCACTACTTCAGGCATTGGGTATACAGCAGTGAACAAAAGAGAGGTAATTTTTGCCCCTCAAGTGGTTTATAATCTAGCGAATTAATATTAGGAAAAAAAGACAAGTCATTATTTCAAAGTTAACTTTAAAAAGAGGCTATAGAATATAACCCAAAGTTTATATTTAATGAATACAACAATTTCTTAATCAAAATATTTTATATTGGAAAATAATTAAAATATTTGAAAGCTTTCCTATGCATATATAGATTTTTAAAAATATATTTAAAAACATCCACATTTTAATACCCAGCTGAGTGACCATAGCTACAAAATATAAAAAATGGATAAAAGATAAAAAGACTAAGGGAAAACACAAAAGGGTTTCATGAGTGCAATTACTGTAAAAGTAACACCTTCAACAAAAAAAACTCAAAATGATAGAACAAAAAATTTTTAGTAGAAATGCCAATTCTGTACATAAAAATGGAAAACTATGCATCTACTAACTTTAACATTTATGAATTAATAATCCTATAAGGTCTTCCTTTTTCGGGGGGGGCGGGAGGTATGTTCTGCATTTGTAAAACATGCCCCACATCAGAGCAAGTTTTAAATTTATATATATTTTATAGGATCAAATAAAAACATACTTATTATCACTATAAATGATGTTCTAAAAACCAACAATATAAACAAATAGTTAACAAGTTTGAAGAACATAGCTGCTATTTGGCCAAGTTTTATCTTTTACAGACAAATGAATATGGAGATTAATCACATCAGTCCTGATACTTTTCCCCTGATAATTATTTCTGACCAATAATCATCTCAGCATAGTATATGACAAACTTACAAAAAAGTTGTTTATGTTGCTTCTGATTGTATCCAAGTCCTGAGATACATTGAGGGACTGTTCTTTCCAATAATTCAAAGTTTGCTGAGAAGATTCCAACCATTTGGTTAACTCATCTGAATCTTTGTTGTAGCTAAATGGAGCAAAGTGAGAGATAAAGAAATTAGAAACACACTCTTATGATGACATATATCCTCAGTACTTTTTATTTTACTGTATATTTTCCTATGATGATCGGCTCTATTATTCAGAAAATTATGATGTTGTTAAGAATTGCATCCTGTTTCATACCATGCCCCAAATCTAAAGTCCCTGACATTTTCTAGGACTTTCTCCATTATGATTAATCGAGAACAAAGGGGCATTTTAAAGTCTAAAACATTCTTTTTTATTTCTTATTATATCTTCATGAAAGTACATCCATGGTAAGGACAGAGATTGTTTTTATTCATCAAATGTTATCAATAGGTTTGCTTATAGTAAAAGTATAACCAACATTTGTATAAGCTATATAACAGCCAACTGCTGTTGGCTGGATGCCAACTTATTTATCTGGTACGATGAAAATATAAAACAAAATGTTGTCCCTCTTGTAACATTTAAACTTTAGTTAGGCAGCCCTCTAAGAGCAGGGATGAGAATAAGGTCTAAACTTCCTATGTCCCCTACTTTCACCAAGTGGTTCAAGATTATACCAACTAAGTGAAAAAAATTCTCTAAAGAACTCAAAAAGATTTTTCAAACTCTTCTGTTAGTTTAAAAAAAAATTAACTTTTGGAAGAAGGCCAGAAAGAGCAACGTTATGGTATAAATGTAACATACATGTTACTTTATAACATAATTCCTAGCTTCCATGGAAATGTATATACATTCCCCAGCAAACTGATTATACAATATCCATAGTCTAGAAAACCAATATCAGACTCTAGATCTCATTCAGAAGAGAGACTCACTTGTTTTAGATTGACAAAGACAAAAACAGTACAAATCCATGGACCATATGCAAAATTTGGTTAACTGCACCTCTGATGTCCTTCTGCACAGCAAAATCGGAAGCCCATCAATCCCAAAGAAGACATACCTGATGAGATGCTTGAGAAGTGTTTGAAGTCTGTGTAGTTCATGGTCGATTTTTTTATTTAGGGACAACCACTGCTCTTCCAGTTTTGAAATCTGGCCCTCCACTTCCGGACAGCTCACAGATGCTACCAGCTGTTTGCCTTCACTCAGAGTCTGGTATAGCCGGGCATGCTTTTCATCAATGCTTCTTTTTATTTGCTAATAAAAATGAAGCCAGAGAATGAATTATTAACAACAATAACAAAAATTCAGCCAATTCAACCCATTCACAAATACTTTGTTAAACATTTACAATAGCGACTACTTCATTAAACATCTATATTAGGGACTACTAAAGAAACAAAAACTTTCCTAACCCTCAGACATATAGTCTGGCTGGACAGACAGGATTAATAGTGCATATCCTGGTGTATCAATCACCTTTCACAATGAGAGTGCCCGATTAGTGCAGGTTTATAGCACAGATTTAATTCTATAGACTATACATGTAAACAGAAAAGTCCACAAATGTACACCACTTGTTTAGATTTCACATTTCTCCACTCAAAACCAAAAGGAAAAGACAAGTTGGCAGGCCACGTTCAACATTTTGTGGTACACAAGGGCTCAGAAAATTATGTTTTTAAACTGATGCTAGAGGTTAAACTGATGTGACAGGTTTTGTGTGACCTGAGGATTATTTTAAAAATCAGGAAATTTTACATAAAAATCAGAAAATGGGAAGATCTGGCAACATTGGGTCTGCATTCTTATGTGGTGAAACCGTCTGGAACTAGGTAGCAGCCTCCCCTGTAGAAAAGCCTGTTCTCTTTAGTTCCTGGAGTCCCACCACCCCTATTACTATATACCCAGCTGGCATCACTTATTTCTGTTCTCTTGCCTGACTATCTTAAGCTTTTCAGGTTTGACCTAGGTACGAATGGGATAAACAGGAAATTATTTATTATCCTTTAGACCCAAATACTAAAAAAAAAAAAATCTAGAGTCATCTGAACGTAAGGATTTAGTTGTGAGAAAGCAAAAGGATTTTAGAAAAATAAAACAGATAGCATATTATCATTAATCCAACTTCATGAAAAGAAAAATAAAACTTCAAAACTACAGCTACAATAACCCCCTGAAGAGCGCTTTGTCTATAGGCAATTATTTTCCACAGTTGGGTTCAGCTAGTAACATGTATCCTGACACCTGTTTAATTTAATCTTTAAATTATTATCAAAATAGAATTTTTGCTATTTTCCAATTAACTTAAGCCTTTTTAAAAAATTATCAAAAATTCCACTTTCAACACCCTTTCCACCACCTCCCTAGTTTGTGGGCTAGAATAAAACCTCTAGTATCAGTTTTTTTTTTTTTTCTTTTTTTTTATTTTGCTTTAAGTAAAAATTTACAGTTCAAGTTAGTTTCTCATACAAAAATTTATACACACATTGTTATGTGACCCTAGTTGCTCCCCCTATAACGTAAAAGCACACTCCTCCTTTCCATTCCGGATTTATCATGTCCATTCAACCAGCTCCTGTCCCTTTTTGCCTTCTCATCTCACCTCCGGACAGGAGCTGCCCATTTAGTCTCATGTATCTACTTGAGCTAAAGGCACTCTCTTCACGAGTATCGTTTTATGTCTTACAGTCCAGTCTAATTTATGTCTGAAGAGTTGGCTTCGGGAATGGTTTCAGTTCTGGGCTAACAGAGTCTGGGGGCCATGTCTTCCAGGGTCCCTCCAGTCTCAGTCAGACCGTTAAGTATGGTCATTTTACTAGAATTAGAGTTCTGCACCCTACTTTTCTCCTGCTCCATCAGAGACTCTCTCCCAACATCAGTTTTAAAAAATGGTTCTAATTTTCTGAGCCCTCCTGGGCCAGACAATTCATCTTTAGAGCACCTGAGAAGTTTTAATTTCCCCATTTTATACATGGGAGACAGACTACGCTGGTCACTCAGCCCGTGATGTGCTGAGCCAGAATTTAAACATGGGTTTGTTTGACTCCAGAGGCCAGGCAACTGACCCCTATGTTTCATGGTTAACAGACATCCACTAACAGAGAAGATGACATCTGTCACACACATGCAACCCTCTCTATGACTCAGAGGACTGAGAACAGCCTTAGGAAGTCTTTAAGTGAGGTGGACTTTGAGTTATCTGTCTTCTTCCTCGTCTGGGAAATCTACTTAAAAGTCTTAGAATGATGATGATGATGATTTTTAATACTTCAAATTTAATAGAATCACAGATTTTAAAAAAATATAGTCACTTTTGAGGAGATAATCAGGCTCATATTAGGTTGGCTAATTTTAGACTGCTTTCTTATTAAAATGAGCCTTAAAAATGCTATCTGGGTTTTTTTCTTCTTTTCGATTTTAATTGTTGTAAAAATACACATAACACAACATTTTCCAATTCAACATTTTTCACAAGTACAATTCAGTGACAGCAATCATATCAATCATGTTGGGCAACCATCACCAATATCTGCTGCCAAATCTTCCATCCCCATAAACAGAATGCTATCTGTTGTGAACTGTACTCTTATAGCATTTCAAATGATACCATTTGTATCCCCAGACTAACAAAGAATTAAATAGCAGGTTTCTTTTTTCCTCCTCCAGAGGACCCTCAGAGTTGAGCTCAACACAGTGAAATGACAAGACCAAATGTAGGTTTCTGGGGATCTAGAGTATAAATATAGTGCTCCAGCCTCCGGAAAATGACCCTTGTAGTTGACGGGTACCATCAAGTCGATCTGGACTCACAGCAACCCCATGTGACAGAGAAGAACTGCCCCACAGGGTTTTCTAGGCTGTAGTCTTTATGGGAGCAGAGCATCAGGTCTTTCTCCCACAGAGCCACTGGATGAGTTGGAACTGTCAACCTTCTGGTTAGCAGTCCAGTACTTAACTGTTGTGCCACAAGGGCTTTTTCGAAAACGTCCCTTATAAAGGTTTAAATACATCCATGGGATGGCAGGGTCCTGCCAATCTTTCCTGCTTTCATTTTCCACCCAGTCTATTTAGGCAAGAGATATGCTTTTGAAATTTTAATATTGATATTTGATTACTACCTTCTAGGCGCACAACTCTGATTCTGACAAAACATATTCGAAAGTTAAAACTATTTTGCATTCCTCAAAGCTTCTCTGCTGAACTGTTTCTGTTGAGAAGATCTAAAATTCTTTATCTTGGTCATGTTCTCAATGTCACTTGGAAGCCATTGGAAGGCTTTTTCTTTTCTATGACATTGACACTTGAGACACAGAGACCTTGGTAACAGCACACTAAAAGTTAGACAAGAATTTTTAGAAGTTTGAAGTCTTTTTATAATGCGAGTGGCAAGTAACAGGATTATGGTCCATCTCATAAGGCTGTGTCCAATCAGGCCTTCATGGCTGTAATAAAACTAAAAATATGTGTAGGGATCCATGGTTTACAAAGTAGTTTCCATACTTTAGCTGGTTTGACATCTACAACAACCTCTTGAGACTGGTTGATTATCCATACTGTATAGGTAAAGAAATTGAGACTTAGAAAACAGTAAGGTCACAAAGGTGACATACACTATGCTGAGGAGCTCATGATCAAATCAGCAGTCTACTGGAATAGTGCAGCAGTGAGTTGTGTGGTGAGCAATGTTTCATTTCAATTCAAATTACACAACTTCAAAATCATGCAACTTAGTCAAAATGACACAAAACAAAATACGATGGGCCATGCCTCTGACAACTTAAATGGATGCAAAATACCTGGTAAAATGAAATCCTTTCCATTAATCTTTCCTCTGTCTCTTCCACCAAACTCACAGAGGGCAATGTAGATGTAAGAATTTCCAGGTCCTTTTCAAGAGATGCATAGTTTTCATCAAAGTTTTCCCATTTCTGGAAAACCAAGGACATAAAATCAGTGGGAGCCCTTTCCCAGATTGGTACCAGACAATGACAAAATTAATCATAAAAGCAAAAACGAACAAAATTAAAGCAGATTCCAGGGGTTTCCGAGAGATGTAACTCACCCTAGTTAGAGCTCAGTGTATAACAGAAAACAATTCCATTGCCTTTGAGGCCAAGGTTTAAAAACATCCAGCTTTTTATGCTTGTCATGTCAAATTGGGTAGGGAGTTAAAGTGATGCTCTTAGCATATATGCCTGTAGAGACCTGAGAGCCATATGAGATCTTATCTCTTATTTGGAAAGGCAAAGGGCTAAGTTTTAAAGGCTTTCTCAACAGAAGTTCCTGTCAGGCTGCTCCACTGCATCCTCATCCCTCATCCACTGAACGTTATGCTACTGTGCTGCCTGAGCCTAATTCTACTGAAAACCTTTTTGAGTGTGGGTTTATACCTCATCAAAACCAAAAAACTAAACCAGTGGCTGCGGTCAGGGTAGAACAGCGCTCCACAGGGTTTTCAATGGCTGTGATCTTCAAGAAGTAGACAGTCAGGCCTCTCTTCTGAGGCACCTCTGGGTGGGCTTGAATTGCCACCCTTTTGGTTAGCAGCAGAGCACTCAACCACTTGTGCCACTCAGGAAGTCCTTACATTTCATCACAGGAGTACTACGGCCTTAGTCTCAGTCTAGCCTTGCCCTAGCATTTTCCTTTTTCACAGAAGCCCACTGTGAGGGTCCCAGCACATCACAGAGCTGAGTTATTGACACTAAATATTACCTGTTGGATAAATAGCAACCTCAGTAATAGTGGATAACCTGTTTATTATGGGAAACTTACTGGGCCCATGAAGCTTTTTTCTTGATACCATGAAATATTGCTATAAATATAACTTGACACACTAAATTGAAAATGAATTTTATATCATCATATCATATCATACTCTCAAGTTGAATATGTCCTTGCTTTCTGTTTATTTCCTTTGTTAGGTGCTAATATCTGTTAACAAAGGTTTAAAAAGTTAGAGGGGAAAATCTTAAAATTGAGAAAGAGTTTCATGCAAGCTTTTTTTTCTTTGAAGTGGGACAAGATTGCCATGCATCCTTTTTAGAAGCAGAACATCTGGGCCTGTCCTCTTTGGGGAAGCGCAATTTCTGAATCACTGACTGCTACATTCAAATGATCTCATTCAAGATCTCAAAGTGCTTTCAATTTTGTTAATTCATGCTTCAACCCAGGAGGTAGAAAGATGATGTATCATCCCAAATTAGGTATGAGAAATCCCAGCTAACATTTCATTCAGAAAGTAGCAGTCAGAACTAGGACAAGTTCCATATTCCTCATTGTTATGCCTCCATTTAATGAATGATTAACGATAACTAGCTACTTGTGCTCTATACCTGCAGGCGTGGGTGAAAATTAGGAATTCCCAGTTTAACGTACAAAGTTTATTTAACCTAAATACCTGCAACAAACTCTGTAGCTTCATGCCACACTGGTGTGACTTTTCCTCTAGTAATTTAACTTCTTTGACTTGTTCTGCCCAAAATGCCTCTTTCTTTTGCAATAACGAAGGAAACATTTTGTTGGAATATGTTTGGATCAAAAACATGTCAGCAACAAGCTTCTGGAAAAAAGCCTACAAAACAGAGAAGGTTTTAATAGTTACTCATTTTTTTTAATTGCAAGAATCTTAAAAAGCAAGTTGCCTCATTTTTTTATTCAGTTATACTTGCTTTTTAATGCAAAATCCCAGGACATCCATGGAGTCAAATGTATAAGACAACAAAAAGAAAATTGACTATGGATCCCTTAGTCTTTGAACACTAATGGCATTTTAACAAATCATAAAGAAAAGTTATCCTAAGTAATATCTTAAACAAAATATTCTATTTTAAAAGGCAAACATTATTAATTATTGGTCAATTTCAATTTCCAGTGAGATCTGCTTAAATCCTAAATCAGTTCTGAGCTTAAAGATACTTTAAAAAAAGGGGGACGCCAATATGGTTGATTCATTTCAAGACAATGAGTTGGGTGGATAAATGTGAGTCCAAGCAGTGCACATATTCAACAGATGGGGCTCCTAAACCCTGGGTTTAACTTCCTCTCTACAAAATGGGTAAACAAAGGGAATTTGATGATGGGGTCTATCAGAATTCTGGTATATAAAGGCCCCAGACTTGCAATTTAAGAACCTTTCGAAAGGGAGGTTTTCCTTCACATAGTTCTTCTCTTACAGAGTCTGCTGCCCCCTCAATTTTTTGGAGGGTCCTCTTATACAAATCCCTTCTCTTATTGCTTAAAATAAAGAAGGGTTTGTAAAAGCGTCTAGCACAGGGCCTGGCACACTGTAGATGATCAATTAATAAAATTTTCTCCTTTTCCTCTCTATCCTTTATACAATATTTACCTTACAATTTTTATTAGACGAAGTTCTACTTATCAAAGGCCATAAGACTGTGTGCTTATTGAGGGTAGGGACTATGTCTTATACATTTCTTTTTTTTTTATTATAAGCACCTAAGAAACGGTGTATCTTTACTTGGTGCTCAAGAGATATTTGCTTAATGAAATGAAATGAGTGAAAAACTAAATAACTTATTGTAGCATTATACTAGATATACATATTTTTATGTATTTAAATAATATAGCTTCCTTTTTACCTCAATTCTCAGAAAAGCCTTTTCTAAACTCCCCAAGTCAATGTTCCCTATTAAATGCTCTCATGGCATGGATCCCAATTTAAAATTTATATTTGTTTGAATGGCTCACTGATAAATCTCTACCTTCTCAATCAACCAAATGATCCATGGATGTAAGAACAGTGTCTGTTTTTAACTTATAATTATATTCTTAGAGTTTATCAGAGTTCCTAGTACACAGTAAGCACTCCAGTAAATGTTTCTTAAAAGAATGAATGAATGATGTGTATTTCACCAAGGAAGAAAATGATGCTCTCTGGTCACACTCAGAAAAACCTTCAGATTTTAGTCTATGAAAAGGTGATCTGACCAGGGTGTCTTACCTTGTGATTCTGTATCTGAGCCTGTAAAGCAACTTTACTTTTGGTTTGTTGTAAGTGGTCACGAGCAAGCTTTTCTGTTCCAATATTCACCAGTTCCACCATGCCTTGCAACAGAGCATCTTGCTGAATCTCAGTGATGAAAGGGTTGCTGAGTTCTGAGTACCTGGCTCTTAGGATTCCCCACATACTGTCAAGTACATCCTGAAAAGAAAGAGCAGGTGTGCATGAGCATTTTTATCCAACTGTGAAAATAATCCAAACAAACAACAAATCTAAACCTCTTTGTTGCAAGAAAAAAAAGTCTTACTCCTTACAATCATAGTTCTGGTGAATGTTTTCTGCTCAGACATACCTCTAATTTGTAAACCTCCTGGAGTATACCATAAGGCAAATGAAGCCGCTCCCCTTCATCTCTTAGTTTTGCCACTTGGCTCTCGAAGTTATGTAGTTCTGCTGTATATGCATCTACTTTCTAAGTGGGACACAATGCAAAATGAGTAAAACCCTTTAATAAGTTAGAGCAGTGTACATATTCATTAAAAAACAATTAAGCAGTACAGAAAGGAATTTAAAAAAAAGTGAAAGTCCCGCCTCCCCCTCCCTACCTCTAGCTATGTCACTCTCCCAGACGTCCCATAGTTCCCCGTTTCTAACATGTTCTAAGCATATCCTTCAATTCACTGAATTACACCATAGCATCCTGTGCTGTGGTTTGCACCCCCACTTATTAGCTCTTCAAATTAGTACATATATACCTGGCCCGTTTTAAACAGACACATAATATTTCATTGTAAGGGGGCACCTAACTTTAGTAACAGTGTGCTTTTTAGACATCTGCTCTTGTTTATAGTTCAAAGAGTGCTACCAGGCACATCCTTAGACATTTAAACACATTTATCTTTGTGCACTTGTAATTTGTTTAGGATAAATGCAAATTCAGCACCTAGAACAGTGCCTGCACATTGTAAATCCTCGATTAATATTGCTGAATAAATAACACGAAGTGAAATTGCTGCTAAATATCGGAGGGTATTAATTTATGTTTAAGATTTTGATACATAACCAAATGATCCCAGAAGCTGAACCAATTAGCACTCCTACAAAAGATTGAGGGTCTCATTTCCTAATGCACTTTCCAACAGTGGACAAGCCTAAATTTTTGCCAGATTAATAGGTGAAAGTGGTTTCTTATTTTAATCCTTTGCACTTCATAAAGTACTACTTAAGAGACATTTTTCAAGGTCAACATAAATAGTTTTCATTTATTACTTAAACCTTGCCACTGCTCACAGAAGGAAACGGTTCAGAGGCAAAGCTTCTACATAAGACTCTTTGACCCAAGTTTAGGTCAGTTTGAATTATTTCAACTTGATTACCTGCAGCTGTTCATCAATACTCTGGCTACTAATTTCACTCAAAGACTGTTGCAAAGATGTTTTACTCTTAATAAGTTGATCATATAATCGCTTTATTTCATTCTGTATAAAAAGATAAACACAGGAAAGAGTGAGAAATCTCATTTAGGCCTTGTTACTTTTTGTTGTTGTTTAATTTTTGTGCTGTTGGAAATTTCAAACATATACAAAAATAGAAGGAATCTCGTGTTACCAACATCCAACTTCAACAATGTTTGCCTCCTGGCCTTCTTTCCTCTCTACCCTACCCCCACCTCAGAGTATTTTGAGGCAAACACCAGATATCATGTCATTTCATCAGTACATGTTTCACTATGTATGTTTAAAAGATAAAGAATCCTCCCTCTAAAAATACCGCAATACATTCCCCCAAATCAATAATTTCTTAGTATTATTAACTATCCTGTGAGAGTTCACATTTCTCTTAATTGCCTATAATTTTTTTGTTTGTTTGTTCAAATTGGGATCCAGGTGAGATCCATACGTTGTGATGGATTAATATGTGTCTTAATTCTCTCTTTTCTTTGGTGCGGGGATGTGAAAAAAATGGGTCATTTGTTCTGTGCAGTCTCCCCACAGTTGGGATTTTGCTGATTACACCTCCACAGTGCTCTTTAGCATGTTCTTCTTTTTTTGTGCCTCCTTTACTTGGATTCTGAAGGCTTGATCTGATTCAGGTTTGATTTTATGGGCAAGTCTCTTTCACAAATGGTGTGTTTCATTTCATTTTTATTAGACAATTTTAGTAGCTTGCTAGCTAGTCTACCTGTCTGAAGTCTCTGTCTCCCACAACCTTCAGACATCTGCCAGATTAATTTACCTGAAACATAACATGGATTGTCATTCCTTTGCTCAAAAAACTTTAATGGCTCCCCTTTACTAGAAATTTAAATACAAATCCTCCCACATGACACTCATTAATTGGCTGAATCTAGTACAGGAAAGAACCATTACTTGAGCTCATCCTAATAAATCCATACCCGAGACTTTGGAAAGGGCCTCATTTTCACAAGGTCTTCAACAATGAGCAGCAGAACTAAGAGCACTTCACAAAAGGAGAGTCTCACCATTCCCCTCAGTAATTCCTGCTAAGGACTGCTGCCAGGAATAAGAATTAACGGAAATGTGGAAATGTGTCCTAAAGCAGTACCCAAGCAGGCCATGAGCTCAGAAACGTACCTGATAACTGTGGTTATAGTCAAGGCCAGTTTTCAGGGACTTGCTTCGAGAGGCAGCTGCAGCCTGAGTGTGCTCCAGGCACACTTGGAGGTTTTCAAAACATTCAAGGAACAAGTTGGTTTTCTTGCCCGGCCATGTCACAGCTTTCAAAAGCTCACCTTTCTTGTCACTCATAGCTAAATAAAGTTTTTTCAACTCAAGGGCCAGAGCCTGTAAGGTGGAGAGGAAGGAAGACAGCGGATGAGCTCCGACCTCTAGAGGCTTCAGCTCTGCCCTAACGAGCTGGGCTGCTGTAACAGCCAACACATGGGTTCATTCGATGTTCCCTACCTCGCAGTGTACCTGCTGAGCATAAGCATCCCCTCTGCAAAGTGCAGGGGTTTGTAGCATCTCCTCCATGCTGCTGAGGCACTGACTGACAGCCAGAAGTAGCTCAAAGAATTTTTTATCCAAATTTATATATGTTTCTTCTGTCATGTTTTCCTGAATCAAGAGGGGAAAACAGAAAATAAAAATCATTAAAATGTCTTGCCTTTCTAAACTGGGATATAAATATATATACATATTGAATATTGTTTCAAACACGTTGAGAACGAAGTAGCAGAATACATAAATAAAACAAAATTCAAGAGTTTAATTCTGAGAAAAACAAGTCTAAGGAACTCAGTGTTGTTATTTAACTATTGAGTGAAATTAAAAGGTGAGTTACGGAGATGAAGGACTTCCTTAGCAGAGTCATCTGGGTGGAAGTGTGGTCCCAGATAAATCATACTGCCCCTCTTTCCACTGCCCCAGCCTCCACATTTTAATGTTAGGAGAAACTGGGTAAATGATAGCAAGCACAGCCTGGAGAAGGAAAAGAAGTCACAAAGAGAAGTGTGAGGGGGTTGGAAAGAGAAAGAACAGTGTCTTAAAGATAAGGACTGGCTGCGGGGCATAGGAATTTAGGGGTGTCGTTCATGGCTGATTGTGAGACTCAAGACCACCCTTAGATGCACAACTCTATGGGGATCTCTGGGTTATGCCATGGTGGCCAGGTGAGTTTGGGAACCACAGATTTGTTTTAGCATAAACTGCTGGAACCACCTCTTTTTTTAACCCATGATCACCTTGAATTCCTGACCAGATACGAGCATGCCAAAGCCAGTAATCTCCCCAATTTGGGCTGTGTGTTACTGTCTTCCCTGATGGATACTTAACAATATCCAGTACAGTGACTCAGCATTAAGCCTACTCAAGGTTGTAAACCACATGAATGCTTCCTCATACTCCCTCCCCAGCCCTCCTTCCTAATCTTTCCTATCCCGGATCACCACTGCAGACATTACTAATCAATCATGGTCCTCTCCTCTGCTAATCCAGGACTCCAACTCAGAATCCTTTTCCATACAATGCTCTAGGCAGCCATTATGAAATTGATCAGAGTTGGCAAGCAAGATAAATTCTATTCACAATTCTAGGAGTCATTCTATTATCTGTTGAGTGAAGAAACTATGACCAATTTACAATGATAATATCATGACTCTTTTATTTCTTATGTTATTACAATAAGAGATACATAACGTGCAACTTTAAGAGATACATAACGTGAAACTTCTACCTGTGTCTGGAGATTATTTGCTTCTTGACGTAGGTCTTCAAGTTGGATGGTACAGGCTTGTAGTTCTTCAGTTGTTGGGTATCTAAAGTTATACTTGCCCACACTGGGTAGAACACTTATATTTGTGGCAACCTGTTTTAAAAAAGGGAGCCCCTGTTAGTAAAAGTTGTGGTCCTGATGATATTAATGAAAACAGCAAAAATGCCTTAGTATGCTCTCTCTGAGTCTCCTTCTCGGTAAATATTTTTTACTATCTTGTCATTTGTAAGAAAAAAAAATTTAAACTTCAAACATTTTGGATGGTTTTAAGTCATGACAGGCTTTTTACTTAGACACTTGAGGGTCCTTTTAGATACTAAAATGAGGGGAAAACAAACCACACTTTGAGAATAAAGTAAAACTACTAATCTTTCAATTTAGTAGCAACGATACTCATGCAACAAGGTTATTTAGCTCCTCGTTTACTAGTTGGCTCCTGGTGCAGCCAACTCTTAGAACAGAACACAGATCACCTTTGGTGACAGATCTGCATTTTGATTTGTCAATGAAAAACTAAATAAGTATTTAAAACAAGCTATGAGTTCAGAGGGAGAATGCCTCAGAGTTAATGTCTTCCTCAACTTGGAAAAATGACATAGAAAGAAACAGGGTGGGATGGTGGATGTTTCTTCTTGGGGAAAGATTGGGGAAGGAACTACTAATGATATTCTGCTCTTTGAAAGAGAATGACATGCATATTATAGTATGTACAATAAGGAGAAAGCAAGACTAAAGCCCTACCAAGAGCTTGATTCAAGTTTAATTGGCCAAATAAGGTTCTCAGTCAAGTTGATTTCGACTCACAGCAACCCCATGTGACAGAGTAGAACAGCCCTATATGGTTTTCTAGGCTGTAATCTTTATGGGAGCAGATCACCCGGTCTTTCCCCCATGGAGCCACTGGGTGGGTTCGAACTGCCAACCTTTTGGTTAGCAGCCCAGTGCTTAACCATTGTGCCACCAGGGTTCCTTATCATATGTGCATATTGACATACACACATATATAGCCATATTTTACCTGATCCTCACTGTATTTCTCCTGAAGCATCATGAGATGAGAATTGAAAAGTTTCTACCAGATTGGAGAACTGGGTAATCACTGGTAACCTTTGCCCAGGCTGTTAGAGTGGAATGTTGACAACAGAAGCCCGACTAAGGTGGGCTGAGCAAAAGAACTGGCTGTTCTATTCCGTGTTTGGAGAGAAATCCAACAGTAGCTGGCACAGTGGTCCAGGCTGAATAAAACCTGTCATGGTAGTGGTAGGTGTACTGGTGGAATCCTGAGTGACAGGTACCACTGGCACGTACACTTTCCTCTTCTAATTTCCTCAAAATCCTAGGCTATTTTGTATGTTCAAGTCTTTGCACATGTTGTCTTCTCTGCCTGAAATCCTGTTACCAGCTTTGTCAACCTAATGAACACCAAGACATTGTTCGAAATTCAGCTCAATTGTTATCTTCTCATTGAGGTCTTACCTTGTGCTCCCCTCTCCCCACTGCTGGTAGACCAGCTGCCTCCACTCTACTCAGTAAATTGTTGTATCACAATTCCCTCAGTACTTGATTCATGGTTTATTTTCCCTGCTAGACTTTGAACTCCCCGGGAAATAGGATCAGATTCATCTTTTCAACTTTGGGACCTGGCACAGGGGCTGGCACACAGCAGATTCCAAAGAGCTCTGGATGAATGAATGTTACTTGTACAGCACTGTATAGTTTATAAAGTGTTTTTACATATATTAGCCATTCTTTTATTCATTCAACAAATGTAACTGAGATTCTATGACATGCCAGGAACTGTGCTAGGCACTCAAATGTGAACCAAGCAGACATGGTCTTTCTTTTCATAGTACACACCATCTAGTGGGGAATACAGACAAATAAACAGGTCCACAGTATAGGAAGCGCAATGATCATGCAAGTCCAGGGTGCTACAGAAGCTCAGAGGAGAGGCACCTCAGGCAGATTTCCAGTAGGATGAAGTAGGATCTGCCAAATCAAGAACTCCCACTTTTGCTTTCTGAAAATAAACTGCTACATAATGCAGAACATACATCTTTAGTCAATGTGAATGTTTGTTGAATTTTCAAAGACAAACATGCTTATTTACTGTGAGCATACAAAGACTGACCTGAGGTGCCACAAGCTGAGATGAAGGTAGCCGGATTTTTGATGATAATTCATGTTGTAAATATTGCCATTTGTCTCCACTTTGGCCCTGAGCTGAAAAGACTGCATCTGGGGCATCATTTTTGGGGATAGATGCCTTATCGCTTTTGAGAAAGAGTAAAAGGTAAAGAGAATAATGAAATTTTGCATTACATTCAGACAGTGTTTTAAAAACAATTTTTAAGAAAACACTCTTAATTCTCTCAATCAAAAATACTACTGAATGTCCAACTACTTAAAAATGTTTTACCTCAAAGATGATTCCTGAGTTGTTTCTTTATCTTCTTGGGAATATTGGGGCCACATTTTTGTAACATTAAGTTCTATGAATTTGATTAAATCTTTCTGCTCCACAGGTTTTAACTCCAGGGCCTATAAATTAATAAGATTTCAAATGGTCCAATCAATTATGGTTTTCAATTAGCACCCATGGGTTTCTTCTGCTGAGATCCTCTGATTCTGAACCTCTTCCTAAATCCTTAGATACTATTTCTCTTTCTTTCTTGCTTGTTCTCCTTATCTTTTGTTTCTCAAAAACCTATTTAAAATATTCACTCGATGGACAAGTGTTATTTAAAATATACTACAAACATAGAAAAAATCACTATAAAAATTAACATATTTTGTAACAATAGATGGCAATGTACCGAGTAAAATAAATCAGATGGCACGGTGCCAGGTTTGTTAGATCAGAAAGAATTACACTACTCACTGGCGTTGTCACAGGCTTTTATTATTTACAGTAATCAGGATGATGATAAATGAAGCAAGGGTTTATCAAGAGCCAGGTTCTCCCAAAAGGCTCCCGTCTAAAGGTGAGATGTTTTTGATCATATCCACATGCGCCTTTTACATGCCATGGGCAAGAGAACAATGGGGGACTTGGGGTTGGGCTTATATAGCATAAGCCGGAGGGGTATGTGTGCTGGATTGCATGGGAAAAACGAAAGGGGGTAAAATAAAGGGGCTTTTGCTCACCTGATCTGACCACCGTCTTTTGTTTAGGTGCAAACCAGCATAACCAGAAAGAATGTTTCTTACCCTCTAGCTACAAGACTGATTCTGTACAAGTAAGGAGTCATGGAGACAGAGAAAGTTACTGTGAGCTCAGAATAGGGAAGAAGCTTCCTTAGACAAGGAGAAGGGACTGGGATAGAGAGAGGGATCCAATTCCCAGCCTCCCTATCAAAGAATGCTCAGAACCCAAGGCCTCAGCTTAGGTGGCCTGGATGGGAATCAAAGACAGACCACCTTCTCAGCAATAGGGAAAGCAGTGTTGCAGCTAGAGATAAGTTCATCCAGAAGATATTTGCTCTGTTTGATATAAGATGCAAGTTAATAGAAAAGTTAGTGTGCCTTGCTATAGCAGATAAAAGCAAACGAGGGGCTGTAGCAAATGCTCAAAACTCAGAGTCACTGCACACACACACATGCCCACACATCACATTTTCCATCCAGTCACATAAGCAAACACTCCAATGGCAGTTTAATATTCAGTTCAAAGGGAAATTCCATACAGAAAGCTTTATTCTTGTCCTTATAACTGTTAGGGGTAGAAAGTACCTGTTGCTGCTGGAAATCTTTTTGTCTGCTAAACTGCGGCCTTTCAGTTACAATAAATACAAACGCAGAAAGATTATCTGGCTGGAAAACTTTTTTATGTTCTGAAGGTTTCTTTACAATGGTAGAATGCTGCAAAAAAATTTCATGACGGCAGATTATTTACTTAAAAAGAAAGACCTACTTTACTTCAATTCTAATAACAGAGAAGATTTATATGAAGTAAATGACCATACTTTGTCATTTATTATAATTACATACAAGGATTTAATGTGATTTTTTCATAACAACTTCAAAAAATGCACTACATTTGATGAAGTGGTCATCTTATGCCTTCCTCAACCATATTTATCCAATGAATTACTAAAAGCCAGGAAATTTATTGTCTTTTTCTTAAGAATGAAGAAAAAAAAAACACAAAAAGTATGCTTATGAATTCAAATTTCCCCTATGTCTAAAATATAAGTAGTTTTTTTTTTTTTTACAAAAAGAGAGAACAATATCTATAACAAATTTTACTTCTGTGAGTGTAAGTCCCCGAAGTAGGAACCATAATTAAGTATACATGCAAATCTTATATACTAGGATCCTATTATAAGATGCAAATCTGCATTTATGAATACAGAATGCTTTTTCACAAGAACGCTTTAACTGTATAATACTCTGATCAGTATATAGACATCCTTCTTTTATGAAGAAGGCTTACACTACACCTCAATACCAGCAAGAACACCCAATCCAATCAAACCAACTTAAACCAAACTACCCCTACCACTACCAACAACCTAAGAAAACTGCATAATAAAATAAAACCAATAACAAAAAGCCAGCATACTCATTCCTTACAGTTTCAAGAGGCATAATTGTTTCTCACTTAGTGTATTTTCTCTATAGTTAATTCATCACCTTCATTCAGAGGTCTTTTCTGATGGGTCTACAATACGTGTATGTTGTTGTCGTGTGCTGTCAAGTTGATTTCGACTCACAGCAACCCCATGTGACAGAGTAGAACAGCCCTATATGGTTTTCTAGGCTGTAATCTTTATGGGAGCAGATCACC
>NW_004443946.1:16203517-16204963 GCF_000243295.1 Trichechus manatus latirostris | reverse complement strand
GCCACCAGGGTTCCTTATCATATGTGCATATTGACATACACACATATATAGCCATATTTTACCTGATCCTCACTGTATTTCTCCTGAAGCATCATCTGGAATTTTTCCAAATTACATTTCACAGTTTTTAATTTCAAGGAAAGTGCTTCAGCCTCTTGTTGAATGTCTCCACTATCCCCCAAGCCCTGATCTTTGCAGCTGTCCAACAGAGAAGCCACCTTGTGCTCGATCTCTGTTAGCATAGCCTAGGAAATAAAATCATTTAATTATTCAGAATTTTGGTCTTGAACAAATGTTATTCGCTAAAATATGTCAGATTCTCTCTCAGTACCTAAGTGTATATAAGATATCTTAGACAAAGGATTGGAATGAATGTTGGGGAAAAAAAAAAAACTTCCACATAATTCTTGTACACCCAAACTGACCCCAAATTGTAGCTGTCACTCCAAAATAAACGTAAGTGACTCTATCATCACCTTAGAAAACATAGCAGGATGTATCCAGCATAGCATAACCTGTTGGCGAGTCAATTCTGACTCAAAGAGACCCTGTAGGACAGAAAAGAACTGTCCCATAGGATTTCCAAAGCTATAATCTTTAGGGAAGCAGATTGCTACATCTTTCTCCTATGGAGCAGCTGGTGGGTTCTAACCACTGATCTTTTGGTTAGTTGCCAGGTGCTTAACCACTGAGCCACGAGGGCTCCTTTCAGCATAGCATAGTGATTAAGAATACAGATTCTGGAACTAGAATACCTGGGTTCAGATCTCAGCACTGTCATTTAGTAGCTGTATAACTCTGGGCACATTACTTTATGTGAGTGTGCGGCTAGTCATCCGTAAGATAAGGCTAATCATAGAACTTACCTCCAAGGATCACTGTGAGGAGTTAATAAGTTAATCCATGTGCTCTGCCAGTCTGTGCTTAAAAAGTGTTGACTATTGTTTTTATTTTTTCCAACTTCCTATAACATAAATCTTTTCTGTTGCAATCTAAGGGTCAAGTAATAGTAAAAAAAAAAAAAAAAAAAAAAAAAGAAAGAAAAGAGAACCTACAGACTGGGAAAAAAAATTTTGGACAGGACAGGTCAGACAAAGGTCTAATCTCCAAAATCTACAAGAAAATCCAACACCTCTACAAGAAAAAGACAAATACTCCTATTAAAAAATGGGCAAAGGAAATGAACAGACACTTCACCAAAGAAGACATTCAAGCAGCCAACAGACACATGAGGAAATGCTTGCCATCACTAGCTATTAGATAAATGCAAATTAAAACCACAATGAGATATCATCTCACCCTGACATTACTGGCACAAACCAAAAACACTGGAAATAACAAATGTTGGAGGGGCTGCGGGGAGATTGGAACTCTTATGCACTGCTGGTGGGAATGCAAAATGATACAACCATTTTGGAAAATGATATGGCGCATCCTTAGAAAGCT
>NW_004443946.1:16197929-16202446 GCF_000243295.1 Trichechus manatus latirostris | reverse complement strand
ACCAATCAAACCAACTTAAACCAAACTACCCCTACCACTACCAACAACCTAAGAAAACTGCATAATAAAATAAAACCAATAACAAAAAGCCAGCACACTCATTCCTTACAGTTTCAAGAGGCATAATTCTTTCTCACTTAGTGTATTTTCTCTATAGTTAATTCATCACCTTCATTCAGAGGTCTTTTCTGACGGGTCTACAATATGTGTATGTTGTTGAGTAAGGTTAGTGTTGATGTGTTGTGAGGTTGTTAACCATTGTCATAGGGCAATGTGTACTAACTGTTAAATGAGAAACTATTTTGTTCTGTAAACCCTCATCTAAAGTGAGAACAGCAGCACAACTGGAAGAGCGTAGTTGATGGCAGTGAACTGTGTGTGTAGAAATTTTTGAAATAGTGTATCTTTGGTTATGTATATTTTCACCAAAAAAAGAAAAAAAAAAGGCCAAGAAGGGAGAGGGTTGACATGTCGTGGGGTTGTTAACCAATGTTATAAAACAATATGTGTACTACTGTTTCGTGAGAAACTACTTGTTATATAAACCTTCACCTGAAGTACAATTAAAAACAAACAAACAAACAAACAAAAAAAAACGCTGGCAGGGTAGCCAATACATCCTACAAATTGAAACTGATAAAAAAAAAAAAAAAAAAAAAAAAGACAGTCCCACATAACTTGTGGAACACCCCTTCCCTTGACCTTTTCTTTCTCGTTATCAAGTCAAACAAGCCTCCAAAATATCAGAAAAACACCACAGAGGAAATAATTTGGAACCCTAAATAGAGTCATTGAGACAACTGGCCAACTTACACACAGGTCTAAAAATAAATCAGCTGGATGAGGTAAGCTTCCCAGTTAGCCACCATCATTGTATTCCTCCTCAGCAGATCAAGTTTGCCATCTCCTGGGGCTCAGGAGCTCAACCAGTCCTGGCAGCTGGCTGGCACCAAGCATTCATAGCTGCTTGGAGGGCTGGGCACACAAGTTCAGCAGCCACATTCATATTCACGTGCCAGAACCGTGGTAATCTGAGCTAAAATTCAGTGCATGGCTAAGAACAGGTTCAATTCTTTGAGAGAAACTTAAGGAAAATCTCTATCCTTAAAACAAAATTTCCAACAATACATCTTATAACTACTCCATCTAAGCCAACTACTTGCATCCTCTATAGCCTCTTCTAAGCTTGTTTTTCCCACTTAGGATATTTTATATATACTTTCTCATGTGTGCTTAAGTAATTACCAGTTCTTCATGTTCATAATCAATACTGCCAAGAATATTTTTCTCCTTTTTGGATTATTTTCAAAGGGTAAATTTAAAGTTAATGGTATTATTAGGTCAAAGAAGATGGACATTTTATATGTTGACAGCTGACCTCCCAAAACACTGAACCTATAAAAATACAAAGCTACCAGACATTCAAACCAAAAACCAAATCTGTTGCCCTCAAGTTGATTCTGACTTATGGCGACCCCATGTGTCACAGAGCAGAACTGTTCCACAGGGTTTTCTTGGCTGTAATCTTAACAGAAACAGATTGCCAGTCCTTTCTTTCACAATACTGCTGGGTGGGTTTGAACAGCCAACTTTATGTTAGTAGATGAGTGTCAAACATCTGCACCAACTAGGGACCTATACCAGATATTAATAGATCTATTTTTCTAGAGTTTTTCCAGAATTACATAATTTTTGCCAATGTAATGCAGGAACAAGACAACAGCTGTTTTAATTCACATGTCCTAAATGATCAAGGATAAACATTTTCCTCAAATATTAATTCTTAAATTATCTGTCCTTTGGAAATTTTACTCCTGGGAACTTAGTTTTCTTACAGATAACTACAAGGCGTTTTATATGTTTTAACATTAAATTGTATGAGCCATATTGATTACAAAGACTTATATATATATTTTAAGTTTTTATGGCTATGATACCACAGGAGTTTAAATTATTTTTCTGAAATTATTCAGGGTATCTTTTCCTTTGTAATTTTTCCAATGCTTCAACAGTCTATAGATACTATCTCAACAATATAAAAGAGATAATATTATCATGGTTCATCTTCATTACAATGATCTACTGGCTTATATTTAATTCTTCCTATCTATCCAAAGTAAGATGTGGGCCTAGGTTTTTTTTTTCCATTTTATATCTAATTATTCCAACAGCAACAACAACAAAAAAAAAACCAAACCCACTGCCATAGAGTCAATTCTGACCCATAGCGACCCTACAGAAAAAAGTAGAACTGCCCCACAGGTTTCCAAGGAGCAGCTGGTGGATTCCAACTGCTGACCTTTTGGTTAGCAGACAACCTAAGCTCTTAACCACTGCACCACCAGGGCTCCAATTATCCTAACAGTATTTATTAAATAATTTCTGTCCTCACCATTTTTAGTACTTAGTCATATACACAGTTATGTTGTCTATGTTAGGATTTATTCCTAGAATAGAGATAAATGTCTCTTCCATGCTAGAATGTTTGAAATAGCCTGGATTTCTGAGGCAGATTCAGAAATAGGTTCAGATCCCAGCTCCATTATTTGATCAAATTATAAAACCTGCCCAGGCGTACATTTCATTATATGAAAACACCTTCACGGAGCCCTGGTGGCACAGTGGTTAAGAGCTCAGCTGCTGACCAAAAGCTGGGCAGTTTGAATCTACCATCTGCTCCTTGGATACCCCATGGGGCAGTTCTGCTCTGTCCTATCGTGTTGCTATGAGTCAGAATTGACTCGATGGCAATAGGTTTGATTTTTTCTTGGTTATTTTTCATGGGTGGTGCAAGCATTACATGCACACTGATGTCTTGTCTTCCAGAATAACTGTCTTTGTATGTTACTTTCAGCATTTTTTCCAAAGCACACTGCACCCTTATAGGCCTCCATTTCCTCATCTGTATAATGGGAACACTAGCTCCCTAAGCATCAGAAAGTGTTTTTATGGAGATCGAATGAGGCAATGCATGCAAAATACACGGTAAGCTATGAAGAGCTGTACAAACATGAATTATTGATATTAACTGATGATATTAAAGATACTAACTTCCACCACTTGTTTGTTAGTTTGTTGTACTGTGGTGCCTTGTGTGACGCTATGCCACCTGTATTTCAAATATCAGCAGGGGGAGGTGGGGCCAAGATGGTGGAGTAGTAAGACACTTCCGGTGGACCCTCTTACAACAAAGACCTGAAAAAAACATGTGAATTAATTATATATGACAATCTAGGAGCCCTGACTATCTAAGGCAAAGTTGAGGAACTGGACTGAGTGGCAGGTGGAGGGAGAGATGGTTCAGAAGCAGCAAGGAGTTGCCAGATCTGACCCGGTGAGAGCCTGAGCCCTTCAGGCCTGAGCAGCTCGTGGGTGAACAGTGAGGCAGGCAAGCAGCAGTGCTCAGGAGGTGTGTTCTCCCCACCAGGAGAGACCCAGCGCCAGAGAGTCTATTTGGCCAGCCAGAACCAGTGAGAAGCAGCCCTGGATCAGCAAAAGATATATACTTGCATACAGCCTACTGCGTGGATCAATAACACCCCCCTTAGTGAAAAACCTCTCTCCCATTTACCTCCTCGCTCCCTGCTCTGCACTGGGTCCTGAACCAGCTTCAGCAATTGTTGAGTTCCCTGGGCCGGAAGTAGGATCTGTCACATGCCCTGACCAATTCTCCCAGCCTTAGAGAGTGAACAAATTAACGGGAAAAAATAAACTGACAGCTCCCCTAAGCCAGGAACCAAGGGTAGGCACAGCTCCTTTGTCTAAGCACAGGCATAAGGGATCCACGGACTTTGAATGCCTTTCCTCCTGCAGACACTTGTGCGGGCCCGTTTCAACAGCATAGGCCCTCATTACCACAGTACAAGAGGGTATATACCGGAAGTCTAACTTCAACTGTTTCAGCTGTGAAGTGGCAGGTTCTTCACATTTGACACTGCTCTGCCCATTAAGCAAGGTCTTCACCTACCCACATCAGGGGCGTGAGGACTGGTGTCTCCACCCATGCCACCTAGCCACCTGTGATACGGGCCCAAGATTAAGAGGTGCCCCCAGTCCTTACAGCCAACAGCACTGGGTGCTCATAGTCCAGCAGCAAAACCCACCCACCTACGTGCCTTCTTCCTGGACACTCGGGGGTGGCCATCAGCCCCCTGCCTTGCTCAGAGTGTGTCCCCCTGCTGCAGCCAGATGCCTGTGCCTACACCAATCACGCATGCCTGTCTAGGACTCTAAGTGAGAGCCACACCACACACTTGCTGGCTAGCTACGTGGCCACCTGAGCTGAATCCATTCAGGAGGAGTGGGCGGACTCCTGAGCTTACATACCTAGTAACAGATCTAACCACCTGGTGACAGGACATTAGAGCTTCAAGGTGCTAATAATCGAACTAGCTCATACGAGCAGCCTATTTGGGCATATCAAAACAAAACAAGCTAGGACACAGTAAGCAAACATAAAATAAATATAATAACTTATTGATGGCTCAGAGACAACAGTCAATATCAAATCACATAAA
>NW_004443946.1:16187734-16197133 GCF_000243295.1 Trichechus manatus latirostris | reverse complement strand
AAATTAGGGCATTTCCAGATAAACAGAAGTTTAGGGAATTTGCAAAAACCAAACCAAAATTACAAGGAATACTAAAGGGAGTCCTCTGGTTAGAAAATCAGTAACATCAGATAACAACCGAAGACTAGAACACAGGCCAGAGCAACCAGATATCAATCCAGATAGGGCAGTCACAAAAATAAATCAAAGCTAAAACACTGAAAATAGGGAACAGATGTCAACATGTAAAAGATGACAACATTAAAACAAAAAAGAGAGACTTAAAAAATGGAGACATATATTTTGCATATGGAGAGGAAGTCAAGGCAATATAAAGAAATAAAAGACTAGTATAAACTTAGAAAAATAGGAATAAATATTAAGGTTACCACAAAGGAAGCTAACAATCCTACAAGTCAAATATCAGCAGGGTCACCCATGGCAGACAGGTTTCAGCAGAGGTTCCAGACTAAGACAGACTAGGAAGCAGGACCTGGCGATCTACTTCTAAAAAAATTGGCCAGTATAAACCTTATGAATAGCAGTGGAACACCATCTAGTATAATGCGGGAATATGAGCCCCTCAGGTTGGAAGACACTCAAAATAGGACTGGGGAAGAGCTGCCTCCACAAAGTAGAGTTGACCTTAACGAAGTGGATAGACTAAAGCTTTTGGGATCTTCATTTGCTGATTTGGCACGACTCAAAGTGAGAAGAAACAGCCACAAAAATCAATTAATAATTGGAATGTGGAATGCATGAAGTATGAATCTAGGAAAACTGGAAGTTGTTAAAAATGAAATAGAACACTTAAAGACAGATATCCTAGGCATTAGTGAGCTGACTGGTATCGGCCATTTTGAATCAGACAGTCACATGGTCTACTATGCAGGGAATGACAAATTAAAGAGGAATGGCATCCGTCATCATCAAAAAGAACATTTCAAAAACTATCCTGAAGTACAATGCTGTCAGTGATAGCATAATATCCATATGCCTGCAAGGAAGACCACTTAAAGAACTATTATTCAAATTTATGCGCAACCACTAATGCCAAAGATGAGGAAATTGAAGTTTGTTTGTTTTTTTACCATTTCTACAGTTTGAAATTGATCAAACATGCAATCAAGATGCATTGATACTTACTGGTGATTGGAATGTGAAAGGTTGAAAACACAAAAGAAGGATGGGTAGTTGGAAAATATAGCCTTGGTGAAAGAAATGACGCAGGAGATTACATGATGGAATTTTGCAAGACCAATGAACTATTCCTTGAAAATACCTTTTTATAACAACATAAATGGCAACTATGTCCACAGACCTCACCAGATGGAATACACAGGAATCAAATTAACTACATCTGTGGAAAGAGACACTGGAGAAGCTCGTTACCATCAGTCAGAACAAGGACAAGGGCCGACTGCGTAACTGACCATCTATTGCTCATATGAAAGTTCAAGCTGACGCTGAAGAAAATTAAAACAAGTCCACAAGAGCCAAAGTGCAACCTTGAGTATATCCCACCTGAAGTTAGAGACCATCTCAAAAACAGATTTGAAGGATTGAACAGTAATGGCAGAATATCAGACGAGTTATGGGATAACATCAAGGACATCATACATGAAGAAAGCAAAAGGTCATTAAAAAGCCAGGAAAGAAAAAAAAGACCAAAACAGATGTCAGAAGAGACTCTGAAACTTGCTCTTGATCATAGAGTAGTTAAGGCGAATGGAAAAAATTGATAAAGGAAAAGAACTGAATAGAAGATTTCAAAGGGCAGCATGAGAAAACAAAGTGAAGTATTATAATGAAATGTGTAAAGACCTAGAGTTAGAAAACCAAAAGGGAAGAACACGCCTGGCATTTTTCAAGCTGAAAGAACTGAAGAAATAATTCAAGCCTTGAATTGCAATACTGAAGAATTCTATGCGCAAAATATTTAATTACACAGTAAGCATCAAAAGAAGATGGAAGGAATACACAGAGTCACTGTACCAAAAAGAATTGGTCGATGTTCAGCCATTTCAGGAGGTAGCATATGATCAAGAACTGATAATACTGAAGGAACGAGTCCAAGCTACACTGAAGGCACTGGTGAAAAGCAAGGCTCGAAGAATTGACAGAATACCAGTTGAGATGTTTCACCAAAGGATGCAACACTGGAAGGGCTCACTTGTCTATGCCAAGAAATTTGGAAGATAGCTACCTGGGCAACCGACTGGAAGAGATCCATATACATGACTATTCCAAAGAAAGTGATCCAACAGAATGCAGAAATTACTGAACAATATTATATTACACGCAAATAAAATTTTGCTGAAGATAATTCAAAAACAGTTGCAGCAGTGCATCCATAGGGAACTGCCAGAAATTCAAGCCAGATTCAAAAGGAGGCACGAAACAAAATTCTAACTCACAACAGTAAAAAAAAAACACGTTTACTGGCCTGACAGACTGGAGAAACCCTTGAGAGTATGGCCCGCGGACACTCTTTTAGCTCAGTGGTGAAGTCACTCCCGAAGTTCACCGTTCAGCCAGGGATTGGACAGCCTCATACAACAAAATGGGACTAATGAGGCACAGCGGTCCAGGGACAAGGACTAGAAGGCAGGAGAGGACAGGAAAGCTGGTAATAGGGAACCCAGGGTTGAGAAGGGACATGTCGTGGAGTAGTTAACCATTGTCATAAAACAATATGTGTATTAACTGTTTAATGAGAAAGAATTTGTTCTGTAAACCTTCATCTAAAGTACAACAAAAAAAAATGAAGTAGATAAACATTGGTCCACTGGAAATTAATCCCTAAAAAGCAAAGCACCATGCTCATAGAAAGAACGCCAAGTTCCAGTTAAATTATAAACTAGCAAAGCTTCGGCTAAATTATCAATGCTATATTAGAACTACATGTTAATGAAATCCCTATGAGACTGCATCAAGTTAATTTTATCCAATTTTCTGAGTACATGCATAAGGCTTTAGTGAGCACTCCAGCCACCCTTTTCATTTCACAAAGGATCGTCACAGAGGATGGGTGAGTCTGAGCATTCTGCCCTAAGTCAGGCAACTAGAGAGTGGGAGAAAAGAAACTCAAACTCATAGTTCCTGGTTCCTTGTTCAGTGTGCTTTTAGGAATGCCATGTTGCCTCTTTGTTTCTACCAGCCTTATTTCCCAAAACTCCTCTATATATTTAAATTGAGTCTGAAATGGCAAATGTCATTTTAATTGGAAATTACATAGACAGCCAACCCACGCAAGACTAGCAGCATTTGTAGTAAAATGTCAGCAAAGCCTTTTTATGCTGTATCTGCAATCTTGCAAATCAGGACATTCACTTTCATGTCTGATGAATGTATATTCAAAGTAGTTATTATTATAAATAAAAATAACAGCCAACATTTATTGATCACTTTTTATGTGACCAAGAAACCCACCGGTGTAGAGTCAATTCCGACTCACAGTGACCTTATAGGACAGAGTAGAACTGCCCCATAGGGTTTCCAAGGAGTAGCTGGTAGATTTGAACTGCTGACCTTTTGGTTAGTAGCTTTATCACTTAACCACTTTGTCACCAGGGCTCCATTTTATGTGATAAACACTGATTTTTATGTCTTATTTAATCCAGCAAAACCTCTATGAACTAACCTATTATATTTTCCAATTCTATACATGAGGAAAGCAAAGCTGAGAAGTTAAGTGACTTCCCCAAGTTCATAGTCCAGGATTCGGACTCTAGATTCTGAGCTCTTATTCACTACTGTCTTCTCAAGAATATTGCTTTTACAAACAATTTCAAAGAGTCACCCTGAGAACTGTAAGTTGAGGCCAAGATCATTACAGCAGCCAAATAACACGAAGAAACACACTGTTGATTTAAGAAAAATGCATCTAATCCTGGGAAGTGGCAAATCATAAACTCTGACCCATCAGTCTTACCTGGCACGTGACCAACTGCTGTTCCACCACCTGCTGCATGCTAGCGTTTAATGTTTCCGGCTCAAATGCCATGCTGGCTTGGTCCAGCCGTTCCTCTAGCTCGGCTACCTGGGTCTTGCAGACATGGAGGACCTCAGCAGGCTCGGGCCTCGTTTTCTCCACTGTGGCCTCAAAAGCTCCTTGCTCGTCAGGAAAGCCCAAAGCTGCAGCCTTGAAAGGAGGTGTGGAACCCTAAGATAAATTCAAAGATAAACCCACAGTGAAAAGTCCGGAGTCCAAAGTTTTCAGATTTGAGGCTGCAAAGACCTGTGAACCTGCAGCACTTCCTCAGTTAAAAGAAAAAGAGAGAGAGAGAGAGAAAGAGCAGAAGAAAGAGAAGAAAAATGCACCTCCACACTCATAGCACGTCTCATGTGACCTGGTGCCAGAGGTTTCCAAGCAGCCGATCTGCACGTACACAGGTACAGTATTCACCGGCCCAGAGGAAGTAAATGGGCTCACAGTTCATTAAGCAGTGAACCCCAAGAGACAGGTGAGAGTGTGGTGGAAGAGTGTGGGTGTCTGTGTCTAAAACACTTCAGGAAACTGGCCAGTGTTTAAAGTTGCGTGACACATGATTAAGCAATGCTTACATTGCTGTGCACTCTGTTCAAACAGAAAAAAACAAACACACACACACACCAAACAGCTCTACAAACTGGCTGGGGTATGGTGAATTATGCCACCCATTTTTAACTTCACAACATCTTCTCAAGTGGTTAGATTGAAAAATATTTTAGTTGATTTTTTTTTAAACATACATACTATTATTCATCTAAACTTCTTCCTATTTAAAATAATCTGAGGGTCAAGTAGTGAGTTTCAGTGGGGCAGCCGGGAAACTTATCTCCTACTTCTCAGTGAGAATTCCTAGAACTACCTTTCACCTTCTGGATAATTAAATATTTATTAACAACTAGATGCTTATAGTATAGTATAAAGAAAGTGTCATGTGTTCTTTTCATACTGAAATAACTGGATCAGTTGTTACTCCAACAGAAAAATTTTACGCAGATAGCAAATGAAAGTACTCTAGTAATTTAATAGATATTTTCAATTTGAGGTAAAAGATGATTTGATGCAGAGACATTTTTGCCTCCCACTGTATTACCTATGCTTTTTTCCTGAATATTGAGAGAGTATATTGAACTTGTAGAGAAACTCCTTCAGGAATAAGAATTTTTTTTTCCTGCACTATAAAATTTTCATCTCAATAAATATTTTTATTGGATATGATTAAATACAATGTTTTCTATAAAATATTTTGCTAACTACATGTTAGCATTTAATGAGGCACTATTTCTAGCCAAGTGACAAGACTTCTAATCGAAGCTGCTCACAAATGTATGTTGTTGTTAGGTGCCATTGAGTCGGTTTTGATTCGTAGTGACATTATGTATAACACAACGAAATGCTGCTCAGCCCTACAACATCCTCACAATCCTTGCTATGTTTGAGCCCACTGTTGAAGACACTGTGTCAATCCATCTTGTTGAGAGTCTTCCTCTTTTTCGCTGACCCTCTACTTTACCAAGCATGATGTCTTTCTCCAGGGACTGGTCCCTCCTGATAATATGTCTTGGAAGAAGTCCAGCCAAAATTCTGCTAGTGCGGACGGCGAGACTTCATCTCATTTATACAAACATACACCCTAACTCAAATGCACATTTTCCAATGTTTGCAAAATTCTTTTTAAACATAAAATTTTCAGTACAACAGAAGTGAACAAAACTGACAGTGGTAATAAAAATACACAGGGCAGAACCTCCGGGCAACATGGCACTATAGTCAGAAGCACCACGCTGTCCCTC
Source organism: Trichechus manatus latirostris (assembly GCF_000243295.1). NCBI lineage: Eukaryota > Metazoa > Chordata > Mammalia > Sirenia > Trichechidae > Trichechus > Trichechus manatus. The sequence goes on along the minus strand of NW_004443946.1, from coordinate 16,191,370 downwards.
CAAGGCAAAGATCAGAAAAACTAAGCCAAACAGAGTCACACGCCAGTCCTGAAACCATAAGCATCAAATGAAGAGATAAAGAACCCAGCCAAGCACCAAATGGGATAAGAAACGGATCGAGAATATAGAGAGAGGAGAGATACATGCAGAGATCCCCTATCAGCTACCACAGCACGAATACGCCATCTTTGACTCCACCAGACACAGCAAACAGGGGGTACGAGAAAGCAGCTTCACAGAGCTTCCAGAAGGAGACAGAACAACTGGTAACCAGCAATACAGGCTTTCCCACCCCCCACCCTTATTCATCCCCACTTAGCCTCCTCTGCTTCCGGTAGCCACAGTCTTTTGGCCAGGAAGCACCAGCTTAACCCCAGTGTCACCCAGATTCCACCCGCACACACTGGCTGACTCCCTGAGTGCCTTTTGTTGGCTGCTGGTGTTGCTTTTTTCTGCTTCTTTAGATTTCTTCCTTACCTCTCACCACCTCCCCATCCTTTCTCTCAAATACCTGGCTCCGTGCACCATCTCTGCTTCTTCCTGAGGTGCTATGGAGCTCTGCTTGAGTGTGGAACTGCTTCCCGGTCCGTATTGCCACATTGGTGGGATCCTGGGGCTTTTTTGTTTGTTTTGAGTTGTTTGTTTGTTTTCTTTTTCTTTTCTCGAGTTGGGAACCCATTCTGGCCGGGTAGTGCTGCATGGCTTGGGACTTACCCTCTCAGCTTGCACAGATGCACACAGGGATCCCTGAAAGCATTTATTTTTTTGTGGGTTTTCTTTTTTCTGTTTTTTGGAGGGTTTTTATTGTTGTTTTTAAAAAATTTGTTTTGTTTTCTTTTCCCTCCTATTCCCTTTTTGTCTTCATTACTCAGTTTGTCATCTCTCTATACCTTCCTTCTCTTCCTGTCCCCTGAATACCTGGCACTGAGTGACACCTCTATGCCTTCTAGCCAGGCTGTACTTCAACACCTGGGAACAACTTCCCCAGACCTCACAGCCACACCGGTGGGATCCCTGGGAGCTTTGCTGTTCTTTTTTCTTTCTAATTTTTATTTACTCATTATTTTCTTCTCTTTTTTTTTCTTCCCCTTTTTGTTTTTCTCCATTTCATAGTCTCTCATCTCTGCACTCCAATGGCAAGCTCCCCTAGCACTCTTTTTTCTGTGTTTGTATGTTTTTGGCTCCTGTTCCTCTCTCTACTCTCCCATACCCATCTTAGCTCCACACATCACAATCTCCCTACTCCATCCTGCCTACATGCACCGTGCACTTAACATCACACTACCAAGCAGCACAGGCACAGGCTACCAGAACCTACCCTGCACTGATTACTGATCTGCCCTGGTAGCTGTAGTAAGTGCCACAAACAACGCATCCCAGCAACTCCTCTTCAGTTAGACCTGCCCTGCTGTACCATATCTGAGTGACTGACACTGGCAATTGGAGGAGACAAAAAGTATCGTACCCACAGACAAGCAAACAACAAAGAAAACACAGCCTGTCTGCTCGGACATACTGAAATTAAAAAAAAAAAGGATGAAACAAACAAATCTACAATCAATAAACAAGAAAAATAACTATTGAACGCCCCGAAGACAGGAGACAATATCAAAACATTTATAAAAACAGGACAGGATGGTTCCAGCAGGCATCTAAGATAAAACAACAGGTAACTTTCCAGTAGAAGAAAACGCACTAGAATTACCTGATAGGGAATTCAAACTCTAATACTCAGAATTATCCAAGAGTTGAAGCAAAAAGCAAACAAAAATGAGGAAAAAATAGACAAATTCATGGAAAAGGCAAACAAATTCATGGAAAATAGAGACCAAAAAAATGGAACAATTCAGGAAAATAATGCAGGAACAAAATTCCAAAATAAATTCACAACTAGAAATTATACAAAAACAACAATTAGAAATCTAAAAGATAAACAACAAGATTACAGAAATGGACAGTGTCTGAGAAGAGCTGAGGAGCAGATGTGAAACAGTGGAAGATAGGATCACCGTAATTGAACACAAACACTTGGATACAACTGTGTTTGAGGAAAACTCAGTAAAAAGAATGAAGAAAAATGAAGAAACCCTGAGAATTATGTGGGATACAATCAAAAGCAAAAATTCACGAGTGATCAGAGTTCCAGAACAGGGGGAGAAAACAGAAAACACAGAGAGGCTCACTGAAGAACTGCTGCCAGAAACTTCCCCAATATCATGAAAGACGAAAAGCTGGCCATCCAAGAAGCGCAATGAACCCCATATAGGATAGACCCCAAAAGAAAATCACCAAGGCATATCATAATCACACTCGCCAAAACCAAAGACAAACAAAAAATTCTGAGAGCAGCTCGTGAAAAACAAGGAGTCACAAACAGAGAAGAAACGATAAGACTAAGCTCAGATTATTCAGTAGAAACATGCAGGCAAGAAGGCAATGGGATGACATATATAAAATCTTGAAAGAAAAAAATTGCCAGCCAAGAATAATATATCCTGTAAAACTCTTGTTCAAATATGATGGTGAATTAGGACATTTCCAGATAAACAGAAATTAAGGGAATATGTAAAAACAAAACCAAACTTACAAGAATTATTAAAGGGCGTCCTCTGATCTAAGAACAAACAATGTCAGCTCACAGGTTGAATCTAAGACACAGGATCGTACCAGCCAGATACCACTCCATGAGATGAACTCTCAAGAACTATCCAAAACCAAAAAAAATAAAATAAACAGGGAATCACAGCAGTTAATCTGTAAATAACAACAACATCAGAACAATAAAAGAAGGAATACACCGTGTAGGTATAGAACCTTCTAATGGAGAGAAAGGCAAGGCGATACCAAGTAATAATACACTGCTTCAAACTTAGAAACATAAGGGTAAATTTCACGGTAAACACAAAGAAAGTTAACAAACATACTCATAAAAATAAAGAGGAAAAACATAAAGTCTCTGTAAAAACATAACCTACGAAATCAAAAGAAATGAAAACAAATCCACAAACAAAAGGAATTCAACGCAGGAGAGCAAGAGGAACAAAGAAAACACCAGCACCACAAAAAAGCACTACAACATGAGAGGAATACACTCACATATATCAATAATTACACTGAATGTAAATGGCCTCAATGAACCCATAAAGAGATGGAGAGTGACACAACAGATTAAAAAAAAGGACCCATCAATATGCTGTCAACAAGAGACACACCTTAGAAACAAAGATGTGAATTTATTAAAAATCAAAGGTTGGAAAAAATATATCAAGCTAACAACTACCAAAAAAGAGCAGGAGTGGCAAAACTAATCTCAGATAAAATAGACTTTAAAACAAAATTCACCATAAAAGACAAAGAAGGACGCTATATAATGATTAACGGGACAATCAATCATGAAGACATAACCATACTAAACATCTACGCACCCAATGACAGGGCTCCAAAATACATAAAACAAACTCTAACAGTACTAAAAAGAGAAATTGACAGTTCCACAATAATAGCAGGAGACTTCAACACACCACTCTCAGTAAAGGACAGAAAATCTAGAAAGAAACTCAACAAAGATGCCGAAGACCTAAAGGCCACAATCAGCCAACTTTACCTCATAGACATATATAGAACACTCCATCCAAC
>NW_004443946.1:16175076-16187127 GCF_000243295.1 Trichechus manatus latirostris | reverse complement strand
TAAGAAATGGAATGGGGGACATTACAACAGACCCAACTGAAATAAAAAGGATCATAACAGAATATTATGAGAAAACATACTCCAACAAATCTGAAAACCTAGATGAAATGGATAAATTTCTAGAAACACACTACCTACCCAAACTACAACAAAGTGATGTTGAAAATCTGAAAAGACCCATAACAAGAGAAGAGACTGAAAAGGTAATTAAAAAAACTCCCAACAACAAAAAGCCCTGGCCCAGATGGCTTCACTGGAGAATTCTACAAAATATTCAGAGAAGAGCTTACACCAGTACTACTCAAACTATTTCAGAACATAGAAAAGGAAGCAACACTTCTGAATTCATTCCATGAAGCCAGCATAACCCTGATAACAAAACTAGGCAAAGATGTCACAAAAAAAGAAAATTACAGACCAATATCTCTCATGAACACAGATGCAAAAATTCTCAACAAAATTCTAGCCAATAGAATTCAACAGCATATCAAAAAATAATACACCACGACCAAGTAGGATTCATAGCAGGTATGCAAGGATGGTTCAACATTAGAAAATCAATCAATGTGATCCACCACATAAATAAAAGGAAAGAATCACATGATCATCTCAATTGACGCAGAAAAGACATTCGACAAAGTCCAACACCCATTCCTGATAAAAACTCTCAACAAAAAGGTATAGAGGGGAAACTTCTTAACAAAGGGCATCTATGCAAAATCAACAGTCAACATCATTGTTAATGGAGAGAGGCTGAAAACATTCCCCTTGAGAACAGGAAGAAGACAAGGGTGCCCTTTACCACCACTCCTATTTAACATTGTGCTGGAAGTAATAGCTAGAGCAATAAGTCAAGAAAAAGAAATAAAGGGCATCCAAATTGGTAATGAAGAAGTTAAACTGTCCCGATTTGTGGATGATATGATACTATACACAGAAAGCCCTAAAGACTCCAAGAGAAAACTACTGGAACTAACAGAAAGATTCAGAGTAGCACGATACAAGATAAACATACAAAAATCAGTTGAATTCCATACACCAATAAAGAGAAGGATGAAAAGGAAATCAGGAAAACAATACCATTTATAATAGCCCCTGAAAAGATAAAATACTTAGGAATAAATCTAACCAGGGATGTAAAGGGCCTATACAAAGAAAACTACAAAACACTACTGCAAGAAACCCAAAGACATCTACATAAATGGAAAAACATACCATGCTCATGGATAGGTAGATGCAACATTGTGAAAATGACAGTTCTACCCAAAGCAATTTACAAATACAATGCAATCTCAATCCAAATACTAACAACATTCTTTAAACAGATGGAAAAACTAATCATTAACTTTATATGGAAAGGGAAGAAGCCCCAGATAAGTAAAGCACTACTGAAGAAGAAGAATAAACTAGGAGGATTCACACTACCTGACCTCAGAACCTACTATACAGCTATGGTAGTCAAAACAGTGTGGTACTGGTACAATGACAGACGCATTGACCAATGGAACAGAATTGAGAACCCAGATGTAAATCCATCCACCTACGGTCACTTGATCTTTAACAAGGGCCCAAAGTCCATCAAATGGGGAACAAATAGTCTTTTGAACAAATGGTGTTGGCAAAACTGGCTGTTCATCTGTAAAAAAAAATGAAACAGGACCCTTACCTCACACCATATACAAAAACTAATTCAAAATGGATCAAAGACTTAAATTTAAAGCCAAAAACTATGAAGTTCATAGAAGAAAAAATAGGACCAACGCTATAGGCCCTAATACACGGCATTAAAAGGATACAAAGCATAGCCATAAACACACAAACTCCAGAAGATAAGCTAGATAACTGGGATCTTCTAAAAATCAAACACCTATGCTCTTCAAAAGACTTCACCAAAAGAGTAAAAGGAGAACCTAGACTGGGAAAAAAATTTTGGACAGTACAAGTCAGACAAAGGTCTAATCTCCATAATCTACAAGAAAATCCAATACCTCTACAACAAAAAGACCAATAATCCTATTAAAAAAAGTGCAAAGGAAATGAACAAACACTTCACCAAAGACGACATTCAAGGGGCCAACAGACACATGAGGAAATGCTTGCAGTCACTAGCCATTAGAGAAATGTAAATTAAAACCACAATAAGATACCATCTCACCCCAGCATTACTGGCACAGATCAAAAACACTGGAAATAACAAATGTTGGAGATGCAGCGGGGAGATCGGAACTCTTATGCACTGCTGGTGGGAATGCAAAATGATACAACCATTTTGGAAAATGATACGGCGCTTCTTAGAAAACTAGAAATAGAAATACCATACGATCCAGCAATCCCATCCCTAGGAATATATCCTAGAGAAATAAGAGCCGTCACACGAATAGACATATGCATACCCAGGTTCATGGCAGGATTGTTCACAATAGCAAAAAGACAGAAACAACCTAGATGCCCAGCAACAGATGAATGGATAAGCAAACTATGGTACATACGCACAATGGAGTACTATGCAAAGAGAAAGAACAACGATGAATCTGTGAAGCATCTCATAACATGGATGAAACTGGAGGACATTATGCTGAGTGAAATAAGTCAATCACAGAGGGACAAATATTGTATGAGACGTCTATTGTAAAAACCATGAAAAAATTCACACACAAAAAGTAACAATCTTTGTTGGTTACCAGGGATGGGAGGGGTGGGGAGGAAATACTAAATAGGCAATAGATAAGTGGTATCTTGGGTGAAGGGTGAGACAGTACACAATACTGGGGAAGCCAGCACAACTTGTACAAGGAAAGGTCATGGAAGCTCCATAGACACATCCAAACTCCCTGAGGGACTGAATTGCTGGGCGGAGGGCTGTGGGGACCATGGTCTTGGGGAACATGTAGCTCAATTGGCATAACATACTTTATAAAGACAATGTTCTGCACTCTACCTTGGTAAGTAGCGTCTGGGGTCTTAAAAGCCTGTGAGCAGCCATCTAAGATACTCCACTGGTCTCAACCCTTCAGGAGGAAGGGAGAATGAGGAGGACAAGATGAATCCAAAGGACTAATGGACCACAGCTATCACAGCCTCCACCAGACTGAGTCCAGTACAGCTAGATGGTACCCGGTTACCACCGACTGCTCTGACCAGGATCACAACAGAGGGTTCTGGACAGAGCTGGAGAAGGATGTAGAACAAAATTCTAACACACACAAAAAAGACCAGATTTACTGGCCTAAAGGAGACTGGAGAAACCCCAAGAGTATGGCCCCCAGACACCCTTTTAGCTCAGTGGTGAAGTCACTCCCGAAGTTCACTGTTCAGCCGGGGACTGGACAGCCTCATAAAACAAAAAGGGACTAATGAGGCACAGCAGTCCAGGAACAAGGACTAGAAGGCAGGAGGGGACAGGAAAGCTGGTGACAGGGAACTTAAGGTTGAGAAGGGACAGTGTTGACATGTAACCATTGTCATAGGGCAATATGTGTACTGTTTAATGAGAAATTACTTCTTCTGCAAACCTTCCTCTAAAGTACAAAAAAAAAAAAAGAATTATGTGAGATCAAATTGACAACAGCAACTCAAAAGGTTTGACGGGAAGCCTAGGGGGCAGTGAGCTGAAGATAATGGTGATGGAATAATTTGGAAAAGGATAGTGAGAATAGCAGCACAACTGAAAGAATGTAATCGATGTCACTGAACTGTACATGTAAAAACTTTTGAAATGGTGTAACTTTGGCTATGTATATTTTCACCAAAAAAAAAGGTCCTCCATGCTTGAGAAGGGTGAGTGTTGACATGTCATGGGGTTGTTAACCAATGTCATAAAACAATACGTGTACTGACTGTTTAATGAGAAACTATTTGTTCTGTAAACCTTTTATTAAAGTACAACAAAGAAAAAAAAAAAATACACAGGGCATGAAAATGCCATTCATTTGGCAGAAGTGTCTCTGGATGGTACTTCTTCCCTTTGACATCTATTAACTTCACACATATTTGCTCTTTTCTGCCAAAATGCTACTTCTTCCTGGCTTTCAATAATCTATTTTTATAATTTTGTTCAAGAATCACCTTCTTGATAGATTCTTCCCTTTCCTGTGTCGTCTTTGCACTTCATACACAGTACCACATATACTTGGATTCACTTGTTTCAATTCTTTTTTAACCTTGATTTTAAAAATCAGTAGTTGTATGATTTTACTGCAGGACACCAATTTTTAGTAATCTGATTCAATGTTTTCTAGCTTTCAGATATTGCTATGCTTTAGTGGTAAAGATTCTGGGATCCCTTTATTTGACCCTTGAGTTAATAATCCTGAACAGATTTACCATCTGCCTTCTGTGCTTTATTTATTAAAAAAATACTATTTAAGGACCTATTATATACAACACACTTACAAATGAGAGTATTGAGTTTCTTTCACTAAACTGAGGAAACAAGGAAGCTGGATGACTAACCTAGACTTTATTTGCTAGTTAGTTGAACCTGAAAAGAATACAAAGCTGAACGTGAGAAAAGAAAGTTTGTAACCATAGAACTTCAGAGGTGAAAGCAGTCTCGGGAACTCATTAGTGACTATTCTACCAATCTCTTTTTACAGTCAAAGAAACTGAAGTGCATGTAACGTTTAGTCACTTTACACATCTCCCGTTTCATCGTGTTCCTTCTGAGAAGCTGAGACCCAAACATAACTTACTTGCCCAAAGTCACACAACTCCTGCGATCTTTTAATTCTGACTTCACAGTATTTTCCAAAAAAGCACCCCTGGTCAATATCTTCTCTAACTGGTAGATCCAAATTGTAAAAGCAGAAATTATTTAAAGGGACATTTTATTATTCTGAAATTTTTGGGGGGATAAAAAGTCTTACTGAAGGTATTTCTTATTAAAGACAATTATGCCGTAAATTAATCATATGTAACTTCCACTGGGCTCTTGTTATGAGCCAGGTATTGTGCTAAATGTGATACACGGACCACCTGATTACTCCTCACCGCAAGCCTACTATTACTTCTGGCATACTGATGGGGAAACCGAGGCTTTGAGAAGTTATTCAAACTATCTAGTAAGTAGAACAGTAAGCAGAACCAGGATTCAGCCTCTGATTTCACTATGTTTTGGAATGTAGGAGTCCACATTCTTGATATAATTTCACCTATCCAAGCTGGCCTTTCGGTTAGTGAATAACATACTGCTTTGGTTTCCACATCAACACATCACTGACGTAAGAAACAACAATACAGTTTCCTTATCAACACATCACTGATCTAAGAAATAAAATGCAACTGAATTTTCTGGTGATAGGTACATTCTGTACTCAAATACCAACCCTTTAAATATACTCCTTAATATTTTACATTCAATTCTGTAAATACCTGCACATCTCCTCTACTTTTTATAAAATGCAAATTGCCTATTTAAAGTGCCATACCTAATCTGTACATGCAAAAATACTACGCATATACTCAAATGAGTTTAAGAGAGAGTTATTGGAGCATAATAGTTAAAAAGCTTAGGTTCTAAACCCAGAGGCAGAAAAAGACAAGGGTTTAAATCCTAGCTCTGCCACTTTCTAGGTGTATGACCTTGGGTAACTTGTTTAACTTCTCTGAACTTCAATTTCTCCATCTGTAAGTGAGATAAGAATAGTACTCACCTTACAGGACTATTGTTGAGGATTCAGAGAGATAATAAATGTAAATCCCAGAGCCTGACACAATAATAACTGTTAAGTAAATATTTTATTAATGTCATAATTATCTTCCATCACTGTCATCATTATTATCTATTACCCAAATGGTTGGGCAAAAGAGCCTATAGATCATCTACATCAGGAGAAACAAATACTAAGCAGAATACCTTCTATAGATAGAGCACTACTGAAGTTACATCTGGTTTTTAATTAGGTGTCAAAAATAATAAAAACCTTCTCATACCTGAGTATTGTCAATGAGTGTAAACCTCTGCTAGGGGTTCACCTTGCTGTGCAGATACTGTTGAAGAGGTGTAACAATTTGACAGCGAATACAAATTTTTACACAAATAGAGAAAAGATTGGGAGGAAATGCATATAAGTAGAACACAATGTAAGAAAAGAGAAGTAATGATTAAAAAACAGAGAGACAGAGCAGCAAAAGCATGCCAGTACCTTCTTCAGGAGCTACTTATGGAGATTGCGGGAACTTTAAGTCCAGCTAAACACCAAAACCTGTTGCCATCGAGTCAATTCTGACTCATAGTGACCCTATAAGACACAGTAGAACTGCCTAATATGGTTTCCAAGGAGCGGCTGGTAGATTCAAACTGCCAATCTTTTGGTTAGCAGCCAAGCTCTCAACCACTATGCCATGTGGCAGTTTGAGTCCACCAGCTGCTCCTTGAAAACCCTATGTGGCAGTTCTACTCTGTACTATAGGGTCGCTATGGGTCAGAATCTACTTGACTGCAACCGGTTGCTTTAAACACCAAAACTAACTTGGGAAATAACGCCCCCCTGGGAGGTCTTCTTGAGAACCACTGAGGTAGAATATTTCAAATTAGGAGAGCAAAGTGGAATATTCTGGGTTTGAATCATTACTCCCTCCTTTATTAGTTATATTTCTACTCCCTGAATTTTTATTTCCCCATGTATAAAATTATGGTAGGTATCAATCTACCTTATAATGTACCTCTGAGGATTAAACAGGTAACAAACATAAATGCCTCATGCAATAGGCAGTTAATCAATATTAGCCTTCCTCCACTTCCATCGCTCCCTCAATTACACCCACAGAATAAAAAAGTAGTCAATTTTAAAGGAAAGATTAGTTCACCCTGACTAATGGTGAAAGAGTGAAACATCTTTAACTGCTCTATGCCATGTTTACTTTATATGTAAATATCTGATGATAAATCTTCCAGTTATACTGCTTGACAACTGCACATATGAAGATGTTAAAGTTCACAAGGAACGCCTGGCTTGACAAACAAAGTGTTGCGGAACACAGAAAGGTTAGTATCTCTGGGTACTAGGCTAAATATCTGAGTAGTTGTCTTATTACCAACAGGGACTTACCTCTTTGGTTTGGTTGAGGCTCAGGGAAAATTCTGGGTCTTGCTCAGTGCTGAGTGAGTCTGGTGCAAGAACTTGTGCCATGGACCCATCATATGTGCTTATTCTCCCATCTGCCTTCTGTAAAGATAAGAACAGAAGTCCAGAAAACTCCCTGCTCTGCTACCACACAGTCATTCTTCCTAGGCCTGCTCATTTTACAAATAGCCTACTTGCAGAAATGTCCAGAAAAGCCAGGTGAATTTAGAAGAAAATTCACTAGGAAAAAATCAATTTCCTCAGAAGGTTTGTCTTCATTTGAAAGACTTAAACTCCAAAGCTCTCTAGTTAATAAGCAGCACACAGAAACATAACAGAATTGTGGACTTAAATGGGTTATTTTAAGAATTCAAATTAAATATATATAATAATAAATATATAAATATAGATAATATATAATGATAAATAATATAATGATAATAAGTAGCTATATGACAAAAGCTATATTTCAAATAATGGGAAAAAGGATAAATTTATTAAATTTGGGGAAAACCACCCAGGCATTTCATTTTATAAAAAATGTAACTAAATCCTTACCTGCTAACAATGAATTCTAGATGTATTCAAAATATTTAAATGTAAAGTTATTCCATAAAAATTCTACAAGAAAATATGAGCCAATTGTTTTTTAATCTTGGGGTAGGGAAGGGCTTTTTAAAGCATGACAATAAAGTAAAAGAATGTTAGAACTGACAACAAAAAATAAAATAATATGTACCACAAAAAACACCATAATCTAAAAGAGAAATGACCAACTGGGTTAACTACTTACAAACTATTAATATATTTAATGTATAAATTACTGTTATGAATCAGTAAGCAGAATATCAATCTCTAAGTAGAAAAATGGTCAAATGGTATGAATAAACAATTCATAAAAGAAGAATTATAAAAGCCAATAAACATCTGAAGAGATACTCAACTTTCTTCGAATATAAATGCAATTTAAACCACTGGCTAAAACTGGCAATATTCAGTATCAGCTTGGGATCAGGAAATAATAGGCACTTCCATGTATTACCAGTAGGAATAAAATTGGTAGAGTCATCTGGAGGGCATTTCAACAGTGTGTGTCAGATTTTAAATGCATATAAAATTGGGCCCAGCAATCCTACTTCTAAGGTTAACTTAGTTAAGCAATGTGAAAATGACATGTACACAAATAATTAACACAGTGTGGCGGAATGAGCATGAATATTGTAATCAATCAATCTAGATTCCTCTACTCATAAGCTGTGTGATCTTGGACTCTCTGAGTTTCAGTTACTTCATCTTTAAAGCAGTAATAAAACTAACCTCACTCATGCTAGTGATTATAAAATAAGATGATGTATATAAATTATTTAGCACTTCCTAATAAAATGTTAATTAGTTCCTTTCCAGATCCTACTAAAAACAATAACTGCTATCAGAAAGGTACGAACCATGAACCAAATGTAAAGCCTAGATAAGATTGTATAGGTAGGTTTGGATCATGAAAAGTCCGGAAATCTAGACTAAGAAGACTGCATATTATACAGTAGAAAATGAGATTCTGTGAAGGATTTTAAGCTGGGGCCTAGCATGAACTGTACAGGATGTCTTAGAAGAAAGAACTGGAGGTTTAAAACCAATTAGAAGGCTACTACAAAAGTGCAGGGAAGAAGGAACAATTGCCTGTAATAGGATGATGGCAAAAATAATGGAAAGGAGGAGAGGGATGTAAAGAATGAATGGACATTATCTGACCACTGATTGCATATGGAAAGTAAGAGAAATGGAGCCACTTAAGATGACTCTGAAGTTTATCTTAGACTCTGAAAAAAACAGTGGTGCCTTTAGCAGACATTGAAAAATTAAGAGGAAGGGCAAGCTTTGAAGGAAAAGTTGGTAAACTAGGTTTGAGATGAAGAAAATACATTCAGATAGAGAAGTCTACCAGGAATGCAGAATAGACTTAAGGTAAAAGTCAAGAATAATCAGGATAGAGATGACTAGCAAAACTATGGGAGGAGATGAAATCTCCATGAGAGAAAACAGAGAGAAGAAGGAAAAGGACATAAGATAGGGGAATGCCTACAATCAAAGACAGAAGAGGGACAAGAGAAGGATATGGAGGAGGATTTGGAAGTAGAAGAGACAGGTAACTGCAGAATAAAGTAAGTCAACGGAACACTGCATTTCAAGAAGGAAGAGGTGGTCAATAGTGTCTAGTGCTGGAGAGATCACTAAGGATTAGAAGCATAAAAGGACAACAAATTGGCATTCCCACGGTCAATGGTGATTACAAAGCAGTTTGAGAATAGCCAGGGGCAGAAACCAGATTACCAAAGGGGCTAATGAAGTGGAGCACCCAGTAAAGACATTTAACAGTAAATGAAAGAGGAAGCACAATAATTGACACGAGAAACAGTATTAAGAAATTCAATTCATTAAAACATTTTGAGCCCAGTACAGGATAGAGAAATCTATAAGATAAGGTTCTTGCCATTCATAAAATTAAGTCAGGCACACGCATAAAAATGTAGTAAGTCATAACTGAGGCTCAGAATGCTATAGGAAAACAAAGAGAATGAGACAGTAATTTCCCTGGAAGGATCTCTGGAGGCTTCTTGGAGGAGGTGTAAGTGAAGATGAACATTTCAGAGTCACTAGGAAGTCTACAGGCACATAGGGGAAAAAGGGCATCTCAGAGATGCAATGCATTTTCTGACAAGCAATTGAATAGGCTGGGATCTGGAATGGGAGTTGGTTTGTTTGGAGGCGCAGGGCCATGAAGGAGCAAACATTTTAGAGATGCGAAAACCTGAGCACTTCTGAGGTAGAGGAAGGAACCACTCAAGAGGTAGAGACGCAGGATATATGTACAAGCAGAGCATGGTGCCAGCGATTAATGAAAGGATTAGCCTGAGAGCTGGGCGGAGGGATTAACCCTGGACAGGAGGCAGGAGGAAGAGGGTGTGTGAAGATACAGAGACCTTTTAGGAGCAAAGGTATGACATGGTTTTCAACATCAGCTTATACTGATTTTCTAAAGTGAGGGCATTTGCTCTCTATTTTGAGAAACTGGAGATTCAGAATGTCACAAGGAACAAAACAAAACAAAAATCTCATTTCATATAATTTTATATGCTACTTTGTTCAAAAAAAAGAAAAAGATTATGGGGAGACCATCTCTACCCCACTCTACAAGGGGAAGCATGTTAAGTGCTTTGAGGGAACACTGTGGTGAAACTTTCAGGTGTTCCTTCGAGTCATCTGTTTTGTCAGTTTGGGTTTTCATCAGAAAAAAAATTACTGTCCTTATAATCAACAAATGCACAATAGAGATGCAAATAATAAGCAAGTATCTGGCTGTCTTTGCATTTGTACTGAGGTAAGGAGGAGGAACTTTTAAACAGTTCAGTCCAAGCAGGTTTCCTTCCTCAGCATTCTTTCCAAGAAGAGGGTCTTCTCCTTGACTTACTAAACATTACACGTTTATTTTTTTAACCTGGGCTATAGATGGGTATCTTAAAGGTTTGGAAAGTGCCAACTGAAAACCAAATAAAGGAAAAGGGGAAGAGGGTAAGCAACATTAACACAGAAAGTTGGGCAAAAAGAACCTCCTTCCCCCACAACTGTGATATGCCTAGCATTACCTGAATGATGGTTCCAGAAGATGAGGATGCTCTGTCTTCCTCCTTGTCCTTGTTGTGCTCCCAGAGTAAAGATGAAGAACTGGAAGACGGCTCTGCTTTCTTATCTCCATTCTAACACAGCAATCAATTGATTACCAAAGAGAACTGATTTTCTACCATCATAACCAGCATTCTACTCTTCTTGTTTATGTAAGACTCATATTCCCAGGCAGCATAATTGTGGCCCTTAATTTCACCCCTCCCTCTATTTTTTTATTTCTGCTTCTAACTAAATCATGTGGCTGCTCTTCCTGTTGTCTAAAATAAGTTTTAAAGGTTGGGAGTCAGCTCACGTCATAAAAAGGGCATCTATAAAAACAGTGGTCTAACGAGTGGCAACACTAATCTCAGATAAAATAGACTTTAAAACAAAATCCACCATAAAGACAAAGAAGAACACTATACAGTGATTAAAGGGATGATCTATAATGAAGACATAACCATAATAAACAACTACATACCCAACGACAGGGCTCCAAAATACATAAAACAAACTCTAACAGCACTGAAAAGAGAGACTGACAGTTCCACAATAATAGTAGGAGACTTTAACACACCATCCTCGATAAAGGACAGAACATCTAGAAAGAAACTCAACAAAGATACAGAAGACCTAAAGGGCACAATCAGACAACTTGACCTCACAGACATATATAGAACACTCCATTCAACAGCTGCAAAGTACACATTCTTTTCCAACACACATGGAACGTTCTCCAGAATAGACCACATCTTAGGCCACAGTGCAACCCTCAACAAAATCCAAAACATTGAGATAATACAAAGTATCTTCTCTGACATCACCATCAACATAGAAATTAACAACAGGAAGAGCAAGGAAAAAAAATCAATTACACGGAAACTGAATAACACCCTCTTACAAACCACTGGTAATAGAAGAAATCATAAATAGAATCAAAAACTTCCTAAAATCAAACAGGAATGAAAACACATCATACCAAAACCCTTGGGACACAGCAAAGGCAGTCCTCAGACGGCAATTTATAGCAACAGATGCACACATCAAAAAAGAAAGGGACAAAATCAAAACATCAACTGCACAACTTGAAGAAATAGAAAGAGAGCAGCAAAAAAAGCCCACAGCCACCGGAAGAAAGGAAATAATAAAGATCAAAGCAGAAATAAATGAAATAGAGAATAGAAAAACAATAGAAAGCATCAACAAAACCAAAAGTTGGTTCTTTGAAAAGATGAACAAAATCAACAAACCACTGGCCAGACTGACAAAAGAAAAACAGGAGAGGACACAAATAACCCAAATAAGAAATGAAATGGGGGACATTACA
>NW_004443946.1:16172228-16174976 GCF_000243295.1 Trichechus manatus latirostris | reverse complement strand
AAAAACCCTGGCCCAGATGGCTTCACTGGAAAATTCTACCAAACATTCAGAGAAGAGCTTACACCAGTACTACTCAAACTACTTCAGAACATAGAAAAGGAAGTGACACTATTGAATTCATTCTATGAAGCCAGCATAACCCTGATACCAAAACCAGGCAAAGATGCCACAAAAAAGAAAATTACACACCAATATCTCTCATGAATATAGATGCAAAAATTCTCAACAAAATTCTCACCAGTAGAATTCAGCATCATATCAAAAAAATAATACACTATGATAAAGTAGGATTCATACCAGGTATGCAAGGATGGTTCAACATTAAAAAATCAATCAATGTGATCCACCACATAAATAAAAGGAAAGAAAAGAATCACGTGATCGTCTCCATTGATGCAAAAAAGTCATTGGAGAAAGTCCAACAAGCATTCCTGATAAAAACTCTCAACAAAATAGGTATAGAGGGGAAATTTCTCAACATAATAAAGAGCATCTATGCAAAACCAACGGTCAACATCATTCTTAATGGAGAGAGGCCTAAAACATTCCCCTTGAGAACAGGAACAAGACAAGGATGACCTTTATCACCACTCCTATTTAACACTGTGCTGGAAGTCCTAGCTAGAGCAATAAGGCAAGAAAAAGAAATAAAGCCATCCAAATTGGTAATGAAGAAGTGAAACTGTCCCGATCTGCAGACGATATGATACTATACACAGAAAGCCCTAAAGACTCCAAGAAAAAGCTACTGGAACTAATAGAAAGATTCAGCAGAGTAGCAGGATACAAGATAAACATACAAAATCAGTTGGATTCCTATACACCAATAAAGAGAAGAATGAAAAGGAAATCAGGAAAACAATACCATTTATAATAGCCCCTGAAAAGATAAAATACTTAGGAATAAATCTAAGCAGGGATGTAAAAGGCCTAAATAAAGAAAACTACAAAACACTACTGCAAGAAACCAAAACAGATGTACATAAATGGAAAAACATACCATGCTCATGGATAGGTAGACTCAGCATTGTGAAAATGACAGTTCTACCCAAAGCAATTTACAAACATAATGCAATCCCAATCCAAATACCACTGACATTCGTCAAATAGATGGAAAAACTAATCATTAACGTTATATGGAAAGGGATGAAGCCCTGGATAAGTAAAGCACTACTGAAGAAGAAAAATAAAGTAGGAGAACTCACACTACCTGATCTCAGAACCCACCATACAGCTACGGTAGTCAAAACAACCTGGTAGTGGTAAAACGACAGACACAGTGACCGATGGAACAGAATTGAGAACCCAGATGTAAATCTATCCACCTACGGTCACCTGATCTTCGACAAGGGCCCAAAGTCCATCAAATGGGGAACAAATAGTCTTTTGAACAAATGGTGCTGGCAAAACTGCCTGTTCATCTGTAAAAAAAATGAAACAGGACCCTTACCTCACACCATAGACAAAAACTAATTCAAAATCGATCAAAGACCTAAATATAAAGCCAAAAACAATAACGTTCATAGAAGAAAAAACAGGATCAACACTAGAGGCCCTAATACACGGCATTAACAGGATACAAACCATAGCCAACAACACTAAAACTCCAGAAGATAAGCTAGGTATCTGGGATCTTCTAAAAATTAAACACTTATGGTCATCAAAAGACTTCACCAAAACAGTAAAAAGAGAACCTACAGACTGGGAAAAAATTTTTGGACATTACAAATCAGGCAAAGGTCTAATCTCTAAAATCTACAAGAAAATCCAACACCTCTACAACAAAAAGACAAACAGTTCAATTAAAAAATGGGCAAAGGAAATGAACAGACACTTCACCAATGAAGACATTCAAGCGGCCAACAGACACATGAGGAAATGCTCATGATCACTAGCCATTAGAGAAATGCAAATTAAAACCATAATGAGATACCATCTCACCCTGGCATTACTGGCACAAATCAAAAAATCTGGAAATAACGCGCTGGAGAGGCTGCGGGAAGATTGGAACTCCTATGCACTGCTAGTGGGAACGCAAAATGATACAACCATTTTGGAAAACAATACGGCGCTTCGTTAGAAAGCTAGAAATAGAACTACTATATGATCCAGCAATCCGACTCATAGGAATATATCTTAGAAAATAAGAGCTAGCACATGAATAGACATATGCACACCCATGTTCATTGCAGTATTGTTCACAATAGCAAAAAGATGGAAACAACCTAGATGTCCACCAACAGATGAATGGATAAACAAACTATGGTACATACACACAATGGAGTATTACACAACAATAAAGAACAATGATGAATCTGTGGAGCATCTCATAACATGGATGAATCTGGAGGACATTATGCTGAGTGAAATAAGTCGATCACAAAAGGACAAATCACAAAAGGATAAATGAGACCACTACTGTAGAAACTCATGAAAAGGTTTACACCCTAAAAGGAACAATCTTTGATGGTTACAAGGGAGGGGAGGGGTGGGGGAGAACACTAAACAGACAATAGATAAGTGGCAACTTTGGTGAATGGTAAGACAGTACACAATACTGGGGAAGCCAGCACAACTTGTCCAAGGCAAGGTCATGGAAGCTCCATGGACACATCCAAACTCCCTGAGGGACCGAATTGCTGGGCAGAGGGCTGTGGGGATCATGGTCTCAGGGAACATCTAGCTCAACTGGCATAACATAGTTTATAAAGAAAATGTTCTACATTCTACCTTGGTGAGTAGTGTCTG
>NW_004443946.1:16151533-16172128 GCF_000243295.1 Trichechus manatus latirostris | reverse complement strand
GGTCCCAGACAGAGCTGGGGAAAAATGTAGAACAAAATTCTAACTCACAATAAAAGACTAGACTTACTGGTCTGACAGAGACTGGAGAAACCCCAAGAATATGGCCCCTGGACACCCTTTTAGCTCAGTAATGAAGTCACTGCTGAGGTTCATCCTTCAGCTAAAGATTAGACTGGCCCATAAAACAAAACGAGACCAATGGGGCACAACAGCCCAGGGACAAGGACTAGAAGGCAGAAGGGGACAGGAAAGCTGGCAATAGGGAACCCAAGGTCGAGAAGGGAGAGTGTTGACATGTCGTGGGGTTGTTAACCAATGTCATAAAACAATATGTGTACTAACTGTTGAATGAGAAACTATTTGTTCTGTAAACCTTCGTCTAAAGTACAATTAAAAAAAATAAAAACAGTGCTCTAGAAATTTAATCAGCTTTAGTAAATGTAACCTTAAATGTTATCTTTAAAATAACAGTGTGATGAACATGTTTTTTGTTTTTAATCGTCAAAGGTAAACAATGGATATTATAAACTTATAAACTCAGAGGCAAATACATGTCTCAAATAGAACTCATAGCGACGTACTCTCTTTTGGCCACTGGTACCTCCTCCATTCTCAGAATTCTCTCTGTCATAAAGGAGCATAGTAAATCCACACTCTTGTATACCCACACTCTTGCTTATCCTACTACTGCGTCCTCACCTGGTAACTCAGAGGCAGAGTAAACCAAAACCAAATCTGTTGCCATCGAGTCAATTCTGACTCATGGTGACCCCATGTGTTCCAGAAGAGATTTCTGCTCCATAGGGTTTTCTTGGCTGCACTTTTTACAGAAGCAGATCACCAGGCTTTTTCGCAGTGCCACTGGGTGGGTTTGAACTACCAACCTTTAGGTTAGTAGTCGACTGCAAATTGCTTGTGCCACCCGGGGACCTTATCAGAGGCAAGGCAGTGATACACTATAGGATAAGAGGTCTGCTCTATGTGACAATGGAACTATTTAACAATTTATAAAATGAACATAAAAATGTCTGGTGGTTTTATGTGAGACATAAAAACCACCAGTTACTGCAATTTTCTTTCTTTTTTTTTTTTTGGTAGAGGACCCATTAGTTTTGTGTTTTTTTTAAAAAACATTTTTATTGTAGTTAAATATCCATAACAAAACATTTCAACCATTGCTGCGTGTACTACTCAGAGACACTAACTACGTTCACCATGTTATGCAACAATCACCACTATCCATTTCCAATTTATTTCATCACCCTTAAACAAAAACTCTGTACCCCTTAAGTAATATCCCCCTCCCCCATTTCTACTTCCCAGTAATGAACCTTGGTCTCTATGCATTTGCCTATTCTGGAAGACCCATTAGTTTTTAAAGTGTGAAATAGAAACCAATGTCAGGAAAGACAAGTATAAATGCCTCATTCCACGACTTATAATGAAGTAGTAATAATTAGTAATTAGTTGCTAACACAACTCTTTTTGTCCTTGGCATTACTGTTTTAGACTAAAAAGTAATTTGACTATGAAAAAATAAAGTTTCAGAAAGCACACCAGGAGTGCTGAACAGCATACCCTGAAAACTTCAGAAAAAGTACTCACAAGTCAGAATATTACAAAGAACTTCTTCATCTTCTCCCTTACGCCAGTAAGTGTGTCTGAATTACATTTGTCCCACTCTTACGTGGTGAAGTAGTCTTAGACACACTTGAACAACGTTAATAACGTAAGAGAACTACTTCAATCACCCCTATAGAATGTCAGCACTAAGTTCAAAACTCTCTAGGTTTCTATTCATTTTAAGATCTTTTTATTGACCTTCCTTAAAAGATTTCGATTGTAACAGACGGTAACGTAAAAACCGGTTTCCTTACTTCACTCTTCAGGGAGCTTTCCTCTGCCTCTTCCAAGACTGCAGGCAGGAGAGACATGGAGCCCGTTCTGCTCAACTGAAAGGCACAGCACAAGCATACGTGCAGTCAAGTTGCAGCTCAGCATCCCCCAATCCCCGCCTGGCCACATTTTTGTGTAGCTAATTTTTTACTCACTTTATCCAAGATGCTCACCCACACAAGTAGCCTTCGTGTCCTGCGCCTCTCGGCTTACGCAGCCAAATACCTGACTTTATCAAATCTTAGATTGCTTTTACTTGCATTGTCTCCTATAGCCCCTCACCCAAAGAATTCAAGAATGTGATTCATGGACATGGATTCAGCACAGGCTTAGAGAAGAAGTGCTGTGCCCCAATTCTGAGTCTGCAATGGGCTGTCTTTTCAGTAGGAAGATACTTCAAAGGGTGGCTCCCATCTACCTGCCCTAGGAATTTCATAAGTACTTCATTAAGTAACTTGGGCATAAGAATTCTGGGTTAAGTCCAGAACATACACACCCCGAGGATTTATATTCACTAGTAAACAATCTCAAGTGGAATATTTCTACTTTTTAAATACCTTTGCTATAGACCATAGACATAGATGCCACGGGTTTTTCAGGTGAAAAAACATGACCCATGTAGCAGTCTCGCGGAATGCGGGATCAGTACTAACCTACAGTCACACCCACCTTCCATTCAGAAACATCCCTCTCAGCCACTCCACCCTCTTCTGGTGCAGCAGCTGACAGCATTTCTTTTTCTAATTCTTGTTCTTGCTTCAAATGCTGGTGAAGGTTTAGTACTGCAGCCTTAAAGTCCACCAACAGATCTTCTTTTTTCTGGTTTAGACCTAGAATTTGCTCTTCCATATTGCTGATTTCTCCCTGTGCAGAAAAAGTGTTTCCACTGTTTTGGGGAGTTTGAGGCCTTAGCTTGTCCACAGGCGCCTGCTTTGTTTGGTAGAAGGGATTAAACTTTTTCCACGCTGTTTGGTTTGCAGAGCCAGGAGCTTGTCTCTGGTACAATATAGTACCACTCCGTTCTGGCTGCAATTCCAAATAACCTGTGGAAGCTCTATAAGCAATATGATGCCTTAACCCCGCCCAAGACCTTGTGAAGGAGAATCTCTGGGGATTGAGCTGAGGCACAGAAATTTGTAACAAGCTCCATGGATGGCTGTGGCATGGGGCTGGGGCTGGGAGTCACTGTTCCAGTGGATGCCACAGGACTGACTGGACCCGATCTGTGAGGTCAGTCCCAGGAACCTGTATTTCAACAAGCTTTCCAGGAGATTCTTAAACAGACTAACGTTTGGGAATCACTGAGAGAAAACAGGGTTAGAAATCTCACACTTTTATTATTGCCTTTGAAGCCTCATTAGACATTACTGAATTCCTTAACTTTTTCCACAGGCAAAGCCTCCTACCAAATGGGAATAAATTAACAAATAGTAGTAATACTGTGAAGTGTAACTTACTATGGGAATGATGGACAAATGATTCCAAGCTTTATAATGTTACTTAAAAAAAACTTCTTATACATGGTAGATATGCAGATGTCCACTGTCCTAAGAGGATTATAGAATTATAGAATCCTAGACTTGGAAGAAATTTCAGGTCATCCAGTGTAACATCTTTCTCTCTTGCATCCCTGATACATGCCATTCAACCTCTGTCTGAGCTCTAACATACTCCTTTTTAAGAAACTTTCATTGTTAGGAACAATTGGAATATTGTTCCTAGTATATTCCTTAAACCTCTATCACTTTTTTTATTCTGGTAGAAATTTTGCTACAAAACACTTGGCAACACTGTGTGTTATAAAATAATACATATATATTATTATACTGAAATCTATTTTATAGATATTCACAAAATTATTAATTCTTTTGCAGAGAAATTTAACATGTCACTACCTACAAACAAGAGCTCTGAAGTCCAGAGAAAGAAGGTGATTTGTCCACAGCTGTAGCTATTCAGAGACGGAGTACAGACCTGGACTTCCTGACACTCAGCCCTCAGACCCCTTTTGCTACTGCACACATTCCTACATCAATACTATTATTCTGCCTGAGTCAAAACTCCCTGTGATTGCTTTTGGGAAATGATAATTGCCTGGATTAAGTCTAAGTTGGCTGTCGTTTATGTTCCATTTCCAATAAACATTAATTTCAGAGGTGCAGTGCCTTACCAACAAAAGTAATACTACAGCCATTAGAAGAAGACTTAGAGACACAGAGTAGACTGCTGAGACCCGGTACTATGGAGGCATAGCAGGGCATAGAGCAGTGGTTCTCAAAGTGGTCCACATGTCTGTGAGGTCAAGATTATTTTCACAATGTTACTAAGACATCACTTGGCTCTTTTACTAGTGTTGACACTGCACTGATGGCACGAAAACAATGGTGGGTAAAACTTTCGGCACCTTAGCATAAATCAAGGCAGGGACACCAATTGTATTAGTAGTTACTGTATTCTTCACTGCCATGTATTTGTAGTTAAAAAAAAAAAAAAAAAAAAAAGCCAGTTTAAGAATGCCCTTCATGAAGAACAAGTCTTTTTAATATTCAGTGTGACAAAATGGAAAAGTATGTATAAAGTACACCAAACAGTATGATGGTTGAGGAATAGCATTTGTGTGACTGAGTTGCCAGCTGAACTAGCCTTTTTTTTTTTTCTTTATGGAATACCATTTTTACTTAAAATAACAGCTGGCAAACAATACCTATAAAGTTAAATACTAAAGGATTTTTCTGAAGAGATAGATGGTGTTATGTGGTTTTTTGATATCATCTAATGAAATGTGTCAACATTTGGATGATCTGCATAACTCAGTGAAGGAATATTTTCCAAATGATCAAGCTTAATGTTATAAAATTATGCAGTTAGAAGATCCATTCAAAGTACAAGACAGACCAATGGATTTTACAGTAAGAGTGTGAAAAGTTCATCAACATGTCTTAAGACTCCATTTTACAACTAACCTGTGAGCAACTACCACATGTAGAGTTTTAGCATAGTTTCAGAGAAGAATGTCCACAATTACTCAAAAAGACAATTAAAATATTCCTCCCTTTTTCCAACAGATATCCATATAGCTGGATTGTTTTTGTATATTTGAACCAAAAGTACCTCAACAGATTGAATGCAGAAGCAGACGAGAATCTAGCTGTCTTCTATTAAGCCAGATAATGAAGAATTTACAAAAATGTATAACAGTGTGATTCTTCTCACTACTTTTTGTTTTAGAAAATAGTTATTTTCATTAAAATGTTATTTATATTAAAGTATAATGGGTTTATTATTGTTAATTAAAAATAAAAGAAACAAATATATTTTAAGTTTTTCGGCTTTAATTTCTATATTGATAGATAAAACCTATATTTTTTAAAAAAAGCTCTTGGGATCCTTAATTTTTTAGTGTAAAGAGAAATTTGACATTTTTACAATACAGAGTCTTTAACATTGACTACATTATTGAGTCCACCACTTACTAGCTGTGTCACCTTGGACCCCTCTCTACTTCACCTCAGATCTTAAGTAACTCACCATAGTCTTCCAGCTAGCAACTGGCATCACCTTGCTTTGATCACCATATCAATTGCCTGCCTACATCAACTTGATGGTAGGAAAAACGTAGCTGTCTCATGATCTCGGGCATACATTCAGGCTTTTTCATTATACAAGTATTAATTCAAAAACAGACTGAAAAAACTCTGGCAGTAGAGAGTTAATATACAAACCATCATAACTGGATCTACAGGACATTGTTAAACAGGGCATGACCAATGAATCAGGTAAACACTACTTAGTATACGGAACTCTTCATTATAGTAGTGTTTGGGATCTTCACCTCTGCAAGCCAAGCCTGCCCACACCTCCTGACCTCTGTCCCAGGAAGTTAGCCAGAAAGTCAGGTACCAGAGCAAATTCAGACCAAAATGCACAGAGCTGAGGCTAAATGCACCTGAAGGGCCCTCCATTAAGGAAGCAGGTGTGACAGGCCTACTCCAGTTTCTGGGGTTAGGACTGCCCAGCCTATAAACAGATATGGCTCCTCTAGACTAAACATCAGGGGGCTACAATTTTATATTTTTAAGTTACGATAATT
Organism: Trichechus manatus latirostris; assembly: GCF_000243295.1. Classification (NCBI taxonomy): domain Eukaryota; kingdom Metazoa; phylum Chordata; class Mammalia; order Sirenia; family Trichechidae; genus Trichechus; species Trichechus manatus. Next base: position 16,166,142 of record NW_004443946.1, on the reverse strand, counting down.
AGGTAATCAACTATTTTAAGAAACAGGAATGGAAAGACATGCAGAAAATACGTTCAAGTTGACAATTAAGTATGAAATACACTGTACCACCACAAAGGCTTCTAGACACCAAAGACTTAGTGACTATTGAATGAACTGATAGATGGATGAATGAATGAAAGAAACTTACCTGTACTTGTGGCAGGTTGGCAGCTTGGTCTGGTGACATATGTTCAAGGGAGAACTCAGCTGAATAATCATTTAATATCTCTTTCAAATTTTCCATTTCTTCATCACATTCATTAATCTGTTTTATGACTATCTATAAAGTACCAAAAAAAAAAAAAAAGAAGAAGAAGAATCTTGACGTAAGGATTCAGGTCTAGATTAATGGTTATTTCCAATGTCTAATCCTGCCAGGATTCCCTGGGTAGTGCAAACAATTAATGCACTTGGCTGCTAACTGAGATGTTGGACGTTCAACTTCACCCAGGCCTCAGAAGAATGGCCTGGTGATCTACTTCCAAAAAATTAGCCACTGAAAACCCTAGGGAGTACAGTTATACCCTGACACACTTGGGGTTACCATGAGTTGGAATCAAATGGGCAGCACTGAGTTTTTAAAAAAATTTTTTTATCCCTGTGAGAGGTTCCAATCAGTTCCAGAAAATCTGTACCCAGGCAGTTTTCAACAGGAAGTGGTAACTTGAATGCAGAGAATGTTTTTCAAAGCTGACACCTAAGCTTGTTCTACTAGATCCAGGGCACCATGTTCAGTGCTTGGAGTGCAATTTGATACCCCTTTGCTCTTAAGTACTTCCAGGATAGTGGGCTTACTATTCTGGGAAATATTTTATGGCATGTTAATATAAAGTTGCTGAGTCTTATGAAATTATGGTAGGCCACGTATACCACTGTAATACATACTCCCTGTGGGGCTTTCCATGCAGGAAGGTGACATTACTGACTTGGGAGGGAAAGGTCATGTGATTGGAGTCATTCTGACAGCAATGATGAATTTTCCCAGTCCAGCCACATCTCCACCTGACACCTCTTGGGATCAGTGATAAACATTTTTGAGCCAGAAATTGAGGGATCAAGCTCAGTCTGAATTTGCAGAATAAGACAAAATCAATAACAGTGCCTGGACTCCAGTGTTACAGGAGTAGTAGAGTTCAAAACTAATTGTGAACTAAATGATATAATCAAAGTATGAAGAAATGCAAAAGGACAAATATTGTATGATCTCACTTATATGAAACACCTAGAACAGGCAAATGTATACAGACAAAAGATTATTAGTGGTTCCCAGGGGCTGGGAAGGGAGAAGATGGGGTATTATTGCTTAAGGGGTATTGGGTTTTTGTTTAGAGTGATATTTGGAAAATGGATAGTGGTAATGGTTGCACAACATGGTGAATGTAATTAATTTCACTATATTGTACACTTAAGAATGGCTAAACTGGAAAATGTTTTGTTATATATATTTTAACACAATAAATTTTTTTTTTAAAGTATGATGACTGATGGTAAAGAAATTGACTTCAAATGAAAATCTAGCTACATCCTTGCTATACTTCACAATGAAGCAAAATGCCTTTTCAAAGTATAAAGTTTCTGGCCAAGACAGAATTCTTCTTTGTAAGTTCTTTAATATTTAACCATGATTTTAGCTGTAGGCTGGAAATGAATAACAATGTTGGCCGTACACATCTGTTCCCCAGTGTTCAATAATGAGCTACATCCTCTTACTTCCCCTAAAAGTAATTTGTCTCGTTTTCTACAATGAGGGTACTTACAATACTTAATGTAGAAATTAAAAGAAATGTACCATATTCTAATGATTTTTATTACTACTGGCTTACGTAGCTTTGAAATATATGAGGTGGTATCTGATTTTCACTCACACAACAAGACAGAAAATTTCAGTAGCATGGTTTGATACCTAACTTGGCACAAAATATAATTTCCTCTGCTATTTCTCCCTTTCATCATGTGAAGAAGCCACTTTAAAGCACAGTAAGGGTTGTTATTTTCTTTTCCCGACCAGGACATCAATAAAGCACAAAAAGATTAAAAATAATAGATCAAATTTTGTATTCTCTCCTTTTTCCCTCTCCTTATGTTATTAAAAAGTAAGACATTGAGTACCAGACCTTTCTTCTCTCTAGGGTGTTAGGAGATGATGTTGGTTATCAGTAGTCAGGCCAGACAGACAGTGTGAGCTAAGACCCAAACCAGAGAGTACAGTGCCCTCAAAGTCTTAAGAGAACAAAGAGTGACCACCTTAAGTGTGACAGAAATTTAACAAGTAGAAAGGTACAGCAGTTTTCTTATAACCAGGGAGTGGTCAGGAAGGGAAAAAAAATAACCCCTTCTAAACGAAACCACCTGATCATGACAAGCAGGATGGAGACATCTACCAAGAGGGCTGGAAAGTCTGGAATTTAAGGCTCTTTCAGCAACTTTCCATTCTTGTGGGAGTGGTTGTTGACGTAGGAATACAAACCAAAATAAAATGTAGTTTCTATCTAATGATAATTCCTGACTTGAGGCTCCCCGAGATGGAGAATGATACCAGGATTTTAGAAACTCTCACTCTTGTCCTATCTGTACACAGACTAATCTCTACACAAATTAACTCTGGTATTCGTCTCCTTCTGTGTAAAAATAAAGATGACAAAGCACCTGTTCTACCTGTATCATGTGTTTGAAAATAAAATGAGATGATTATGTGAAAGTGACTGAAATGTACAGAGATTATTATCACGATGATCACTGTACAGGTCTGTTTGCCTCAGAGACTGCAAGTGCCTTTTCTGGGTTTGAATCTTCCCACAGCACCTTATGCATGATCCAGTGGTTAAGTGCTCAGCTGCTAACCAAAAGGTTGGTGGTTTGAAGCCACCCAGCAGTGCCATGGAAGAAAGGCCTGGCAATCTGCTTCTGTAAAGACTGCAGCCAAGAAAACCCTATAGGGCAGTTCTACTCTGTCATGTGGGTTCACTATGAGTTGGAACCAACTCGATGGCACCCAAAAACAACACCCTTATCCATGCAGGTCTTCAACAACTATTAATGGAATTAAACAGACCATAACTATGCTTTAATGTCTGCACCAGCACAAGGGTAAGAACTGAGAAAAATAACCTTAGCCCCATTTGAGCATGAGGAAATGTTCATATATTAAATGCAGCCTCCTAGATAGTGATGGTGGGAGAGACCAAAGGAATCAACAATGGTAGTATCTTATTGCCATGGGAATTTGATCTGCTCATTTATCAAAAATGAAAACAAAACCAGCTTTGGCTGAACATTTTCAAATAAGTTGTATGCCATCATACCCTGCTCACCTTTAATAACTCATTTTGTTCTTGAATCACATTTTCCAACAATTTTACATCCTGTAAAAGCTGATTTGTCCGCTGAAACACAGGCAGAGATTTCACTCCTGTCTTGGGTAACTGCAATCTTACTTGGTAGGACACTATCTCAGCAATGGTTTTCTTCATAGGATGTATATTTTCAAGTATGACCTTAATTACATAAGAAAAAAAATATCACATTAAAAAAAGGGGGGGGGGGAACCACTAAATTTAATTTTTTTAATTGAAATACTGTGTAATTTAGCCTTCACAGTTTCAATTTTTAAACACTCCCTTAGTTCAGATTCAAAAGGACTATTATATCATTTGTGATCTGGTAATTAAGGGTCTCATGAAAGACTGGCTGGGTAAGAGAAACCTACTAGCACTGAATTATCCCTTGCACAACCTTTTTCTTCCTTCCCTCCCTTCCTCTCTCTCTCTTTCTCTGTAAAACTGTTGTTTTACTTTGTGTATTATCACCAGGCAGTGAGCTATTTAAGGGCAGGTACTCCATCTTATTCACCTTGGCAGCACCAATACCTAGCACAAGGCTTTCCACATAGCAGGACCTCAAAAAATGCTTAGTGAATTGAACTCAACTGTCCTGTCAAATTTATAAGCCCTAGAAGTATGATATAATTATATTTTGCTTTAATAATATCTGATCCATAGAAATCTGGATTTACATAACCAGTAAATTAGAAGAGCTTATTTACTTTACTAAGCACTTTACAGGTATCCTTTCATTTAATCCTCACAACTACTCTGGGAGGTAGGTAATCATGACCTCTGTCTTAGTTATCTAGTGCTGCTATAACAGAAATACCACAAGTGGATGGCTTTAACAAAGAGAAATTTATTCTCTCACAGTCTAGTAGGCTACAGGTCCAAATTCAGGGTATCAGCTCCAGGGGAAGGCTTTCTCTGTCCGCTCTGGAGGAAAGTCCTTGTCATCAGTCTTCCCCTGGACTAGGAGCTTCTCCACGCAGGGACCCTGAGTCCAAAGGACATGCTCTGCTCCCGGCACTGCTTTCTTGGTGGTATGAGGTCCCCAACTCTGCTTGTTTCCCTTTCCTTTTATCTCTTGTAAGATAAAAGGTGGTACAGGCCACACCCCAGGGAAACTCCCTTTACAATTGGATCAGGGATGTGACCTGAGCAAGGGTGTTACATCCCACCCTAATCCTCCTTAACCACAGGCAGAGATTATGATTTACAACACATAGGAAAGACACAAAATAGGGGAAACCACACAATACTGGGAATCATGGCCTAACGAAGTTGACACATTTTTGGGGTGGGACACAATTTAATCCATGACAACCTCCATTTCACAGGTAGAAAAACTAGGTTCAGAAGTTAGAAGACCCAGGCAAGGTTATGTTGCGAGAGACAGAGCTGGGATTAAAACCAGGGTGTGACTGATCCCAAGGCACATGCTGTTACTCATTAGGCTAAGGGGGAATCAATGTTTGTCTGCTGCTTAGCATGTTCCAGCTCCTGAGCTAGGGGCTCTTTATATATTATAACTGTTCAATGTAAACACCTCATTATCAATTTACAGGTATGAAAGACAGTCCAAGAAAACTTAGCTAATTGTTCCAAGTTATAGAGCCTGTAAGCAGTGTAACTGAGACTGGAATCCATTTCTCCCTGACTTAGATGCTCAAGTTCTTGGACTATTATACACCTGGATTTGACTTAAAGTTAACACTTCCAACTTTTTAAGTTTTAGGAAGAAAGTAACTGAAAAAATAACCTATAGGAAAATGATATAGATAGTACTATGAATATGATTTAAAATATGATTATTTATAGTCATTAAATCTATTTTCCAGCCTTACTTTGCTGTTACTCTAGCAAGACTAAATGATTTTTTAACCACAGCATACTTTCACATATTTTAAAAAAGACATCATAAGTATCATGAGAAAATACTTCTAATAATAATCCATGCTTACCTCCCCATGCTTAAGATTTTCTTCAGGTGAAAAATCAAATATTTCTTTTGATAAAAGAATAGTTTTGATTTTTAAAACTTTCTTTTCCATTGATTTTACTTCAGTTTCAATAGCAACCACATCCTAGAATTTAAGCAACAATAAAACGCTCATGGAGTATATTAATAATCTATAAAACACAATGTATTGCCGTTAACTCTATTCACATATTTAACCAAAACACGTTTGCCAGTTATTTCTCTTAAGAACTACCAAGTACTACACAATGTTGATTGTTTTCAATAAAAATGTCAGTCTATTGATAGTATACCACACTATTAAGCATGGCTTATTCCTTGTTGAATAATAGCCAATTTTCAACTACTCATACTAGGAGAACAGAAGTAGCATGAATTCAAATCACTTTTTTGTAGTAAATTCCAAACTATCTACAAACTCTTTAGATTAACCTTTGGAATGTATTTAAACACCTGAATGCAAGAGGGACTGGTATTTAAAAAATTCCTACCACTTTAAGTAAAATGATACAGCCCTTCTTAGAAAAATATCACAGGAGCTGGAAGACTGACAGGATTTTCTTGTCAATCCCTAATGAACCACTGCCATGCAGAGTCACTAAATTACTTCATAACCTACTCAGGTTATTTAAACAATGGTTCATTTATCCAGTGGTTACTCTCTTAACTTCCAGAACCTGGCCAAGAACCTTAAAGTGAAAATGCTGCAAAATATAAGTAAGAATATGTGCTGCAAAAATCCACATATTGAAGCCTGCTCACACTGTAAGAGGACTTTCAGACCTTTACTTTAGAACTCAAGTCTGGTACTCTTCAACAATAAGAAATTACAATAATGAAGGGAATAACTACACAGTAAAAGATCAAGAGTTTCAAATTATAGCAATTTTGAGTCATTCAATATAAAAACAAGTACAACTTTATAGACCTGAAGCAAATGAAGCAGTAAGTACAGTAATTGTTCAGAGTGAAGTCTCCAAATTATGAAGAAAAGTTAAATGATACTGAAATTATTTTCTGCATCTTCTATTTAAGAAAGCATATAGACGTATACATTGTATTTTAGGATGATTTCCACCAAAAATTACAGAAGCATTTTAAAAGTTTGGACTACGTGTCAGTAACACCAAGGATATTTACTTTAACAACCATTTCCCTGAAGTTACACAAGTGTGTAGGGAAAGTAATTGAGAAACAAAAGGTAAATAATTAAGAACTAACGGCACTTGTCTTCGTTATGTGACTCCATTGTTAAATAAATGCCTCACTTGTTTCAAGCAAAAATAAGTAAAATTATTTAAAAATCTAGTGGCTTCTACACAGCAGGCCCTCAATAAATATTTGCTACTGGTGAATGAAGACTTGGGAAGTTATGTGTCTTCATTCTCTTTCTGTTAATCTATGCTTTGAGTTCAACAATATCACTGCCTCTCTGACATAGGGAAAACACTGCACTTATTTGGTCTAGATTCTTCCCTCTCAAAACAGACCATTTCCAGATTGAGAACGGGAATATGATTTTTTGTTGTAGTTGCACCGCAGGTTTGCAAAGTAAAGTAAAATACAATCCAAGAAATAAGAACATGACGAGTTTACCAAATCAAGTTGTCTTCATATAATTAGGAGTTAATTAGTAATATAGCTGGAATTTGCTAAATAAAATATAAAGTAAGACATCACATCTTCATAATGCAAACTTACATCAGCCATTCGCTGAATCTGTGGAAGGCTTTCCATTATTTTTTGTTGTAAGGTTGTTACTTGACTACTTAACTGCTGTACCAACTGTGCTAAGTCATCTGTTTCAAAAATTATTGACAAGTCTTCTAGATCTGAGAAAACTGAATATAAAAGATTGTGCTTCTGTTCTGAATCTTCCAAAGCCATCTAGACAATGAGAAACAAGGAAAGAAAAAAGAGACATATCAATATACTGAAACATGTTTATATAAATTTATATCAAAGAAAATTTAAAATTGTCTCAACATTCAAACTCTATACTAACACTGCTCATTTCCAGTTTCCTAATGAAAACACGGAAACCATGGTGGCGTAGCGGTTAAGAGCTATGGCTGCTAGTCAAAAGGCTGGCAGTTCAAATCCACCAGGTGCTCCTTGGAAACTCTACAGGGCAGTTCTACTCTGTCCTATAGGGTCGCTATGAGTCGGAATCGACTCAATGGCAATGATTTTTTTTTTTTTCTTTAATGAAAACACAGAACACTATGGTCAATGGTGGTGGATGAATTTAGAGATTTAAAGGTGTCTACTCCTTGACTGAAGGCATTGGTGATTCAGAGGTAGAATTCTCACCTTCCATGCAGAAGTCCTAGGTTTGATTACCTACCAATACACTTCATGTGCAGCCACCATCCATCCATCATTGAAGGCTTATGTGTTGCTATAACACTGAACACATTTCACTGGGGCTTCCAGACTAAGATGGACTAGGAAGAAAGGACTGTCTCTCGAAAACCTCATGGATCACAATAGTCTGATCCACAACTGATCATGGGGATGGCACAGGACCAGGCAGTGTTTTCATTCCGTTGTGCATAGGGTCACCAGGGGTTGGCGGCTGACTTGATGGCAGCTAACAACAACTGCTTGACTGTCTATTTTCAGCTATGGTGGGCTTGTAGCAGCTATCTTCTTCTTCTTCCTTTTTTTTTAATGTTTATTATTGTACTTTAGGTGAAGGTTTACAGAACAAATAGTTTCTCATTACAGTCAGTACACATATTGTTTTATGACATTGGTTAACAAACCCACAATATGTCAACACTCTCCCTTCTTGACCTTGGAGGACCTTTTTTCTTTTTTGGTGAAAATATACATACCAAAAGATACACCATTTCAAAAATTTCAACATGTACAATTCAGTGACATCCATTACGTTCTTCCAGTTGTGCTGCAGCAGCTATCTTCTATCTTATAAATGTAAACCTGCTCCTCCAGCCATCATTGACAGGGCCAGGAACACCTGACCCACAATTCACTCCTCTGTAATTAGAACTGGGGCCAAGAAAGCCTTTCTGGCTTTCTCCAGTTGGCTAGACTTGGAATCTGGGGAACTATGGGTTTGTAAGAAATAGATAAACAAAGTGGAGGTGAGAAATGAGGAGGGAGTCCTGAAGCTTGACAGTCTTGGTGCCAATGCCCTCCCCTTAAGCCATTCTACGAGACATTCCTCTATTAAAGTTATTAAAATTCCTGAAGCTTGCTTGAGCTGACTTGAATAACTTGATACCAAAAGAGTTCTATCTGGTAAGACCGAATGAAAGTGAAAAATATTTATATTTAGAATTTCTTAGACATTCCTCCTCAACATTTCTTTTTTTCTTAAATAATACTTAGAATGTATTAACTTTTAAACTTAAGATTTCAAAATATCTTAGTCACCTATTGCAAATGTTCAACTGACTAATGTAGTCTTCAAGTAATTCTATAAAATAACTAACAAGAGAAAGAACAGTTATGTATACAACTTCTCTTATACAACTAGAATTGACCAGATTATTCAGAATTTTATATTGACCTTTATTCAAAATCTTAGTAGGAGAAAACTTTTCGAAAGAAGACTTAAAGCAAGTGCTTTCTACCAATTATATCATTTAAAATAGCATTAAAAAACATAAAATACGGATAAATTTAACAACATACATGTAAGATCTGTACACTGAAAACTATAAAACATTACTGAGACAAATTAAAGAAAACCCAAATAGATGGAGAAATATATTATGTTCCTGCACTGTAAGAGTCAATATGGTTAAAGTGTCAATTTCCTCAAATAGATCTATATATTTAATGCAATACCAGTAAAAATTCCAACAGACCTCTACAGAGATATCAACAAGCTGATTCTAAGATTTATGTGGAAATGCAAAGGACCTAGATTAGCAAAACAATTTTGAAAAAGAAGAATAAATTTGTAGGACTCACATTACCTGATTTCAAGATTTACTATAAAGCTATAGTAATCAAGACAGTGCCAAATTGGTGAAGAAGAGTCACATCGATCAATAGAACAGAAAAGAGAGCAAAGAAATAGACCTACCATGCATACAGCTGCTTAATTTTCAGTAAGGTGCCAAGGTAACTCAATGAGGAAAGGAGAGTCTTTTCAAAAAGTGGGGCTAGAACAATTGGATACCAATATGGGGGAAAAAATGAACCTCAATCCTTACTTTAAACCATATAAAAAATTAACTCAAAATGGATTACAGACCTAAACATACGAGCTAAAACTATAAAACTTCTAGAAGAAAATATAGGAGGAGAAAATCTTTGTGACCTTGAGTTAATAAAGATTTCTTTGCTAGGATAAAGAAAAAAACATGAACCATAAAAAGAAAAGAAATTGCATTTCAGCAAAATTATAAAGTGCTTTTCAAAAAATATTTTTAAGGAAATGAAAATGCAATTCATAGATGGAGAGAAAATATTTTCATAACATACGTCCAGAATAAACAAAGAACTCATAACTCAATAAGATGAACAATCCAATAAAAAAAATGGGCAAAAAATTGGATACTTCACAAAGGAATAAGCACATGAATAGACGTTCAAAATTGCTAGTCATTGAGACATGCAAATAAAAACCACAATGAGATACCATCCACTAGAACAGCTAAAATAGAAAAGACAGACAATATCAAGTCCTGATGAGGATGTGGAGCCAATAGAACTCACATTGCTGGTGGGCTTGAAATATGGTACAGCTACTTTGGAAAACAGTCTGGCTGCTTCTTACCAAATTAAACATACATTTATTACAAAAGTCAGCAATCCTATCCCTAGTTATTTACCCAATGAAATGAAATGAAAACATACATTCACACAAAGATTTGTATATGAATGTTCATAGCAGCTTTGCTCATAATAATAGCCTGTGGTAGGCAGCCTCTATGATGGCCCCCAATGATCTACCTCCTGGCATTCACACCCTTGTAATCACCTCTCCTTGAATGTAGGCTGGACTTAACTGATTTACTTCTAACTAATAAAATATGGCAGACATGATGGGATGTCAGTTCTAAGATTAGGGTATAAAAAAAGATTGTGGCTTCTGTTTTGGGAGCTCTCTAGCTCTCACTTGGATTTTTCATTTTGATAGAAGCCAGCTGCCATGCCATAAGGTAGCCTTGTAGAGAGACCTGAGTGTGTGAGCCTGGAAAGGATTTCTGAGGCCTGCCAACAGCCATGTGAGTGAGCTTGGAGGTAGATCCTGCCCCTCCCCGCATCCAAATTGAACCTTCAGATAAGACTGCAGCCTTTGCCAACAGCTTGACTGCATCCTCACAAGAGACCCTGAGCTAGAGGCACCCAGTTAAGCCGGGCCTGGATTCCTGACCCACAGAAACTATGAGATAATCAGTGTTTGTTGTTTTAAGCTGCTAACTTTTGGGGTGAATTGTTACACAGCAGTAAATAACTAATATATATCCCCCAAATGGAAACAACCCAAATTGCATTATTCCCATAAAATGGAATACTATTCAGCTATCAAAAGAACGATCTGCTGATACACGTAACAAGCTGGATGAATCTCAAAAACATTACGCTAAGTGAAAAAAGTCAGACATAAAAGACTACACACCATATGATTTCACTTGTATGATATTCTAAAAAAGGCAAGACTATAGACATAGAAAGCAGATCAGTGAGTGATTGCCTGGGGCTGGAGGTGGGTAAAAGGGGACGGACTGCAAAGGGGCATGAGGAACTTTTTAGGGTGATGAGTACATTCTTTGTGTTGATGGTGGTGGTGGTTACACAACTATATATGTTTACCAAAACTCATCTAACTGGACACTTCAGATGGTTTATGTTATCGTATGTAAATTATATTTCAATAAAGTTGATTAAAAAAAAGTTTTTTCTTATTATAAAAATCAATCATTCTCCATTATAGCAACAGTATTTGTGGAATCATCATTAGGTTATAACACCCTGTTTTAATAAACACCATCTAGGTAGAAGGCTATACAGCAATTAAAACAAACTTTTAATTTGAACTTTAAAGCTTAGTGGAGAGATTTGAAACTCCTTTAAGTGTAATTTTAAAAGTCAATGCCTGCTAATGCTAGAATAAACAGAAAAGGGTATCATAAAAGTCGGACAACTACTGTTATTACAGGGATAAAATGAGGTATTCACATAGGACTAGTTATTTTATTAGGTTGGGCCTCTGGAGATACATTCTGTGGGAAACATAACTGCACCTTCCTGTGTCCCTGCTTCCTCTGCTCAGTTCCAGATCATAAACAAAGCCCAGCAATTCAAAATGTCCTGAACAGCCTGAGAGACACTGTCACACTTTTACAACTGTGGCAGCAGAAGGTGGCAAAAGTCTGGCTACTGTCACCTGAGCTCACGTTTGTACAGTTTTTTTGTTTTTTTTTTTTAAACTCATAATGAGCATATGAGGAAAAAAGCATTTCCCTCTTCTACCTTGGCAAATACCTTAAAAACAGTGAATCATACAAATGATTAAAAAGAAAAAGATGACATGCTTTAGAGATGTGAAAAGTCAAGCTACAAGGGACTGAGGGAACAAAAGAAATCACAGGTAAGAGGAAGGAAAGAAAAAAAAAAAAAAAGTGAAAATGCCGTATCTTTACAACTGTTAAATATAGGAAAAAAAGGTGCCAAAAAAATCTCAAACATCAAGGAAGTATGAAGTTAGCAGCTGACTTAGGAATATATTGTGCCATTCTAAAGATATAAAAGGGAGTTGGATCAACTTTGAGGTCTGATTACTGTAAAAACTGTTATAAAATAAACATTTTCCTAAGTCATTCTTTCTCATGGCTAAATGGTATAAGAGAAGGGAAATACGCCTTCACAAGAAAACTAGAGACAGTACTCAGAGTTGGGAAGATCATAATACTCATATTCATGTCCACACTTAAGGGTCAGAGGGGAGGTGATACAGTTCATGTAGACCAGGAGATGGGGGTCTTCAGGGCCATCTTTGAATTTTGTCAATAACAATTCTTCAATACCATCCTAGTGCAACATTCTTACTCAAAGATGGGAGAAACTGAGGCCCGTGGTGAAGACATTAATTATTTAAAGTCATGAAGTAGTTATTAGGATGGAAAGAACCAGACCCTGGTCTCCCAAATCCCTGTCTAGTGCTTTCCACTCTCCCAAGCTTCCTTCTGGCGCTTGGCATGACTGGAGGTACGGTTGCTTTTTAGGAAAGAGTAAAAAAAAAAACAAAAAAATCACCATAATGGTCAGCTAAGCCACTATTAAGTATATTCTGTGACTCCCAGAAACCATCGAAAGAGCACTTACCTGCAGGGTGATTGCATGCTGACTCAGTGTCCTTGAAGAGTCATAGTCGACAGGATTGGCCAGCAAATGACTGGTATTTTCTATCCAAGCCTCAGTGCTCTTCAAAAGGTCATTATATTCCTCCATCTTAACTGTGGCCTGTGAAAGAGATCCAGTACTAAATTCAGCCTGAAGCCTTTCACTTGAGTTGAATGATTCTTGAGTGGAGAATTGCTGTTAGCAGTGGTGTGTCAGGCCTTACACGTCTCCTCACTCCTGGCTGAGGCCATTTGACCATCCCCTCCAGGTTTTGATCTTTCAATGTTTAAGACTAATCCTGACCATAGGTGGAAAGGATTTAAGATATTCTACCCCAAACTTTGCCTTGGTAAGGGTTCCAGGTAGTCTGGAACTAATCTTCATTTTATGCTTCATTCTGAAAACTGGATTTGTACTTTGTCCTTCTGCTGTAGGCCTTGTCTTGTAATGTCCCAGTTCCCTTAAGACTAGGATCCTGTCTTACTTTTGCTAGGTCACTTACACAAGTCACCCACCTATGACCCCTACTGGGGGGGAGGGAGTTTATCTTGTTCCTTTGATCCTAAATGACAGTCTTTCTTGTTGCTGGCTCCCTCCCCAGACTCCTGAGGTTGCCTGCCCTAAATGTCCTTTACTGGTTATCATCCACCTACTGGGAACCACAATGCTTGCCTGGGCTAGTGCTGTGGTCTGACTTTTGGATACTTAGTTATTCTGCTTGTCCAATCAGATTTCTGCCTGTTCCAGCAGTGAAACTGTCCCCTCAGTGCCCACCCGAACCTACCTTGCAGCTCTGGCTTCAAGTCCTATAACTGGCAATTCAAACGAAACTCATTACCTCTCTCCTTTTTGTTTTGTTTTAAACCCATCTCAATGCCACCTCATGTTCTGTAGCTACCACGTCCTATGGCCATACCTTATTTAACTGTGAGGTTCTAGTTTCTGCTCTCTGTGATACTTGCTGATACTGCTGGAAGGGGATCATCAAATTATCCATCCACTCTTGAGCCTGTCCTGGGTCCTGTTCAACAATGTCCTGAACTTCAGAATCCAGATCATTTAGCTTAGAATGCCAGAGATCTAGCTCATCCCACATTTTCTGGAGAAGGAAACCATAAGTCAATTTGAATGAAGATGTCATGGTTTATTGTAATTCCTAGTTTTCACATGGCGTTTGCCCTTGTAAATGCTACCAAAACAACCTCACAGGCACAGTTTTTCATTTATACCCAGCAACCACCAATGAGTCAAACTCAAAGTTCCTTTTCTGAGCTCTCTTCCTCTCACTGTATTCATCTGAGTCGGAATTCACAGCAGAGGAGCAGAAAGACCTGGACGCTTCCTGACGAGAATGACAGTTAAAAAGGTCAATAGAGCCCTAACCTTTTAAGAGTGATGAGGTGACATTATGTTTAAAAAAGGCTTAGGTAAACACCGAAATTGCCTAGAGGACAATTTCTTTTAAAAACAAAAACTAAAATAATAACTGCTCTGACTCAGGATTAATGTAGTGGCATAAAGTTCTAACCACCTGTATTAGAAGCAACAGCTTTTGGGTCAAGAAACCAATAGGTGGGATTCAAATCTGAGATTGAGTGGGCAGAGAAAATATCTCCGGTAAAATATTTAATTCTTATTTATCATTTGCTTAAAAACATAATTTCTAAAAATGGGAATATCTGATTGGTTAAATTAAGTTCCTCTGTTTATTAAGAGTCCAAGATTTTGTTCAATGGTGAGCCATATTCTGATCTATTTTTAAAAGTCTCTATTTATATTAGAATATTTCCTCAAAATGTAGATTAAAATCTTTGTTGATGTGTTGTGAGATTGTTAACCATTGTCATAGGGCAACATTTATAGTAATTGTTAAATGGGAGACTATTTTGTCCTGTAAGCCTTCATCTTAAGTGAGAATAACAGCACAATTAGAAGAGCGTAGTCAATGTCACTTAAAT
>NW_004443946.1:16078649-16151433 GCF_000243295.1 Trichechus manatus latirostris | reverse complement strand
GTTAACCAATGTCATAAAACAGCATCTGTGTTACTGTTACATGAGAAACTATCTGTTCTGTAAGCCTTCACCTGAAGTACAATAAAATATTAAAAAAAAAAAAAAAAATGTAGATTAAAATCAAAATGTTTTCCATATGCAGGAGTTTACCTGGGACTTGAGAGGTAGAATTTTACGTATCCGTACAGTTTTCCTAAGATGTTATTTCCTAAGATGCTTTACAAGGGAAATCAATTTGGAATTTCTTTTCTCTTTTTTTCTTTCACAGTCTAAAGAAAAGCTGTTAATACTTTTCATATCCTAATGAATTGTTTTTATATCAGGGTTCTAAGATAATATTCTTCCTTTACTTATAAAAAAGGCTAGTTTCATAATCATAGGCTATCACAAGTTTGGGCATATTCCCACCATGGAAAAACTGAGAACAATTCTTAAATGCAACATTCTCTACAAAGTCTCTTCAGGGTGACACTCATGAAAGTGTACTTTGTTGATCTGGTTTAGGGTCCCTGAGTGTCAGAATAAACTAAAGACCACAACTTGCGATGTTTAACGAACTGGGGGAAGAAAGGATCAGAAATACCAAATGTTGAAGGGAGTTAAAGGAGGACATTACCTTTTGAATTTCTTGAGCTTTCTCAATGTTTTTGCTTTTCTGCTGTAACATCTTTTCAACATTATGAAGCCCACTGTTAATTTCTTCTATTTTTAAACTCATTGCATATGATGGTGAGCTTTTCAAGACTGCATTGCTAATCTGTTACAAAGGAAGATAGACACATTTGGCTTACAGGTGTTTTCTGCACTCACACAATTAAAGGGGTACCCACTCTGCTATGTAATTTTACTTATAAAAAAATGTTTAAGGACGGTTGGGGCTGTGGGGAGAGTGACAAACTGGCTAATGTGTTAATGTGGAAGTGGATTAGCAGACTAGTAAAATGGTAGCTGTGCTGACCTGACTTTTTAAATCCAATATAAAATAAATACAACAAACAAATAAAAATTTGAATGTAATCTAAGATATGTGCTGCAGATACATGCTGTGTTAGGCAAAACTACTGAGTGGAGTGTGTTCGAAAAATACCCCAATGGGTCATATAATATAAAAGAGATCCTAGGAGGTAAATTATTACACAATCTCTCCATTTTATGAGAAAATCCTCTGCACAGATCTGTTTCCAATAAAACCAAACTTATTCTCAAGCTGATAAAAGAAAATCTAATTGTCACCTTCATATTCATTTGGTGAGATAACCTTCTAAAACTATTTCTTGAGGAGGCACAGAGCTTAATTTTCTGTGTGAATGTTCAAGTGTCTGTTTTTACAGCCATCAGAAATCTAGCTTCTGAACAGTGTAATTTTTTTATCTGAATGATTTTCTTAAGAAAATAACTTGTGCGAGGAAAGATAATAAATGAATACTGAATGTATCCTTTTTCAAATACCTGATTAGTTTGCGTCCTTGTTTTTTCAAGCTATGTTGATAAGGTTTTCTTCAGGCAACCACTAAATAATCAAATAATACTTCGTACTTTCGTATAATCCTTTTAATTCTCGAAAGAACCACTATATCTACACAGCATAGCGATACAGAAACTGAAACAGGCTAAATGACTTGCTTAAGGTCGTATGTCAAGGTAGCGCGTGAACTCGCCCTGAGAAGCCCTGCGGCTGCAGACTGAATTCCATGCACTATCTAGAACGTCAGACTCTTGATGCTTCTATTTCATGTTTTTGTTCCACCGATCATACCACAGTCAAGACTATCAAAACCAAAAAAACCCACTTCGATCTTGTATTAGCTTTCTATTGCTGTATGACATATTACCACAAAATAAAGTTTTCTGATATTCTGGGCTATTATACTCCGGCAGAAATTAGTATCATTTAGCTGTATTAGAAGAGATCATGATTTAGAAGAAACAAGGATCCATTTGAATTATACAGAATGGTACATATCTGTTGACTGGATTCTTGCTCTTCCTTCAAGCACATCAAACAATAAAAATCAGTTGCTGTTTGCTACAAATATACAAGTTACAGTACAGCTGACATTTTCAACCCTAAATTTGAATGACTGATTTTGATTATTAATTCACTTTGGGGGGATTTTTATAGGAAATATTCATGAGATCAATATTTAGCTTCTCTCAAAATATTTAGTATTCTCTTAAAATCAATAGAACATGATCCTTGAGAACGTACCTTACAGTAAATTTTCTTGCGTGTTACAAGATTTGCTCCACACATGCATTAGTTTACATGTTTTTTACACAGCTTAGATTTTCCTCAGAGATCTCTTATTGACGTTAAAGATGGATTCTAGCAACTAAGTTTGAAATCTGATTTTTTTTGTGTACATTTAAGATCTATTTTACTTATCAAGTCATATTAGTACAACTTGTTATATAATAACTAGCTAGTATTCTAGGCTGCAAAAGCAGTGCAAAAATCCTTCCATGGATGCTGAACCAAACAGAACTTTGTTCTGTTGGATTCGGGCTGTGTTTTTACAATTCAATAAATTGTCTTGCTAAATTCCTATCTCTCCAGTACTATAGAACATTTACCACTCTTTCTTCAAATCTGGCTTTTCGGGTATAAAGATTTGCCCAGGTATGCTTTGTGAGAATTCGATCATCATTAAGGCAGTCTCTGTGCTAAGTGCTCTTCCTTGTGAGTAGCGAAATTTGTATTCCTATTGCCCTTGGATGCAATTTCAAAATGTTCACAGTAAATACGTCTTAAAGCAAAGTCTTGTTTACGTACAAAATTCTTAGCGGTTCTGCAGTAAAAGATAATAGCAGAATAAAATATAATATATAAATCTATTTTAAAACACAAGAGAAGAAAAACATCTTGAAAACTAAAACAGATTATCTAATTCTGTTATCTATGTCACTTATTTAGTGTACCTTCAACTCAATATTCTTTATACAACATTGTCACTTAACTAAACTCTACACAAACAGCCATAACTGAAATCAGGAGAAATGAAAATGTGATTATTAGATGATATTTTCTTCTTCTCTATTTATTCAACTCCATAAATAACAACACTAAAACAAACAGTATTATTACCTTCTCCTCTACGTTGTCTAAAGCTTTTCGGCATTCTTCCACCTGGGATTCAATCTCTGCAGGGACTATGGTATACATTTCAGAATACTTGATACGCAGTTTTTCCATAATATCCTCAAAAGTTAGCTTTTCTTTCTTCAGAATGCTTTGAAGCTCCTAAAGACATCAAGAGAGTTTCAATAATCACAGGACAGGGAAAAAGTTTAACTCTAAAACTGAAAGCAGCTTTCTCGCACATCCTATGATTTAAATGACCAAACTCTGCATGACAAAACTTCACTATTGATACAAGCTGATTAAGCCTGAGAGATACTCAGTTTAGTCAGATGATGCCTTCTAATTTGTAAGAATTAAACCTGATATCTCTTCAGAGTGTCAAACCATTGTTGTGGAAAGACATTACAACATCTCCTGCTTCTAAAGTACCTCTATGATTTAATTGTATCTCAGTCACAGTCCTGATCTAAAAAGCTGCAAGTAGCAAAAAATTTCAAAGCAGTTTTTTTCTTTGTTACTAAGTTGTTGCCATTTCTGCTTCTTTCTACATTATCATCACAATGATTCAAGGCCACTAAAAGCCCTAAGCTTGAAGCAGAAGTGTCTGCTTTCATGTAATTAGACAGCCCAGGCGAGCTCAACTTCTTTCAAAAGGGAGGGTTCCAGTTCCATGCAAAGAATGTAAGTTTTAGGGGATAAAAGAAACCTGAACAAATAGTCTATTGGTTGTGGCCTAAAAACAAAATCTGATCTACACTCTCCTGCACTAACTATAAAGGAGAAACTCATTTGTTTGCAAAAGTTTCCCAAAGATCAAGTGGAAAAGTACTTCTTGACTTTACTAGGGCTTTTTTTTTCACAGTAGCTGTTCAGCAGCATTATTTGTGTTAATGGATTGAATCACTGCACTGAAGAATGACTACAATTTAAATGACTATGGGATGTATCACTGTTTTCCTTTTCTTAATCCTCAGCAAAGAGCAAAACTATAGAGGGAAAGTTAAAGAACAATGCCCTTCAGACAAAAGGGGAATTAGAGATATAAGTATGATCCTGTTTTATCTAGACCTAGTCCAATAGTATAGGATTCATTCAGAGATATACAAAGATGGCTTTCCATGAAGATTGCTTCCGTGTTTACTTTTTCAAAATTTAGTGACCAAAAACTCTGGTTAACAACAGCATATGACTTTTGAATAAACTTCCAAATGTCATTTTTGATTGTTACCATAGGACTGGAATGGGAAAACCAATCATTCTGAAGAAATGAGTTCCCAAATAACCTTTAGTGTGTGCACAGCCCCTATTAGAGTTATAAGATGCTGTGACCTACTACAGCTAATAGTCCACGATGTCAGTTGAGTGGTTGGAGGCCCCTGTTCACCAAATGCAGTTGTCAAACTCGAAACATGACTAAAGGGGCTGCTTGGTGTAGACTGGCCAACCTTCCCAACCTGGTCTCATCTCTTCTGTCTGTCCTGCAACCACACTGATCTTCCCTGGTTCTACCCACATCACGCCACAGGGCGTTTGTACGTGCTTTCCTCTCTCCCTGCATCGCTCCCCTCACTCTAGTCACCAAGTTACCTCTGCCCCAAGGACTTTGGATATAAGATTGTAAACCTGCATCATCAACATTCACTAGTTCATCCCTCATTTACCTCCAACTGTTCTGTCTTTTCTGGGTGATCCTGTAATTCCATAATTTGGAAAGAAGTCTGTTGAAATAAATTCTTCAAAGCCATTATTTCCTTTTTGAAGGAATGTCTTCCTTGAATTTCAGTCTGTACCAACTCCTTATTTTTTTGGGTTTTCTGAAAAAGTCTAAAATATAGCATTGAAGTAACAAAATTGTTTCCTATCCTGCTCTTTTACAAAATAAAGTTTTATGTCAACAATTAATAAAATGTCTGCATGTTTTCCTAATAGAAAAATACCAGTTTTCAATGACTTACATACATATACAAACATGTATAAAATTCTATCACTAAACCAAAAATTTCTCTAAACTTTCATCCAAAAATATCTTTTCACACTTTATATCCCAATTGCCATCTCTGTCCAACATTTTTTTCCCCACGTAATCCTTGAGCTCAACTGAAAATGACTTGGAGATGTGAACTGAGTCATGGGTGGGCTCTGGGGGAAAAGACAACCCCATCAGCCTTTTTTATCTTTATCCAACCTCAACTGCTGTGGATGTAGTCACCTGTGTTGTGATGGATTGCTTTTGTGTGGCCTTTCTCACCATGATCTTTTAACTCCCACCCAATTGATTGGGTGGGATTGTGCAAATAAGGTAACTGTGGCCTACCAAAGGGATTGGTCAGTTTTGCCATCCCTCTGGGCTTGAAACGAGCCATTCCAGAGGCGAGAAGGGGGGATCCCACCAACACCAACACCACAAAGGAAGAGCAGAGCATGTCCTTTGGACCCAGGACCCCTGTGCTGAGGAAAGAGAGAATTAGAGAGAGAGAGTGTGTAGGATGCCCTTGGACACTTGGTGTAGGTAGGTTTGTTGACAACCCAAGGAGCTAGAGCTGAGAACCTACGGGCCAAGGCATTGGAGTGGGGTGTCTCTGGGCACTTACCAGCAGAGCTACAAGAGCTTTGCAACACTTGCCTGAACAAGGGCAGAGGACAAAGGGCCAGGGAGAGGCGTGCCTGAGAGCACAGGTGAAAAGTGGCTGTCCTGATGGAATAACTGTATCCTGAGTGTTCCTGAACCTGAATTGTAATTGTTACTTCCCTAATAAACTTCATAACGTGAGTATTGCCTGTGAGTTCTGTGTGGCCACCGCAATGCATTACTGAACCCAGCAGATACATAGAGCTTGCTGTAGGAGGGATGGTTGGTGTCAGAATTGGTAAAGATGGTGGAGACAGGAGGCATGTCTGACTGCAGCCTCATAGGAATCAGCCTTAGGCTGTTGATCTTGATTCTCCTTCCCCCTTGTGAAGTTAGAGGAGGTCAGATGTCACCCCCAAGCCGTTTTTACACCACCAGAAATCAGAAAGTTGAAGTTTATTTACTCTCATGTATTGCTGTGAGTTTAAATGGGTAAATTCTTTCTTGGGGGCTATTTAATAAATATCTCTAATCATTAAATTATTATATCCTTTGGACCAATGATTCTACTAAGCATCTTTCTCAATGAAATAATCACAAATGCAGATAGAGATTTGGGCGTAAGAATATCCACCGCAATGTTTTTATGACAGTAAAAAAGAAAAAACACAAATAATTTGAAGATTCTATATCAGGGGATTGGTTAAATAAATTATGACATATTTACATGGCAGAATATTATATAGCCATGTTTTTAAAGAATATTTAATGGCATAGGAAAATGCACATCATATGGTGATAAATGACTCAGCACAATACAAAACAGTGTAAACAGTATGATCTTAATTTGTTTAAAAATATAATCATAGATAAAAAGGTGAGAAGGAATACAGAAAAAGCACTGGCAGCAATAGTTGCTGAGTGGTGAGATTAAAGATGTATTTTTATACTAATCTTTACAATTTTCCACATTATCAAAATTTTCTATGATTATGCATTACTTAATTAGAAAAACAGCAAACATTAATTAAAAGAAATTTGAAGGATAGTCACCCTTAGGAATACCAGGATGGAGAACCTGAGCTTGTTTTAATTATGGTTATTAATCTTTTCCATCCTTTTTTATACCAATCAGTGTTGACTCAACTCGATTCTGTCATATCGTGTCATTATTCTATAAAATCTTGACGTTTTCTAAATTCAATGTTTTCTAAATTTTGAGCCTGATTCATCAAATACATTTCCTTAATAGTTTTCATAACTGATTCTTACTTGATACACCGTTCTTTCATAGATGCAATCTCTTGAAATGCTGGAACAGTTTCCACAGCCCCTAAATTTTCAGGAACATTCTGGATACTCTTTATGCGCTGAAAAAGTAGGGTCAGTAACAGCTGCTGCTTCTCCACATTCTCTTCATACTGGCATAAGCAGTCTAGAAACTCTGAGAGTTCCTCTGTGGAGGCTGCCTCTTTTGTTTTGGAAATTTCAGGCAGTTCTTCTTGAAGATTATCTAAAATAATTGCTTCTCGTTCAATCTAATTCAATAAATGAAAAAAGAGAACTAAAATAAGTAAAATATACACTTATCATTTTAGGACCTAAAACAATATCTTGGCAGCTCTAATTTTTTACTTTGGCTCTTCAAAGGGTTCCCAGTGTCATATCCTAAACCCACTGCCGTCAAGTCGATTCCAACTCATTGCAACCCTATAGGGCAGAGTAAAGCTGCCCCATAGGGTTTCCAAGGAGCAGCTGGTGGATTCGAACTGCCCATCTTTTGGTTAGCAGCCGAACTCATAAGCACTGAGCCATCAGGGCTCCAGTGTCACATCCTAGTGCAATGTAATGTGTGTTTTTCTACAGTTGGGAATATTATTCCTCTATAATCAGAATCCCATAGTTCCCAATTATTGATCCCATGATTAAAATGACGTATTTCTCCTTCAGATTTCCGTTGCATAAAGCAGTATTTCTTCTGAGATAGCCATAGGGATAGACAGCCATAGGATCAGCTCCACCAAACTGCCTCCACTAAGTATCAGAGGATGGACAATTACTGGATATGCAAATTTTTCTTCAGGTCTCTTTTCATTCCTATATGCTCAAAACAGTAAGTTTAATAGATCCTAACTACTTTGAAAACCATGAAAGGAAAAACAGCCAAATTACTGAACTAATCAAGTATTTACTAACCACTAATAAGGGCAAGGAAACGTGGTGGCGCAGTGGTTAAGAGCTCGGCTGCTAAGCAAAAGGTTGGCAGTTCGAATCCACCAGCTGCTCCTTGGAAACCCTATGGAGCAATTCTACTCTGTCCTATAGGGTCACTATGAATCTGAATCAACTTGATGGGTTTGGAATAAGGCATAGGAGCCCAGGTGGCTCAGTGCTTAAGTGCTTGGCTGCTAACCGAAAAGTCAGTGGTTCGACCCCACCAGCCACTCTGTGGGAGAAAGATGTGGCAATCTGCTTCTGTAAAGATTTACAGCCTTAGAAACCCTATGGGGCAGTTCTGCTCTGCCCTATAGGGTTGCTATGAGTCGGAATCGACTCGACAGCAGTGGGTTGGGGGTAAGGGCATCGGTGGTTCAGTTGTACAATTCTCGCCCGCCATGCGGGAGACCAGGTTCGATTCCTGGTCAACGTACCTCAAGCACAACCACCACTCGTCTGTCAGTGGAGGTTTGCATGTTGCTCTGACACTGAACAGGTTTCAGTAGAGCTTTGAGACTAAGACAGACTAGGAAGACAGACCTGGTGATCTACTTCTGAAAATCAGCCAGTGAAAACCCTATGGATCACAATGATCTAATCCCATTTTGTACGGGGTTGCCATGAGTCACAGGCTGACTCGAGGGCAGCTAATAACAACAATATGTGCATAACACAGAAATATATAACCTAATATATCACATATCTGGAAACTGGAGTTCCACCAGTTCTGAACTCAGAAAGAATACAAAAGGGAAAAAAAGTCTCAAAGGCCCTTGAATCAGATCCTTCCTATCTTCCTCCTCAAATCCTCTGGCCCTCCCCTCTGCAGCACCACGTATTTATCACATTCTGCCCCTAATGGGTTAAATCTCCCATTCAGTGTTACAAGAGTCAGGCATCTTATAGTTTTGACATTACAGAATATCACACTGGTCAACTACATTTATGATATCATGCTAGTTGAAATGGGGAACAAGGACCTGGATGCCCAGTAAAACACGACAGACAGTGGGAAATAAAGTCTATGAAAATTCAGCAGCCACAATATCAATTGAGTTTCCAGCGGCCCAATGGTCTGGGGCAAGGTAAAAGTGAAGTTGCTCAATCTTGTATCCCTACTGCTAAAAAAGAGGGCCTATTTGGATTTTGGAGGCAGTGTATGGTACACTTGGAAATACTGCTCCAATCCATTTATCAGGATGCTGCCAATTTTGAGGACAGCCTGGAGAAAAAGGGCTCTCCAACAGGTCTGGGCTGTGGTATAAGCTCTCGTGCCACTTGGGCCATATGATCCAGTTGTGTCTAAATTCATTTGCTAGAATACATGGGTACCAGAACGAAGGGGTAGAGATAGATTGGTCTCTCCTTCAGAGACCCAGTTATAGGATTTACACTTTCCATTACCTCAATCCTAAGAGTACTTGTATTAGAAGTCCTGGTTCTTGGGCAAATAGCTACACTTCTACTAGGAAACGGAGATAAGGATTCCACTGAATTTGAAGTTATGACTGTCACTTGGCCATTATGGGTTCCTCTGCCACAGAACCAATACGCAAAGAAAGGAACTGCTTTATGGACAGGATAATTGTATGCTAGGGTTTCCAATACAAACTGGGAGTTGGAAGAACTATATCTGGAATTTAGAGGACTTAATGGAGTCTCTCTTGGTGCTTCCATGCCCAGCAATAACAATAAACGAAGAACTGCGGCAGCCACGACCCAATAAAAGTAAAGTAACTAAGGGCTCAGACCTTTCCTATTTCATCCTCCTAGTCCCCCCACTATTGTTCCTGGGATCATCTTCCAAAATAAACTACCAGCATGCAAGCCCCTGTCTCAGACTCCACTTCCTGAGGGGAATCCTGGCTAAGACAGTCCCCAAGTCAGTAAAATAGTTACCACAAAGATTATACACTCATGTTTCCATCCAGCAGAGGCTCTGTAGCCACTTTATTTTCCTTAAACACTGAATTCTAATAAAATTGGTTACAAAATTTTTAGGTTTGCAACCAATTATAAGGTACAGTCTAGAAAGGGAGAAAGAATCATAGTTGCAGAAAGCAAATACAATGAAGGGGATTGAAAAATCTGTAGCCTGAAGAAATAGGAACTAATAAGGAAATGGCTGTTGGGGCTTTTGGTACAAGAAGTAGCCAGCTTTACACTTTCAAGCATCTTTGAAGGCATGACTTTATTCTAACACACTGTGGTCATCAAAGCGTAAAACGATGATTCTGAACGACCAAAAATGAATAATTATATCAAGCAGTTTATGTTTAAAAAAACAAGGAGGTAAAACTTAGGGAAAAAAATAAATATTTAAATGTGTTTTTTAGCATGTAAGGTAAAGGGGGAATATAAATTTTAGTGTCCTAGAACATTTACTTATGAAAACCATCTATTACATAAAGATACAGTATTATTATATTAGTACTACATGAGTCCCTGGGTGATGCAAAGAGTTATTGGGCTTGGCTGCTAACTGAAAAGTTGGAGGTTCAAGTCCACCCAGAGGCACCTCAGAAGAAAGGCCTGGCAATCTACTTCTGAAAAATCACCCACTGAAAACCCTATGGAGCAAGGTTCTGCTCCGACACACGTGGGGTCGCCATGAATCTGAATGAACTCAGTGGCAACTTTTTTTTTTAAATCCATTTTAAAAACAGAAATTAACATTGTTACTTATGAAAGTACCACCTATGCCAACAGAATCATACGTGTGTAGATCTTTATATGATATAATCTTTACTGAATGGATAAAAGCTATTTTAAAGTTTCACATCAATTTAATGTCTTTAAATTAATAGTTCATTTAAGTTGACAGTAACTGGTTAAGTGCCAGATTATAAATTTGAATCCTCCTCTACCACTCATTTGTGAACTCAGGTAAATTACTCAATCCCACTGTGCTTCATTTACCTCATCTGTTAAATGAACATAACTAAAATATCTACCTCATAGGATTCTTGTGAGGATAAATGAGGTAATACATGTAAAGTGCTTAGATTCTGTGCCTGGCACACAGTAAGCACTCAGTAATTGTTAGTCATTGCTGTTATTATTACATGAGGACATTTTCTTTTATACTTTTGTTTGTGCTATTACACTCTTTGAAAAGTATATTTTGTTAACAGATATTACCAAATGCTTGTATGGATAATTACAAAGCTCTAAATAAACGAGGTCTGAACGAACAAGATATAACTGTAAACGGATATACAGCAAAAGAGAGACAATATAAAAAGAATAAAAATTTAGAATTAGCATAGGCCTGGGTTTGAATAAGAACGTCCCTCAACAAATATTTACAAAGTGCCCACTAAGCACAATATTTACTTGGCAGATTCTAAGGTTATGTGGTGAGGCAAACCATACCAACTCTAACTCACAGGGGCTTTCAGCTAAATTACTCTCTAGCTGGGTGGCTTGTGCCATTACATAATCTCTCAATACCCAATTTCGCCCTCTCTTACTTCATGAGAGCTATGTAAGAATTTGGTGAACTCACGTCTGAAGTGCCTTCTCAGCAAAGCACGCAGACTAGTGCAGGAACTCAAAAAATGGTGCCATTATGGATGGGAAAAAAAAAATGGTACTAGCAGTTCAGCTAAAATTTTAATTTACAAAGTTTCTCAGAGCTTTAACAGTCAAGAGACTATTTATTAATCAAACCCCACCACTATGAAAATTGCATTCATTTTCAAAAATATAAAGTTTTAAGAAAGATAATAGTGCTAAACATTTAAATCCTATCATATGTGACCTACCACCAATTAAATATTAATTCATTGTATTTACCTCTCGTAAGTAAATTCACTAGGAATTTTGAAACCAATAAGATTATAAGAAGAGATTATTTTTACCTCATGTATATCTACCCCTTTTGGAAAGATTAAAGAATGCCCTAAAATAATTTCGTACTATTTTAACTTTTCTTTCTAAATATGTGATACCTAAGTCCTGAACCCTGGTTAAATTAACATTAACATCTGTGACTGATATATATTATGGAGGTTTTCTTTTAGATCGTTTTCAGAATGAACATCATATCTGCTATTTTTTAGGTCCATAAGTAACAGTTATAGTTAATTCCATAATTAGTTGGTTATTATGCATATTAGCTAATTCTAACCTTTAGTATAATGTAGAGTTATTTTTAAGAGGGTTTAACTTATCTGCACAGTAAAGACTTTAAAGCCTGAATAAGCAAGCAGTCATTTATTTATAAGAATATCTCGTACAAAAATGCTACAATTATGAAAGGCTTTGAATCATTTCTTGGAGATTATTTTAATAGGATCTGACTTCTATAAACATTTATGTGTGATATATATGTGATATAAACAAACAGTACAGGCTGGATACTCATTTTATATAAAAACAAAATAAAGAGCATTTGTTTGGAAACTGTAAGATTTACTACTGAATACGAAGCACTCACTTCCTCACTGACAAATTTCCATTCCTGCTTTAGCTCTTCACACCACATCTCCCATTCTTTAGCCATTTCCAGCAAACGCAACCATTTCTCCCACAAGGTAGACACAGTTCTGAGCAAACACATGCCATCATTTTCTGTGCACATGGGTCTCAAGTGACTGAGGACCTGCCGTAGTTCCATTAACTCTTCTTTAGTTGATAGAAGATTTGATACCAAAGCCTTAAGAAAGACAATAAAAGGAACAGGAGTGGCATAAAGTCTAGTCTATTAATTTTTCTGAAACAGATAAATGATTTTTAAATCTTGAAAAAGTCATGATTTTAAATCTTCTACAGTATTACGTGATGCATTTTTTAAAAGTTCTTTTGGAAGTATATCTGTCAGTCTGAACCAGATGACAATTATCTGTGTATTATTGAACTGCCCGTGAATTTGGGACTGTGAGGAAAGTAACGACCCATAAACCATTTTTTTTCCTAGTAAGAATTTATTTTCAAAGGTGAATACCCTAAAACACATTTTGTTATTTTAAGTCTCATATTTTATCAAACTTTATTAGCCACCAAAGCAGTATTTGTTTTTTTTGTTGTTGTTGTTGGGTTTTTTTTTTTGGGGGGGGGGGTGTGGGGTAAGGGGAGGGAGGAGATCTTAAGCAGGCTGATTTAGAATGTCCTTACTCCTAATACCACAGATTCAGACAGATGAAAACATGCAAAAACTGAAATTACTTAATAACAGACTATAAGGAGTATGCAGAATGTAGAGCGCAAGACAGTTGTAGTAAAGTCTCAGTGGACAACAAGGTTCTGTCACTGATTCATCAGTATCCAACAATATAAGACGAAATGTAAAGCTTTAAAATGAGCGATCAGTAAAGACAAGGTATGCTGGTTTGGAAGAGGATTGTCTTGTGAAAAATCTCTCAGAATCATTGCTTCATTTTATTCTTGGCTTTTGGTTTGAGGAATTTTCTTAAGTGTAGAAGTTAGCTTAAAGATTCCTTTGGGTCATAACAGAGCCACATTCTCTGCTGCCTTCACCCACATATTCTATTTTTTGCACAGACCTACAGGAAACTTGTGAATACTATTACCTTGCTGTGTTCCAAGTGCTCTAAGGCTTCTTTGTAAGACAGTGGCAACTGGGACATGGACTGCCCAAGAACTTTCTCCATTTTGCTGAAGTTAGTGCAAATTTTCTCTTTAGTTTTTCTATAGCATTTGTAATTCTCAAGACACCTAATGAGGCACAGTTAGAAAAAAATGATATTAAATTATACTTAGTGTGATAAATTCTGAACTTTCCAGAATGAATTCAGCACTTAATAAAAAAGGAATATGATGATTCTATATTTTGCTATTCAGTGCATTTCAACAAATTTTTATTCACTACGTCCCCACAAAAGGGACCTGCATAAGGCTATAAATGCAAACTTTAACAAACAAATAAGACTGTCCTTAATATACCTAAGTCGGAGAAGATTTTTAAAAAGGAGTTATTTTAGTAAAGTGAAAATTGTATCCTTGAACACTGCTAAGAAAAAAACAAAAACCAAACCCACTGCCGTTGAGTCAATTCCAACTCATAGTGACCCTAAAGGACAGAGTAGAACTGCACACACAGGGTTTCCAGGGAGCAGCTGGTGGATTTGAACTGCCGACCTTTTGGTTAGCAGCCAAGCTCTTAACCACTACACCACCAGAGCTCCTTTTTCCTCATTAGAGTACTAATTAAAATAGCAAAAATAGACAGCATTTATGTCTAACAAGTACAGTTTTAAGTAAATAACCACAATCCATTTTAGAAAATATTTTATAGCAATTAGAATTTCTTTAATGAAGTGTTTGTTACAAAAAGGAAAAGAGCTCATGCTATAAAGTTAAAACAAAAAGTAAGACATTTTTAAACAAGAAAATGTTTGAAATATAAAAAAAATTATGTATAAAATTATATATACAAAATAGCCTAAATTTCCCCTGAAAACAATTTAAAATTACATAACAAATATATTTTTAAAAAAAAAACAAAAAACCTCTTAAAACATACTAACATACTGGCAAAGAATTAAGGAATATTCAAGGGCCCAAACTTATGTTAATGTGGAAATCAGAGAAATAAGCAGAGCTCTAGGGTCTGTTTTTCACCTTGGGGGCATTTGCCAAGTTTCAGTTTTGCTGACCACCTCCTGGACTGTAAGAAATAGAGGATAAACTCTGGAGCCCTCCCCAGGAGGGATGTCTAATAGAAGACCCCCTCCATAAAGATATCAGTCATACACATAGCCACAAAGGACCAGTCTCCAAAATATAACATAAATTCTTACAAATCAATAAGAAAAAACGCGGAACAAACCAATAAAAATTGGATAAAGGCTTGAAGAGTCAATTTATAGGAAAGGAAATATAAATGACCAATAAACATCCAAAACAGAGTTGAAACTCATCAGGAATAACAGAAATCCAAATTAAAACCACAAGACACTACTTCTCACCCATGAGACTAGCAAAAATTAAGTGTCACAATATCAAGTATTGGTGAGGATATGGGATATCTGGTACACTTACATACTGCTGGTTTCAGTGGAAATTGGTAAAATCATTTGGCATTAATATTATAAGGTGTGGATACCTTCTACCTGGTGACCACAGTCCTAGGCATATACCCAAGGGAAGCCTTTGCATTTAAAAATGTTCCTAGTAGCACTGTTTGTGAAAGCAGAAACTGGAAACAACCCAAACGTCCATCAGTAGTTAAGTGAATGAATTTCAGTACAGAAAAGAACAAGAATAAACCTAAGGATCATAATGATGAGTTTGAAAAAATCAAATCACGAAGAATATACACACTATGTGTTAGTTCAAAGGCATGAAAACTAATGTATTATTTCAGGGCACAAACACAGTAAAAATATAAAGAAAAGCATAGAAATAATAAAGACAAAATTTAGGATAATGGTTACTTCTGAGAGGAGAGGGAAAAGCATACAAGAGCATTCGAAGGTGATGGTGTTTCTCTTTGAACCTTTGGGTACGAAAATGTTTGTTTTATCATTGCTCTTTATACCAGTCGCTAGCTGCCACTGAGATGATTCCGACTCATGGTGACCCCATGTGTTCCAGAGTAAAACTATGCTCCAAAGGGTTTTCAATGGCTGTGATTTTGAAAGTACATTGCCAGGCCTTTCTTCCAATTACTCTTTACTCTTTATATTATACACATATTTTATAAATATTCTCTTGTATGAATAGAATAATATATAGAAAAAAATGAAAGAAATACAATAACATATTTCCCATTTTTCTTCAGTGGTTTTCCCCATATATTCCACATTCTCTCTAAAGAGAACATATTAATTATAAAGAAACACTTGTATTTTATTTTCTTAAAGGATTACCTTTAAAAAGAAGAACTTACCTTTCTATCTCAGCTTCCTCTACTTTGGCTGCCTCCCTCACAGCTGAATCCTTAGAAATTAATTCCTGTAAAGTATACTGAAGTTGTAGCTTGGCTTCAGGGCTGGATATAGCTCCCAATTTCTCACTGAAGTCCTGGATGTCTGCTATTGCTGATTCAAATTCCTCTTGTTTCCAACAAGGCATCTCTAGTGACTCTTCTGGATTATCAAGGTCTACTCTATGGGATGCAAGGATGGTTTCAAGGGCTGTGATGATCCCCAGTGCCCTGGTGACTGCTTCATTATAGCGTGTCATATTTTCATAAGCATCATTCAAGACATTCTGGTGAATAGGAAGGTAGACGCTGTGACAAAATTGTCAAACTTCTGGGATTTCTGTCACTTTTGAATTTTTGTGCTGCATTCACAATATGATTTGGTGTCTTATAAGAGTTTAGTATTCTCACACTTTTAATAATATTACACTAATACTTAAAAATAACTTTCTGCTTACATAAAGAAAAATCGTTCCCAGATTTGCTAAGAAATCTAAATTCAAAAATACATCTCATGAATCATGTCCAGTGATGTATGTCACTGCTCTAAAACTCTTGTAGACTATGAATTAAATAAAACAATCAAATACAATTTAATATACATACGGCCATAATAAATATTTATGAAAAAATGAACAGAAAACAAACCAGACCGCTTGTGTTTTTAAATGAATGGCTCTGCTACCAACTGTTGTTTTGACCACATCACTAAATTTCTCCAGACCTTAATCTTCTCATTGAAATACAAATAGTTGAGATAAATGTCTTTAAAGTTCCCTTCCAGTCCAGCTCTAACCATATTTTGGGGGGATTTATATACAGTATTTCTTGAAATGGTTAAAACCAAATAGAGAAATATTCCATTTAGTCAATATTTGCTAAGCACCTGTTTAAAGAACATATTCAGGTTCATAACACGATTTTACATTTCTATGGAATTTTACACCTGTGAAAATATTTTGATTACCTAGTAACTCTTTGAATTAAAGAGGGGAGTTAATTTTCCCATTCTATAAATTTAATGTGACAATTCTGAAAACACAGCGTAAGGCACTATGTTAAGCACAGTGTGAATTCTAATGTTGCCTAAGATATGGACCCTATTATCAGAGGGAAAAGAGGGGGCATGTTGGTGTTGCTCTACAACAGGGTCAGCAAACTTTTCCTATAAAGGTTCAAAGTCAATATTTTAGGCTTTGCAGCCCATCTGTCTCTGTCACAACTATGCAACTCTGCCATTGTAGTAGGAAACCAACCACACACAATACATAAACGAATGAGCATGGCGTGTTCCAATAAAACTTTATTTACAAATCAGGGACGGTGGGCAGGATTGGGCCGTGGGACTTAGTTTGATGACTCTTGTTCTAGAATCAGACGGATCTTAATTTGAATCCTAGTTCTGTTTCTGTTGCAAGACACTGAGAAAATTTTTTATCTTTCTGAACTTCAATTTCCTTATTTTAAAACAGGGCTGATAGCAGTACCCACCTCACAGAGTTGCTGTGAAAATTAAAGTGCTTAGCACAGTGCCTAGCACATTTTAAATTCTAAATAAATGTTAGTTATTATTTGTTGTCTTTCTTCTACATCATACTTCTGCCAGTATACCCTATCTCTAAAAAACAAAGCTTTGTTCTAAGCGCAACAGGGGCTCTGAGGGAAACAGAAGTAAAGCTGTCAGACTTGTATATTTCCAAATTATAAGGTACTATATTTAGACGTAGAATGAGTCAGAATTATTTTATTATGTGGACATAGTTATAAAATATGTTTTTAGGAGGTAACGGAAGAATGATTGAAATTAAATTACTATTCAAATTGGCTCACTGTGATTTTTTAAAATGGCTACTCTCGCTTAATTCATGTATTTTCCTGTAGAACTGGAAATTCCTTCAGAAGAGTGGCTATTAGAGTAAAATGTAGACTCGTAAATTAAAATCAGATGCATTGACTACCTAATTTAAAAAAAAAAACTTACCGTGCGCAAAACAATGCTTGAGTTAAGCTGCATTTGAAGATCTTCAAAGTCACGTAATTTTGTTTCCATATCACTAACTTTCGAAGAGTTTTCTTTTTCTCTCGGCTTACCAATGACAGTCACAGCTTTAATGCTAACAACTTCTGCCTGAATTTGTTC
This sequence comes from Trichechus manatus latirostris, assembly GCF_000243295.1. NCBI lineage: Eukaryota > Metazoa > Chordata > Mammalia > Sirenia > Trichechidae > Trichechus > Trichechus manatus. The sequence continues at coordinate 16,133,534 of NW_004443946.1, read as the reverse complement.
TTGAAACGCTTCACAATTATCCTTTTCATCTTGAATACATTTAATTTCCAAATTTATAAGTAAAGGCTGCTGCAACTGAGATTTTATCTGATTTAAAACATGCAAGGAATTTTCTAGCCTGTCCTGAAAATTCTTTTCATCCATTTCTTTCGGTTGCAATTCTACTACCAAGTTTTGGAGAACTTGGTGCAACTTACTATTCTCCTCTGCATACAGCTTTATTTGTAGTATTTCTTTCTGTTTAAATGATTCATCAAAAGCCCTATTTTCACTTAATTTCTTTATTATCTCATGATACAAGCACATAGCTTTCTCAATTTTCTGATTCAAAATTTGGGCACTGAGCAGACTACTTTCTGGTGAAGTACTAAAAGATTTTAGTACTGCTTCAGCCCTTTCTTTAATTTCTGAATCCATTGCCCTCATTTTACTTAGAGATGCTTGATATTTGCCATGTTCTGCTACAAATGAGTCCAACTGCTTAATTTTTTCTTCAAGTTCCTTTTGTTTTTCAAATACTTGGGTTTGTAATTGGTCAAGCTGTGAACAATCCCAGTTTAGTCCCATATAGTCAAACACTTCTTTGAGTTTTAATACTTGCAAGATACTAGATTGAATAACAGTGAGTCTATCTTTAAAATTACAGAACTCCTCTTCAACATCTTGATTTATTTCTTCATTTAGTAGCAGTTCATTGTACTGTATATTGTCAACCTCCTTCTGAAGCCCAGATGTTTTTTCATGAAATTCTCTGTAAAGATTTACCTTGTGTTTTACTTCATCACTTCTATTCTGAATAAATCTTTGAGTCCTGTTAGCTCTAGTCTTAAGATTTCTCAGCTGATCAGCCAGAAATAACCTTTCAAACACATTTAGATCCTTATAAAAGTCTGTTAGTTCCTGAAGATATGTTGAGATTACACTTTCAATTTCTTGCAATTCTTCCTGAGAGGTATTCAAAGTGACAAGCTGATGTTCTAGTTCAGCTTCTGTGGGGGTTGTTTCTATCTTAGGAATTATCAATGTTTCGTTCCCTTGAAGTGAAAGTTGAACCTTCTCCATTGCTGCAAAAAATTTGCTCCTTTCTTCCAGCTTAAATTCTAACTGCTGTGACCTCTGAGCAGATTCTAAAACTAGCATTTGGTATTGACTCTGTAAGTCCTGTAGGAGGTTATTTAAATCATTGGTTTCATGTGCTGGCAGGTGAGTAATATTACCTTTGACCTCTTTAGCCAAAGATTCCACCATCTGCTGCTTCTCCAGAACGCCATCGTGTGTTACCTTACACTTTCTAATCTGTGAAACAATGTCATCTGGGAGAAGGGAAATGGTGTGCATAAGTTCACCCAACAGATTATTGACCCATAAAATAGTCTCTTTCATCTTGTTCCTTATTTCACACTTCTTGATCTGATTTTCCACCTCTAAGTTTAATGGCGCCAATGCTTCCAGTTGCTTCTGCAAATTATTGACTACATCTTCCAAAGTCTTCTTTTCTTTATCCCCCCAAAGCCTCTTCATCTGAAGGTCAGCTCTTCCCTTTAAAACAGAAAATCTATGCTTGATAGTCTCGAGTTCGGTGGCCAAGGAAACCATGTTTTGGTTTCCTTCTTGTTGTTCTGGAGATCTCAGCCTTAACTGCAGACGCTGCTGCAGTTGCTGCAGAGAAATCTCAATGTCCTGGATCTTGCTCATAAGGAAGTTAAGTTCATCATACTCCACTAGCTGTTGAGAATACTTCTTCTGAACCAGTTGTTCCACTTGTTCCCAACCATGTTCAAGTTGCTTAATCTGGTTTTCCAACAACTTCTTATCCATGTCAGTCAGATGGTTTGATATAGTCTCCCACTTGATTTTCAGCTTGTTTAAAGAATCTTTTTCTTTTTCTATTGATGTCAGGAATTTTTTAATTTTATCAAGATACGTTGCAATGTCCGATGTTCCCCTAGAAAAAGAAAATAAATGGAGCTTGTTTAAATATTTATTATACATACACTAACATGTGGTTAGTTATCATTGAAAGATTCTGCTTTGAATTCATAGAAAAGATTAGATTGTCTAGAAGAGTACTCTGTCCTTAAAATAAAAATCAGAATCTTATTTACTGTGGCTTTCAATTAGTGTGACAATGCAGAAAACTCATTTGCAAAAGGAGTATCATAAAAATAAACAACCACAAGGAAGGAATGGAGATTTAAGGGAACAATGTATGTAAAAATATTCTGTAAAATATAAAGCACTTGTACAAAGGTTAGTCTAGAACTGAGAAAAATTACTGTAACATCCAATGTCTTTGTTATCAAGTCTCTGCAAAAATAATGATATAGATATTGACTAAAAAATTATAATCATCAGGCTAACCTTCTGAACATAAAATTGCTTCCTCAAGGGATATCAATGAAAGTAAATGCAGTAAACCCCATTTAGGCATCAGTATAAAATTAACAATAATGGGAAAATGTATATACATTAACATTATATTTACAACCATTAATCATCATTTTCAAAGCCAAAAGTAGTACATATATTTTAAAATAAATATTATACTACCTATACTTAATGTATGTATCAAACTATTTAAACCAATTATGTTAATACTAAACAACTGTATATATAGTGTTCTTCCCCTTTTCCCAATAGTGTATAATAAATTCTTGATGAAAAGAATATTGAACTCCATAGAACTTACACCCATTTTGCAGGTATTGATGGTTTGAATTGTTTAATAAATTAAAAAACATACCCAATAATATAATTTTTTTTGCATGAAACCAACAGAGCTTCCTTAAATGGCTTCCATATATAATGTAAAATCCTAACATCCTAACATTATGATACTCCAGTATAAACTCTGGGCCTGTTCAAGGTAGTGGAGTCTGTGCTTGAATAAAAAGAATGCAAGTCCTAAATTCTCATACGTACACTTTTAGGCTTTCCTTTTCTGTCAACAAGGCTTTCATTGAAGATTCAACTGCAGCAAGGTGTTCCTGAAAATCTTTAAGGACACAATATTGGCTTTCTTTATCTTTCTTCAAGGTAATGAGCGCTTGAAGTAGACTGTTCAAGTTGTGCACTGAATATCTTGTACTGTGGGGAACCAAGGCACCTGTTTCTGTCCGGTGGAGATGTTCAGTTTGTTCCAGTGGTTCAATGGCTGCTTTCTTTGCTTCCAACTGGGCATATAATTTCTAAAAATAAGTCAAGCAAATAATTAAATATGCATTCACTCATCTGCTCATGAATTCATTCATTTTCTTTCCCTTCCTCCTTCCTTCGGATAACACGTTCTACCCCAAGATGTTTTAAATATTTCATAATTTGCATACAGAGAAACTAAAGTCCTGACATTAAGTGGTTTTCCCACTGGAATCATGTTAAAAACTAGGCTAAAACTCATTATTGGTACAGCATTTAATAGCAATTAGATCATCTGATTGGGTTAAAAGGTTTTGCAATGGCTAAAGAAAATCTATCTTATTTTTATTATACACATAAATCACCCCCTTTCTGTTTTAGATACATGTTTACTGTTATCTAAACTTAGTTAAAATTGTAGGGCTCATTTTTAGTTTCATTTTTAAAACCATGGCTACGTACTGGATTTTTAGACTACTTTACATACCTATAAATAAATAAATAATAAACACAGCTATATAAACACAGCTGTAAAAACAAAGATGAAAGACCTTATAATGTTGATAATTAGGAAAAATAAAAGGAATTTATCAGAATCAAAAGAATACATATGACTAAGAAATGGAATGATGACAAGTCAGGATCTCCAAATTTTGTCATTGAATAAGTAAGTTTTTAGGAACTTCGTGGAAGAGAAAGAAGACTAATGTTAATTAAACTCTTCCACTTCTTAAATGGAAAGATTTATACAACTTACTGATTAGTACATAATTATATAGCTACCAAATTGATCATCAGGCAAAGGATAAATAAGACTTTTCACTCTGTGCAAGCAAGTTTTTGGTAATTAAAATATATTATATTGCACTGGATAAATGATGCAATCAGGTTGTTAGTGTTTTTTCTGTTTCCATACCTCTATCTCTTTTAATTGTTCATTTCTTAACATAATATCTAATTCTAAAGGTTGATTTTGCAGCTCATTGACTTTCTGCTCATCTTCAGTGTTTTTCATGCTTTCTTGAACATGGAGAGAAAGTTGTTTTGACAAAACCATTTCCACATCTGAAGTCTGAAAACATAAAAAGATTAATTGCTGAACAGTCTACCTTCCAAGTAAATAATTCTTATTTTTCTTGATGAAAACACTCTAGTTTCTTCTGTTTACTTACATTAAAAACTTAGATACTGAAAAAGCATAAGTTTCAAAGTTTATATTTAGTATTCATATTTACCATGATATGGAGGGCAGGGCAATAATAATAGGCATTCAATGTTACCTATTGGTAATCTGAAATAATAAATGGATAGATGGAGGAAACACCAAGGTTTCATGATATTAAGACTAAAATTGTACCAATCAGCAGTAAGAATTCCAACATGTGTAAGGCATAATGAGTTATATACGGAGTAATCCTATCTTTTCTGAGAGCTGTAGGAACCTGAAGCCCTCTATAGTATACACAGAGACAGGGCACCTACATTCGTTTATTTATTCTTTCAACAAATACTTGTTGAGCATTTATATAGACCAGGCACCATGTCAGTAATTTTAGATTTCTATTACTTTGTTCAAGTATTAGTTTCCATTTTTTGATTAATTTATAAATGAAAAAACATTGATTTTGCCATATACTTTCATGTCAGTAAATCTTTCGAGGTATCAAATCTATGAATAAAAGGTGTCATATCCCCAACAAGGTAGAAACTGTTGTCTTAAAAGTATTTCCTAGATAGCAATTTAGGCAATATTATGTTAGCAACAGGGGAAACTAAGGGATATATGGGAATTTTCTGTACCTTCTTTGAAATTTTCTGTAAATCTAAAACTATTCTAAAATTAAAAGTTAATTTAAATTAAAAAAAAAAAAATACTGCCTGGGGTGCCACCAATTCTAACTGGTAAGAAGATCCAGCTGTCCAGTTTTCCTGGTTTTGAAGTACTCATTTGGCACTCAGCACCAATCACTTCTTTAAAAAGTTTGCAAATGATTAAAATGGTCAGATTTTATATATTTTCTCCAGTCCAACAATTTATTCATGTGGACTAGGGCTAAAATCAACATGAAGAGCAGCAGCTCCAGGGAAAAATACAGGAAGGCTGTGAGAGGAAAAGAGAGCTGGCACCATACCACAAGCATCATCGGCCAGTAGATGCTTTTTGCCTAAGAGCCCCAGTTGTAGGAGGTAGATAACCATCTCCTTTCCAAGCCATGGTTATTGAGAAAATGAGCCTCTCTGAGTTCCCCACAAACCCTCTCATGAACAAGAGAGCCTGCACTGAAGGATCTACCTAGACTCTAACAAAGGCTATATTTACTATTAACTATTTACTCAGGGGATTAAGAGCTCTTGGTCTGTCTTACCTAGGAAAGCACTAGCAACATTTGCAATGGCTGCCTTTAGGGGTCAGAGAGAGTATTCTCAAAAATCTGAAACCACTCCAAAACTTCACTTGTTTACCGACCGCCAAAACCACGTTTTTCCTTTCGCAGAAAATCCAGTAGAATCCCTCAAACAAACATTTCAAGTTTAAAAGTTTAACATTCCCTTACTCATGCCAGAGAGGTTGGAACACTTAGACTCAAGGACCTGATTGGCTCATTGAAAGACTCTTTGACAACCAGTCATCCTTTGCTATATTTAACTTTGATTTTGAAAGCGTATTTATAACATTTTAATTTTCAATCATGAAATATTTTTAAACATACGTAAAAGAACAAAAAATAACAAATGCTCATCACCCACAACAAAGATTTAAGAGATACATTTTTAAAAAAAGCCCCACCCACATCCTTTTCACCTCTTCCTTCCCAGAACTAATCACTGTTCTGAAGTCAACATATTGTACAAGTTTCTATGTTTTTGCTACATATGTAGATATTCATATAGTATTCTTTTCTATGTTTTTATTTCTTACAAAAATTGGAATCATGTATCTATCATTTTATAACTTCCTTTTTTTCTACTCGGTAGCATGTTTTGCGATTTGTCCATGTTGACAAATGTAAATGTACTAGCCACCGACTCGACACAACAAAAACAACTAGGCACCCAACAACAACGGTCATTTTGGTTCTGTATACTGTTCCACTGTCTGGATGAAACATGACTCAGTTATTCATTCGACTACTGTGAACAATGACATTAGTCCCAATCTTTCCTATTGCAGATAATGCTGTCATAAACATCCTTGTATACGTCTTCTTGCACATATGTGTGAGTTTCTTTAGGATAGTTGCCTAGAATCAAAATTACTGGTCACAGAATATGTTGCTTATGATTCTCAATACATAAAATTATGGTTTATGTTCCCAGCAACATAGTAGAAGAGTTTGTATTTTCCCTAATCCTCTCTGATACTTGATGCTAATAGACTTTAATTCCTGCCAATATAATGAATGTGAAATGTTTACCATTGTTGTTTTACAAGTAAGCTTGAGATTTTCTTTGTATGCTTATTGGCCATATGAGTCTCTTTTCTGTGAATTGTTTTTGTATATCCATTGTCTATTGGGTTGTTTGTGGTTTCTAGCATTCTTTTCCTACTCTGGATACTAATATTCTAACAGTTATATCACTGCAAGTATCTTCCAGTAGATGTCTTTAAACTTTGTATGTTTTTGTTGTTAGGTGCTATCAAGTCAATTATGACACATAGCAACCCTATGTACAACAGAACAAAACACTGCCCAGTCCTATGTCATTCTCACAATCACTGATATGCTTGAGCCCATGGTGTCTTTTGCTGAACAAGAGTTTAACGTTTTAATGTGGTCAAATCTATCAATATTTTCCTGTTTTCGCTTTTGCTTTTAGCACCTGATTAAAAAAGCCTTCTATACCCTGACAATACAAAAATATTATTTAATATTTTCTTGCAAAGATTTTAGAATTTTCTCTTCATATTTAGGTTCTTCTGTAGTTTATTTTTGTGTGTAGTTTTAGATAGGTAAATTCAGTCTTTGCAAATGCTAAGTATTATGTCTCACTCTTGAATGCTAGTTTAGCTGAATATCAAAGTCTAGATTGACAGTTATTTTCCCCCAGCTCTCTGAAGATGCTTTTGTACTGTCTTTTGGTTTTTAGTGTTCAGAAATCTGATCTTAACACAACTGTTCTATTAGTCCTTTCTCTCTGGTTGTCTTTGAGATTCTTCCTTTTGGCTTCGGCGTGTTACTATTTAACCACAATGTATTTAGCTAAAAATTTATTTTTATCTACCCTGCTCTAGGCTCCCTGTACTTCTTGAAACTGAGGATTCCTATTTTTCCACAACTGTGGAAAATTCCCAGACTTTCCTCTACTGTCTCTATCCTTCTAGAACTACTATGAGAACTGTGTTAAACAATCTCAGTTTAGTCCCTAGATCTCTTAAAATCTCTTTCCTATTTTCCATCTCTTTATAGCTCTGTGTTGCATTGTGGGTAATTTTCCCAGTCATATTTTCTAGACAAATTCTCTTTTCAAGCTATGTCAAATCTGCTGCTTAAAATGGCCATGGAAATTTTAATTTAAATGACTTTTTATTTATTAAAGTTCCATATGGCTCATTTTTTAATCTGCCCTTTTTCTCAAAGTATTATATATTTTCCTTATGGTTTTAATTCTTTCCCTTATAAAATTAGTCATTTTAAACGTATTACTGTATGGGGCAGTTCTACTCTGTCCTATAGGGTTGCTATAAGTTGGAATCAACTCGATGGCAATGGGTTTGCTTTTTGTTTTCCTATTGTATGATTTCTTTCAGGCTGCTGCATTATTTCAATTTCTTAATCCCTCTTAATTTGTTAATTCCTCTCACTGTAATAAGGATTCTTCCTCACAGTGGAGTGTTATTTTGAGATTTTTATGATTTGGGGGGGCATTATTCTCTTTAAGAAGCCCTGGTGCCACAGTGGTTAAGAGCTTGATGGCTAACCAAAAGTCAGCAGTTCAAATCCACCAGCCGCTCCTTGGAAACCGTAGGGGCAGTTCTATGCTGTCCTAGAGGGTCGCTATGAGTCGGAATCGACTCGACAGCAACAGGTTTGTGTTTTTTTTAATTCTCTTAAAAAAAAATCTATGATTAAAATAAACTTAAGATAAAGTGTAATTTTTAAACAGTATAGTAAATGCAGACATTGAGCCTCTGTGTATAAATGGAATTTCAAAGTTACCAATAAATTTAAAAAAGGAAAAGCACTATTCTCTCAAAAATCTGGCTGGGTTACACTGTCAAATATGTTTATTTTTTAAAATGTTACTTTTTTTCAACAACATATCTTTCCTTAGATTTTTGCTTGTTTGGCAAAGAATAAGAGGTGGGAGTAAGAATATCATCAATTCTCCTTAAGGGCAAGACAATGACTTATGCATCTTTATGACCCTTAATTCACAAAGTAAATAGCTTTAAATAACTGAACATTTTCTGTGGCTTACCAAACCTATCACAGCCAAAAGAAACAAGTCAATAACAGCTTCCCTATCCCTTCTCACACTAAGGGGACAATAGCCCCACGGCTATGGTAACTTTGTGAAAGCAAGAAGCCTAAATCTATCACTTGTAACTTCCAACAGTGGGACAGCGTATCATACAAGCTCTAATACATTTCCTTCTCTTCCAACATGAAGCGGTGAAAAACAACTGTAAGCATTTAAGCATATTTCACCACTAGAAACTAAACTGAAAGGCAGATCATCATAGCCTCAGAGGCTGCCTATTTCTTTTAGCATAATGACTGAAATGTTAACATGACCTGTAAGGCCACTTGTGACTCAATCACCCATGCCTACACATCAGGCTTCATCTATGTCACTCTTATCTCTTCTCTAACCTACACTACGGCCAGAGTGGCCCTATTTCAGTATCTAGAACTCCCCATGACCTCACCCACCACAAGAGGAAATTCTATTTCCATTGTCAACGATGCCCCGCCCATGCGCAGCCCTGAGTGCAGTTAGCTTCCAGTCTCAGTTCAAACGTTGCTTCCTTAGAAAAGCTCTCTCTCTGTCTTTACAGTCCAGTCAGATTCCTTGCTATAGGCTATCATGGAACTGTGGTCCTCCCTTTAGTTCCCATAATTAGACTCTCATTACTGTAATTAGTTGATTAATGCCTGACTTTCCCTCTGGACTAGACGCTCTATGAGAACAAAGACCGTGTCTACCTTGGCTCACCACTGAATCCTCATTGCCTCTCACAGAGTATAAGCTTAATACACTTTACTGAATGGTTGAATAATGAATTCATATCACAGAAAAAATAATAAGATTTTATTTAGTCTTCTATTCTCAAGATTAATAAATTGTGGGTTTTGAAGTGGAGTGGGAAATGGTCAACTCAATAGAAGGTCTTAGGAGCAAATCTGAAACAATGGAAGCCAGAATCAGCAAGACTGAAGACAAATCCACGGGCACCGATTTCTTTGAGGAATAATCAGAAAAAAGAATGAAGAAAACACCTAAGAATTATGAGGAACACTATCAAGCGCAAAAATTTGCCCATGATTGGAGTTTCAGAACAGGAGGAGAAAATGGAAAACACAGAGAATATTGTTGAAGATTTGCTAGCAGAAAACTTCTCAAATATCATGAAACATGAAAAGCAGACCATCCAAGAAGCTCAACGAACCCTATATAAGATAGACCCCAAAAGAAAGTTACCAAGACATACCACAATCACACTTGCCAAAACCAAAGACAAAGAAAGAATCCAGAGAGCACCTTGAGAAAGGGGAAACAGTAAGACTGAGCTCTGATTACTTGGAAGAAACCATGCAGGCAAGAAGGCAATGAAATAACATATATAAAACCTTAAAAGAAAAAAACTGCCAACCAAGAATAATATATCCTGCAAAACTCTCTCTTAAAGACAATGGAGAAATTAGGACATTTCTAGATAAACAGAAATTAACGGAATTCATAAAAAATCAAACAAAACTTACAAGTAATATTAAACAGAGTCCTTCAGTTAGAGAATCAACAACATCACACAACAACTGGAGTCTAGGACACAGGAATGCATCGGCCAGATACCAACCTAGGTAAAGAACCCTCAGTAATAAAACAAAGCTCAAAGACTTAAAACAGGGAATTAGAGACATCATCTATAAATGATGACAATGTCAAACAATAAAGGAGAATACACAGTGTAGGCACAGAACTTTCAAATGGAGAGGAAGCCAAGGTGATAGTATGTAATAAAAGACTGGTTCAAATTAGAAAGACAAGGGTGAATTTCAAGATAACCACAAAATTAACAAACCTACTAATCAAAATAAAAAAAGAAGAAAAACAAAGACTCAGTAAACACAAAATCTACAATATCGAAAGAAAAGAAAATCCACAAAAAGGAACTCAGCATGGGAACGTAAGAGGAGCAAAGTAAACATCAAAATAACACACACAAGAATATGAAAGCAATAAACTCATACCTATCAATTACACTGAACGTAAATGGCTTCAATGCACCAGTAAAGAGACAGACAGTGGCAAATACATAAAAAAACACGACCCATCAAAAAGCTGTCTACGACTGCTATTCATCCAGTTCCCAAAAGTCTTAAACCTTGGGGTTATCCTTGACTCTTCTGTCTCCTTATCTCACATCTTCAATTAATTCCCACATCTTGTTTGTTCTAGTTTCTAGATGTTTCTTGAAGTGATTCACTTTCCTCCATCCCTATGGTCCCTATCATTGTTGAACTGTGATAATCTTCCCAGGCCTTTGTTATCTCTCTTCTCTATATTTCTGTAGCACCTTCCTAACTGGTGTCTTTATATCTGGCCTTTTTTCCGTCTAATACAACTTTTACCCTCTAGCTAGAATGATTTTTCAAAAACTTTATCATATCACTCCTCTGTTTAAAACTTTTCAGTGTCTTCTCATCATTCTTATTATGAACTCAAAATCTTTTTATGATTTGAAGGCTGTTTAACATATTGCTGTGCCAACATGTTTTATCCCTTGAGAATTCTCTCACTTCAGTCTTTGCTGCTAGATTTTAAGCATCATGGGGCAGAGGGCAGGAACTGTCTTAATCATTGTTGTATCACAGATACTTGCAGTTTCTGGTATCATATTAATATTTTAAAACTACCCATCAAAGAAAACTAAGTTGGAAAGTGAAGTAAATATTAGAGCTAGGATCTGAAGACAGTTCTGATCGTTGTAAACCATAATCTTTTCCCATAACATTACAACTTCTATGAAAGTAAGGCTTTAGCTGTACAGGAGTTCAATAAAGATGAATATTTGTTAAGGATAAGATTTTTTTTTAAATGTAACACTTGCATAATTGGAAAGAGTGCTATACACAGTATACAAAGATTCCATTTATGGCTCATTAAAAATCATCTAGTACCGTATCACTCCAGGGAAGCATAGAGGAGCCAATGAAGTTTATCAGTTGGGGAAAGAGAAGCCATTATAGGTATTTCAAACAAAAAGTAAATTAATACTAAAAAAAGAAAAACATTGCTGCTGAGTCAATTCCAAGTCATGGTGACGACATGTGTTACAGAATAGAACTGCTCCATAGAGTTTTCTTGGCTGTAATCTTTACTGAAGTGGATCTCCAGGCCTTTCTTCCATAGTGAGGCTGAATGGGTTCAAACTGCCAAACTTTAGTAGTTGAGCACAAACTGTTTCCACCACCCAGGGCCCTGAGTGATTTACTATGGGAGATTAACATCTTACAAAGCCATTGGAGGGGCCGGAAAAGTGAAAGTTAGAAAGAGCCTCCACTAGCATGGAGGATAAAAAGGTGTGCAGAATTGCTGGAAACCACCACTAATGCTTGTAGCCCCAAAATGGGTGATGAATAGGAAAAAGCCCAGAATCATTTGTTAAACCCTTACTATTGCCTCCCGCTGAAGCCCACATCCCTGTTCCCCTCTGCCACGGATATAATAATAGCTTCTGTTTGTCTTCTGCTTTCCGAAATCATGTGTCTGTCATTTGTGGACTATAACTAATTCTGAGGGATTGCTTCTGCCTTTTCACTCCAGGAGAAATAATTTACTGAAAATAAAACATCGTACTTACCACAAAGAAAAGAAACTCTATCTGTAAGAGACACAACTTAGACAGAAAGACATAAATATATTAAAAATCAAAGGATGGAAAAAAATATATCAAGAAACCAGTAACCAAAAAAGGGCAGGAGTGATAATACTATTCTCAGATAAAGGAGGTTTAAAGGTAAAATCAACCATAAAAGACAAGGAAGGACATTATATAATAATTAAAGGGACAAGCCACCAAGAAGACATAACCTTAATAATATCTACAAATCCAATGGCAGGGCTCTAAAATACATAAAACAAACTGTAACAGCACTGAAAAGAGAAATAGTTCCACAATAATAGTAGGAGACTTCAACACACCACTCTCGGTAAAGGACAGAACATCTAGAAAGAAACTCAACAAAGATACAGAAGCTCTAAAGGCCAAAATCAACCAACATGACCTTATAGACATATACAGAACACTCTGCCCAACAGCGGCAAAGTAGACATTCATTTCCAACGTACATGGAACATTCTCCAGAACAGACCACATTTTAGGCCACAAAGCAACCCTCAATAAAATCCAGAACATTGAAATAATATAAAGCATTCTCTCTGATCACAATGTCACAAAAGCAGAAATCAATAACAGGAAGATTAAGGGAAAAAACTGATTACATGGAAACTGCGTAACATCTTGCTTAAAAACAACTGGGTAACAGAAGAAATCAAAGAGGGAATTAAAAAAATTCTTAGAATCAAATGATAATGAAAACACATCATACCAAAATCTTTGGGACACAGCAAAGGCAGTGCTTAGAGATCAATTTATAGCAATAAACACCTATATCAAAAAGGAAGAACAGGCTGAAGTCAAACTGTTAGCCCTACAACTTGAACAAATAGAAAAAAGCAACAGAAGCCAACAAGCACCAGAAGAAAGGAAATAATAAAGATTAGAGCAGAAATAAATGAAGTAGAGAACAGAAAAACAACAGAAAGAATCAATAAGACCAAAAGTAACTGAAACAAAAAGGATCATAACAGAATACTATGGAACATTGTGCTCCAACGAATTTGAGACCCTAGAGGAAATGGAGAAATTTCTAGAAACACACTACCTACCTAAACTAACACAAGCTAAGAAAGAAAATCTGAACAGATGCGTAAAAAGAGAAGAGATTGAAGAGGTTAGAAAAAAAATCTCCCAACAAAAAAAAAAAGCCCTGGCCCAGACAGCTTCAGTGGAGAATTCTACCAAACATTCAGGTAAGAGCCCACACCAATAATACTCAAACTACTTCAGAGCATAGAAAAGGAAGGAATGCTCCCTAATTCATTCTATGAAGGCAGCATACCCCTGATACCAAAGCCAGAAAAAGAAACCACAAAAAAGAAAATTACAGATCAATATCTCTCATGAATATGGATGCAAAAATTCTCAGCAAAATTCTAGCCAAAAGAATTCAATATCATATCAAAAAAATAATACATCACGACTGAATGGAATTCATACCAGGTACACAAGGATGGCTCAACATTAGAATATCAATCAACATGATCCACCACATAAATACAGCAAAAGAAAAGAATCACGTGATCATCTCAATCAACACAGAAAAGGCATTTTATAGAGTCCCAACACTGATTTCAAATAAAAACTTTCAATAAAATAGGAGTAGAAGGGAAATTGTTCAACATAATGAAGCACATCTATAACAAACCAACAGCCAACATCATTCTCAATGGAGAGAGGCTGAAAGCATTCCCCCCTGAGAACGGGAACAAGACAAGGATGCCCTTTATTACCACTCCTATTTATCGCTGTGCTGCAAGTCCTAGCTAGAGCAGTAAGGCAACAAAAAGAAATAAAGGGCATCCAAATTGGAAAATAAGAAGTAAAACTATCCCTATTCACAAATGATACGATCCCATATGTAGAGAAACCCAAAGAATCCACGAGAACACTTCTGGAACTAATAGCAAGATTCAGCGGAGTAGCAGGATGCAAGATCAACATGCAAGAATCAGTTGGATTCCTATACACTAACAAGAACTTCAAAAAGGAAATCAGAAAAACAATAGTATTTATAATAGCCCCCAAAAGATAAAATATTTAGGAATAAATCTAACCAGGGACATAAAAGGCCTATACAAATAAAACTACAAAACACTACTGCAAGAAACCAAAAGAGACCTACACAAAGGAAAAACATACCATGCTCATGCATAGCAAGACTCAACATTGTGAAAATGTCAATTCTACCCAAAGCAATCTACAGATATAACGCAGTCCTGATCCAAATACTAACAGCATTCTTTAACAAGATCGAAAAGCTAATAACCAATTTTACATTGAAAGGAAAGTGGCCCGGGATAAGCAAAGCATTATTGAAGAAAAAGAACAAAGTAGGAGCCTCACACTACCTGACCTTAGAACCTGCTCAATAACCCCAGGAGTCAAAAAAGCCTAGTACTAGTACAATGACAGACACATAGACCAATGGAACAGAATTGAGAACCCAGACGTAAATCCATCCACCATCCACCTATGGTCAGCTGATCTTTGACAAAGGACCAAAGTCCATTAAATGGGGAAAAGACAGTCTTTTTAATAAATGATGCTGGCAAAACTGGATGTCCATCTGTAAAAAAATGAAACAGGACCCATACCTCACACCATACAAAAAAAAAATTTTTTTTAACTATATAAAAATGGATCAAAGACCTAAATATAAAAACTAAAACGATAAAAATCATGGAAGAAAAAATAAGGACAACGCTGAGGGCCTAATACATGGCATAAATTCAATACAAACCATAACTAACAATGTACTAACACCAGAAGATAAACTAGATAAATGGGAGCTCCTAAAAATTAAACACTTATGGTCATCAAAAGACTTCACCAAAAGAGTAAAAAGAGAATCTACAGACTGGGAAAATTTTTTTGGCTATGACATATTCAACAAGGGTTTAATCTCTAAAATCTATAGAATACTTCAACACCTCAACAACAAAAAGACAAATAATCCAATTAAAAAATTGGTAAAGGAGAAGGCAGAACGGGACAAGGAAGCTGGTGATAGGGAACCCAAGGTTGAGTAAGGATAGTGTTGATGTGTTGTGGGGTTGTTAACCATTGTCATAGGGCAACATGTGTATAACTGTTAAATGAGAAACTATTTTGTTCTGTAAGCCTTCATCTTAAGTGAGAACAGCAGCACAACTGGAAGAGCGTAGTCAATGTCACTGAACTGTTAATGTAGAAATTTTTGAAATGGTGTATCTTTGGCTATGTGTATTTTCACCAAAAAAAAAAAAAAAGGGGGGGGAAGTTAGAGGGTTGACATGTTGTGGGGTTGTTAACCAATGTCATAGGACAATATGTGTACTACTGTTTCATGAGAAACCATTTGTTCTGTAAGCCTTCACCTGAAGTACAATAAAAATTAAGTAATTAAAAAAAAAATTGGCAAAGGATATGAACAGACACTTCACCAAAGAAGACATTCAGGCGGCTAACAGACACATGAGGAAATGCTCGTGATCATTAGCCATTAGAGAAATGCAAACCTAAACTAAAATGAGATACCATCTCACCTTGACTTTATTGGCACAAATTTTAAAAAAAAGAAAGAAAATAACAAATATTGGCGAGGTTGTGGGGGGATTGGAACTCTTATGCACTACTGGTGGGAATGTAAAATGGTACAATCACTATGGAAAATGATATGGCACCTCCTTAAAAACCTAGAAATAGAATATCATATGATCTAGCAATCTCACTCCTAGGAATATATCCTAGAGAAATAAGAGTGGTCACATGCATAGACATATGCACATCCATGTTCACTGCAGCATTATTCACAATAGTAAAAAGATGGAAACAACCTAAGAGCCCATTAACAGATGAATGCATAAACAAATTATGGTATATACACATGATGGAATACTACACGATGATAAACAACGAAGAATCCGTGAAACATCTCACAACATGGATGAATCTGGAAGGTATTACACTGAGTGAAATAAGTCAATCACAAAAGGGCAAATACTGTATGAGACCACTATTACAAAAACCCAAGAAAAGGCTTACATACAGAAACAACAATCTTTGATGGTTACAAGGGAGGGGAATGGTGGGGAGGAGAAATCACTAACCAGATAACAGACAAGTGTTAACACTTGTGAAAGGAAAGACAACACACGGTAGAGGGGAAGTCAGCACAACTTGACCAAGGCAAAACCATAGAAGCTTCCTAGACACATCCAAACACTGTGAGGGACCGAGTTACAGGGGCTGAGGACTGGGGACCATGTTCTTGGGGGACCATCTAGCTCAAATGACATAACATAGTTTATAAAGAAAATGTTCTACATCCTACTTTGGTGAGCAGCGTCTGGGGTCTTAAAAGCTTGTGAGCTGCTATCTAAGCTACATCTACTGGTCGCACCCTACCTGGAGCAAGCGAGAATGAAGAAAACCATAGACACACAGGGAAAGATTAGTCCAAAGGACTAATGAACCACAACTACCACAGCCTCCACCAGACTGAGTCCAGCACAACCACTGACTGCTCTGACAGGGATCACAACAGAGAGTCCCAGACAGAGTGGGAGAAAAATGTAGAACAAAATTCAAATTCACAGAAAAAGACCAGACTTACTGGTCTGACAGAGACTGAAGGAACCCAAAGACTATGGCCCTGGACACCCTGCTAAGAAATGAAACCACTCCCGAAGTCCACCTTTCAGCCAAAGATTAGATAGGCCTACAAAACAAACAGTAACACACATGAGGAACGTGCTTCTTATTTCAATCGAGTATATGAGACCAAATGGGCAAGAGCTGTCCAAAAACAAAGGCGAGAAGGCAGGAAGGGACAGTAGACCTGGACGAATGGACACAGGGAATCCAGGGTGTAAAGAGAAAGGGGGAGAGTGCTGACATATTGCAGGCCAGTGTCAGAAAACAATTAATGTATACATTTTTGAATAAGGAAAAAAAATTTTTTTTTAACTGAGTTACCAAGATAAACAATGTCAGAAAGAGTCATAATTTAACGCAATATCTAAAATTCCTCCTCCATTAAGTGCTTTTCCTTCTTGTTTTAATACTGACTTCTGGTCGCTCACCCACAGCTGGAAGACTTCCACACTTTACCTAGATGTCTGATCACCTACCTTCAGGATTTATTTATGGTTGCCTTCTTAATCATCAAAATTATAAATGCTCAAAAAATTCTGAAAAGAACAATAGATGATTCAGATATACTGACTAACAATTATACCCAATGACAAGGAAATGAAAGAAGTAATTAGAGACAAAAGGCTTTTTTTAAAAGCAATTATATCATAGAGGTTGACATTTGGGAAGGATGGGGCAAGAAAGATCATTCAATACTAGTTAAGCTGTAATGCTGCTTTATAATTTTTTTAGAAGAATAATAAATTAGGAATGTATTATCTTCCGTTTTTCCTCTTTATCATTTCTGTTTATGGACAACTAAAATCTTAAGAGATCAGGCAGTCTACCTTTTACCACTGTCCAATTTTTTACTTCATTTAATCTATGTAGGAAGGGGGAGATGGAAAACAGTTCTGCCTGCTTATGCTTAATAACTCAGAAATTCACATCTACAAAAATATCAAGTTTGACTTTACATCATAAGCACCAATACCATTCAGACTGCATTTTGCCTTCTTTGTCTCGAGGTCTGCCTTTATGTTTCTAATATGATAAGAAAAGGTCAGCCAAAGGTTCAGATATAAAATCTCCTTTAAATTTCATCTGAAGTTAAATTCTTGACAATAGATTCAAATAGATACATGCTATAACGGCAATTTTTGAAAAGAGCAATCACCTTTTTAACAAAACTCTAAGGTGAAATAAAATTCATTTTAAAGTTAAAAAAAAACTATTTTAAATAATTTGATAGATTCCAAGAAGGCATGTGAAGTGAGTATTAATTAGATATTTAACTAGCATTAGATTTTAAGCCGTTGCAACTGTATCCTTACATTCCAGCAGAATAAAAACAAGTCCCTATAAATGTTTGTTAATAAATTAAGTGCTTATTTTCATTACAACAATAGCTTTAATTAGACGTATAATTCAGTAAATTGTGCTTTTGTGTGCTCTGTGTATTCATTATACTGAGACTCCTGCTTAAGTAATTTACACTGGGTTGGGGCATTCTTCACATTATGCTTGTATTATAGTTATCTCGGCAGGTCCCTAGGTAGCACAAATGGTTTGCACTCATCTACTAACCTAAAGGTTGGTAGTTCAAACCCACCCAGCAGTACCACGGAAGAAAGCCAAAGGCCTGGTGATCTGTTTCTGTGAAGATTACAACCAAGAGAACCCTATGGAGCAGTTCTACCCTGCAACACATGGGGTTGTTGTGAATCAGAATCAACTTGACAGCAACAGGTTTGGTTTGGTTTATGTATATATTTTATCTTTTACTGATTATTGTTCAACTGTAAAACTGCTCTGTACTTTACACAGTTTAATGTTGTATAGAGTAAACTAAACCCAGCTAATATTTACAGTCAAGAAAATAAGAAGCTCCGATTCAGAAAAATATTCACGTTACAAAAGAGTTGAAAAATACAATGTTGCTAAAGAATTAAAACTTATTTTCTGTAATCCAGACTGGTGAATATTTAACAACTTAAGTCCTTCCATCTTCTTTGAAAGAAATAATTTTAATGAATTATTATAAATCATCAATGACTCATTCAAGATTGAGTAAAATTTTAATCAGTTAAAAAAATTCTTACTATTGGATTATATAGTTTTCAATATACGCTACTGAATTTTGGGGGTTTGTAGTCAAAATGGGTCTTAGAGGTCAATTTAAAAGTTATCAGGCATTCCTTTAGTAATGTCACAGAATAGGACTTTGCTCCACTCCCAATGCCTCCCCCCTCCCTTTTAAAATCTGTCTCCTAGAAAGCACTCAGATGTTTTTCCTCATTTACTGATCTATTTCTCTTTAAATGCTGTTAATATTTAAGCCAGTTTCTTTTACACATACAACCTTAAAAGTCTCACCCATTGAGCCCTTAATCCTAAGACATAGTTCCCTAGCAATAGCTAACACTGTGGGATTTATAAAAGACTTTCCTCACGGTCAGAGAGATGCTCCCTTGGCATTTGTGTTACCCATTTCTAGAATATTCTATTTGGTTCCTTTAATCCTTCATGCTTTTCTGTTTCAGTAAAACAACAGAAGTTCATGCTCTCTTGATTCCTGTTGATTATGTATTCCATAAAAAGCTAATGAGAACTCACTCCTTAATGGTCTAACCCTCCATTATTGTCCTCCCTGGACCCTAGATTGTGAGATTTTGCCTGCCAGGGAGACTCCTGCAAATGTAGCTCTTTGTGCCTTTTCCATTTCAAACTCTAACCTATGAGAAAGCACTTTACAAGCCATAGAAAATATACCTATTTGGTTGTTTAGAATGAAAAAAAAAAGCTCTTCTTTCTTCTCCCCAGGAAAAATTAGGAGGCTGAACGTTGATATTCACATTCTAAATGATCTGACAACGTTTAAAAATATATTTGCAGCATAGGGTTAACATAGGAATAAAAAGATAAGAGCTTATCTTATCAGTCTCTGATTTCATTATAGAATAAGCCAAAAAAAAAAAAAAAAAGATTGGGCTCTTGAATTTTTTTCTAAGAAAACAGGTAAAGTACATTCTTCTCTTTTGCCTTTTCTAATTTGCTTTTGTGTTCTTGACCCAAGAAATTGTATCTGATTACATAGCAGAGAGAATAATAAACCTAAATTGATGACTGACATTTTAACAGACTGAACAGTAATATTTCACCACTGAAATCCTGGACAGGTTTCTAAGGGCTCTTTTTATAAGTGGGCTTCGTAAGTAGCCAACACACTGAGGGTTTAATTATGAAATCAGAACGCTGATTCACAACCCTCTTTTCATAGCCCAACGCCTCTTCATTTTCAGACTCAATGTCTTAGAGAATGCAATACCAAGTACTTACTTTGTTTATTTCCCAGTCTTCCTCCAACTTTTCCACGGCAGCCAAGTTCTGAGTGGACTCCTGGGTATCAGAAGTGACCTGTTTCTCTCTGCCTGGCAGAGTAAGTTTTTCTTTCTTTTCTGTAGAGTATCTTGACTTGAGGATGCTACTGAGACAATTCTCTGTCTCCTGCTTAGCAGATTCAAGTCTGTTTTTCAGATCTTTTTGTTTACACTTAAGTGATGTTATATCGTCCTTAATAATCTTCTGTCCCACTGAAGATGTATTTTGCTTGATGGATTCTGCTAAAGCTAAAATATTCTCTAATGTACCATCTTGTAAACTGAGTTTATTCTCTAGTTCCTGTGAGTGGAGAAAAGATTGTCACAAAAAGTATCTCCATTCGATTGTTACAAGAGTTAACTGAATTTTGTAAATCACAGCCATGTTCTGTTTCACTAGTGGAAAACATAAAACACACCAAACTCGTATCACAAAGATGAAACTGTGGTTAAAATTTAAACCAATGTAGTATCCCAAATTCTCAAACTGATTTTATTAGAGACCAGACTTTACAAATCACGCAAACGATTTTCATAGCACAGTTCCTGGAACATAGGAGACAGTCAATAGCTAATCACTGAATATATTTTGTTCAAGATACAGCCTTTATACACAGTCATAACACTAAGTCATACATGCCTACTATGTGCAAAGCATTGAAAAAAATAAGAGTCATTTAGACAGTGTCTACATAAATCTATTGTTAGTATCTAAAATTCAGAGCAAAGCTTTGGGGTGATGAGATATCAATCTAAGGACTTAACCAATGTTTAGTAAATGCACGAACGGATGAAGCTAATTTGAGAACTCTGGGCTCAAAATGAATTTGAGGTATTATAGTAACTACTGATGTTACTGTTTAAATAGCATAAGCCTTGAAGTTACTAGGTGAACTATGTACAATTTATTAGTCACTGTCCTAACTGGAGAGTCCTGGGTGGTGCAAACAGTTAACGAGCTAGGCTGTTAACTGAAAGGACAGAAGTTCATGTCTACCCTGAGGAGCCTTGGAAGAAAGGCCTGGCAATCTACTGCCAAAAATCAGTCATTGAAAATCCTATGGAGGACAATTCTATTCTGACATGCACAAAATTGCTATGAATCAGTCAACTCAATGGCAACTGGTACCCTAATTGGACCATACAATAAATGAATGTGCATTCATTCATTCATTTATTCAACCAACTGCCAGTACTATGCTAGATCTTGAAGCTAGAGATGAGTAAAATAAAGTGTTTTCAAGTATCTATGGTCTAGTGGGCTAGAAACAAAAGTAAATAGACAATTATAACAGAGAAGATCTATGCTATGAAATATGCACAGATTACACCCTGGGGGCAAGGGACAAAACCCAGTCTAGACATGGGGAAACCCTGTCAGGAAGGCTTTCTGGAGGAGGTGATACATAAGCTGAGTCTTGAAGGATAAACAGAAGTTAGCCAGGTGATGAAAGGGCAGGAGGAGAAAGCATTACAGACAGAAGGAAAATTATGGCAAAAGGTAAAAATGCAGGGGTGCATACAGGGCATTCAGGAAACTACAAGTTGGATTCAGTCAAGTTGTACTTAATACTGATATTTTAAAAATATCTATCATGTCTAGAAATTGTTTAATACCTGCAGTTTGTGTAATTTTTCCTCAAGTGCTATTTGATCCACAGGCTTATCAGAAAAACTGTAAAGTTCCTTGGAGAAACTGTCCAATGTGGTATTCAGGTCTGTGACACGAACCTGGTACGAGTGGTGTTCTTGAACATGACCTTCCAATTTTTGCACGGAATCCTAAAAATAAAACCATTGACAATTTACAAATTATTTCTCTCTGAACTCTTTCACTCAGGAAATAATTATATTTTTCATAAATACTTGTTTTATGAGGGTTCATTCTGAAACAAGAATATGGCCATAAATGGTCTAGAATTCTTAAGTAAAGATTTAAAGTTTGAGATATTTCATTGTAAAAGAATGACCCTTATTGAAACCACATTTGTTGCCCCAGTGCTTCTCTGCCTTCATTTCTGAAAACAATTTTATCTGTCAAGAAGTTTCCAAAACTAAATGGCTACAAATTATATAAGTAAATCACAGACTTTCATAATAAAGCAGCTCCCTTAATTATCCAAGTACCCACACTTGGAAATGAGACTGTAAGATCAACCTAACCCTAGATCCCTTTCCTAAGACTCAAACTCCAAAGCTGTGTCAGGAAAAAGTAATCCTAACTCAAGAGCAAAGGCTTCTCCAGTATTTCTCCCTGGGATGAAAAATAATAAGGTGGCCATATCTGATCAGAAAAGTATTAACTATTTGTTATGAATTGAATTGCGTCCCCCAAAAATATGTATTGAAATCCTGGCCCCTATATCTGTAAATACGATCCTGTTTGGAAATAGGGATTTCTTTGTTATGTTAATTAGGTCATACAGGAATAGGGTGGGTTCTAAATCTAATCACTCCTGAGTTATAAAAAGAGCAGAATGCACAAAAAGAAACACACAAGGAGAAGAGAGAGATAGATGACACAGACAGATGAATCTGCAAGGACTGTTGGCAGCTACTAGAAGCTGAAATAGACAAGGAACGACCTGCCCTAAGAGATGCTATCTCTTTTATAAAGATGCCTAAAAAATCTTAACCCCTCCTATTGCTGAAAAAGAAACTTCGATGAGGGGAAACAGCACCATCATCAAATAATACACAGTTTGGCCTTCTACCAGAACTGACTGGATTAATTCCTCCATTCTTGAGGAGTTAGGGTCTAAATCTAAAAATTATCAATTAAATTAAAAAACCTTTTGGTCTAAAAAAAGAACAAAAAATAATTCCATATGTAAATCTTCTTTTATTAATTCATACACATAATTATGACAATCATTAAAATTTTTATTTTATCTGCTTTACCTGTAGTTGTTGAAGAAGACTTTCATGTAGATGCTTTACTTCCAGCCACGGATCTTCACTAAAGTTGGGATTTTTAGTGCACTCCAAGAGGTAATTTCCTTGAGATTTTAATTCCTTTAGCAAGGATGTCAAATCTTGTGCTTTCTGGAGGAATTTTTTATAAATTTTTAACTGAGCTTTCTTCTCCTGCAAACCATTTTGCAGAGCAAAGCCTGCTTCTTGTTTCTTCTTTAGTTCTGTAAGCATTAGCCTCAGATCCTCCTTACTTTGCAAATACTTCTCTCCTTCCAGCAGAAGCTTTTCTTGATGGCTAAATTTAACAAAATACTTTATAGATGAAATGAAATTTAACAAAATGGAATGCCATTTTGCATATTATAATGTAATATGCATTATAATAAAAACCATTAAAATAACACTAATGTATATTATTCCCAGAAACTCTTTTGGCACTATAATATTATAAATAGCACTGACTTTAAATTAGAAATTAAGACAGAAATTATCTGTAGTAGTACTAAAAAACAATTGTTTTATTACAGAAACTTTGACCTGAGAATAAATAATTTAAATTTCAAACTAGTCCCAACAGTTCCTGTTATATATAAATCTATTATCCTATATTTTACTTGTTCATATAAGTAAAATAAACTAACACTCAGTGTGCTGACCAACTAACTAGTTTATGTTTTCTACAGCTTAAATTTAGATTTTCATACCTCCTTGGAAAAATGTAAAAGTCAGATTTCTACCAGACATTAAATGTACCATTTAAGACATGTGAAATGAATTAAGAATTTTCACCAGAATCATATAAATTAAATCACCCAACATTTATCAACGTTCAGTCATTTAAGACTCTGTTAAAATATATATTGGAAGGCATTATTCTACAGAGGTCTCATGCAGATGTACTGAGGTTGTTTGGGGGAAGGGAGTTTTGGTGCAGAAGCAGGGAATTGAAGGTGGAATGATAAACCGATGTTAATTTGTTACTAAGAACTGTATGGTGATGCACATACCACGCTAAACACCGCCACAGAGTCATGACAGAGTCACTCGTATCTCGTGTGGAGAAATATTCCTCGTTTCTGCCTCTGACATTGCAGATGGCCCTGACATTGCTGACTTTCTCTCCAATAGATATTATATCCAATTCCAGGAGGCAGACAAAACATACTTGTTATGGCTTCACTGCACTATGAAAAACAATGAAGCCGGTGAAGGCATGCCCTTTACCTTAGATACGTGTTGGCTAAATGGAGTGTGTTGTCCCACTGATTCCGGATATCAGTAAGGGTCTTCTGAACCATGGGAGCCTTGCTGCTTTCAGCCTGCTTCGTGATGGTCTGTATTTTAGCGTCCCCTTCAGGCTTCAGTAAAATGATTTCCTGAATTAAATTTTAAAAATCTTATACTCTCACTCATAGTACTCAGGGATATTACATTTGTTTTTATTTGTAAACATTATATTGAGATTCTACCTGCAGAGTATATTTCAAAACTATCCTTTCATTTTCACATATATCCAGAAAACAGATTCTCTCCCTTCATGTTATACAAAGCTGGTTCTCACTAAACATTTTTCAGTTTAATCTGATTGCATTCATGCTCTCCCCTTCATCTTCAACTGCCTACAAGTAAACTGTATTCCAGTAAAAAACTGGAAAATCCTCCTTCCTACTTACTCCATTTTTTATAGATGGAGAGCTACGTTAACAACATCAACAAGGCATTTTTTCCCGCCAAGATTAGACTATGGCTTCCCACAATAAAATGCAGCATCCCTCCTGTCAACTCTCATCTTTCTACCGTAACATCATTAATTCCCTTTCTCTGTTCTTCTCTTTCCCGCCTTTGCTCTGACAATCAAGTTCTTCTCTTCCTGGAAACACTACTCAAGATTCACCTTCTCTGGGAAACATTTTAGACAAAATCTCAAATTATTTCCATTACTTTAGTAAGTCTCACCAACCCCTATAGCTCTCACTCTTCTTCACCCTTTCTTTCTCTAAATGCTTAATGTGTTTTTGATTCTCCTGGTGTTCCTTTTAAGCACATGTACTTTTGTCACATGCATTTTTAACTAGCAATGTCTATTTAATTTCCCCTTAGACTGCAAATGACCTCAGGGGATCTTAAGTCTTCTATGCTCGCAATATCCAGCAATCATCAGCAATCCACTCAGTATCTAACAAGCTTTATGAACCATACATATCCACTCTGGAAAAGATGTCCTCTCCATCTCTGCCCTTAACATTGTTGATGCCCCTGCTATACTGACATATATTCTTTTTATATTCTAGCAAATCCCACCGGCTGCAGTTCCAATTTATCATCTTTATTTCAATTCTTCTGTACTCACTGAAGATGAACAATTGAGCATTGCCCCCTCAAAGGGAGAGGATATACTTTCCTGCGTTCATAAGCATTAAAATAACTTTAGACCCATCACAATCCTCCTCTTTCATAAGGTGAGTGATCTGAATTTCTTCAGCTTTTCCACAGTGAGCCTATTTTTCATTAAGAAACAAATCTTTGCAGTTTTGTCTAAATCTTTTCAAAATTAGAGTTCACTATGACCTCTGAAAGTTAGTTACCACGCTCACCTCTGAAATTTAGTTACCTTTATTTTTTGGATTCGTTCTTCAAGTGGCATTTTGCCTTCCGATGAATTCAAAACCATAAGAGACTCTTTAATCTCTGTTATCCAATGAATTACATCACGAGCAAGATCATTAAAGTTCTGGTCCTCAGTAGGAGGTAACTTATCTTCTTCAATTTCACATATTTTTCTCAATAATGTCTGGTATCTATCAATCAAATGTGTTGACTCAGCTATTATTTCTTCTTCTTTAGTAAGCCCATATTCCTTCAAAGAGTTGTTCAACTGGGCCAGAGATTCAAATTGTTCCCTGTAAATTCCAAATATCATTGAAAGTTTATAGGAGTCACTTATACCATGGGGGAAAAAACCATACTCTCAGGAAATATACTTCATATAAGGTCAGCTATACCTCTTTCTATCTAATGCTTGGCAAAAAAATTCAGTTTTCTCTCCTGTTTCTTCCATTTCTTTCCATTTCTTTTCTTGATTAGTCAGCCAATTACTTAGGCTTCTGTGGTTATCCTGTAGTCTGAAAAAACATTATATATGTTAGAATATAAAATAAGCAAAAAATGTATAACACCGTGGAATTTCTTTATGATGCTGGCACTGAAGAGAAGGCTGACATGAACCTCATGAGCCCACCAAGTTTTTACCAGATACATTTCAAATTCTTTAGAAAAAATTTAACTTGTAATATATTAAAACGTGAATACTAATAGTCTATTATAGTGAGATTGTACAGTATTAAAGCAATGAGCCACAAAAAAATGTATCATAAAGAACAAAAAACAAACAAAATTTTTGTATATTAGATAATTTGAAGAATTCTCCAAACTTCTATATATTCCTAAAGCCGAACTGGACGGAAGGGTATCTATTTCATTTGTGAAATGTGTGTGTATTGTGTATCCCAGCACTGGCTGTACTGAAGCAGAGTACATATGAAGAAATTGTTAGATAGCATGTTTTTTACACATTGTCTTTATTTCCTACCTCAGTAGCTGCTGTAAGCAGTCATCAAGCTCCTTTGCTCTTGCCTGGCATATGGACTCCATATTTTCTAATTCAAATTCTTGACTCGTAATCCAACTGCTAAGCTCCTTAACACTTGCTTTGGGTAGATGCTTCTTCACCTGATTCAGTATAGTTGCTACCGCCTGTATTTTACTGTCTCTTTCTTCAAGAGTCAGGAAATCCTTATGAAAGACAGAAAGTCAATTATGTTTTACTGGCAAGTATGGTCTCTGCCACTCACATGACTGTTTTCCAAACCAGTATACAGACATGCCACCCTCTTAGTATTCAATATAAATAAAGAGCTATGGAGATGTGGATAAATCCAATGGCAAACGATCAAGAAAGGATTTATATCAGTTCTAGAATGTGGGTCACATCTGCATTTCTGTCTGACTTTCTGGGAATTACATCAAGCAAAATAATGCAGTGTCACAGTGAAGGTCAATAGCAACAAAGCCGGGAAAGCTACATTTTCCAATCCTGACTGTGCTCAACTTCTCTTATATAGTAGCTCCTTTTTGGTGATCAACATGCAAAAATAAACAGACTATATTCCATTAAATTTTCCACAAATCATAATTTTATTTCAATGTCTGCATTTCAAGATTTGGGTGTTAACTGCTGAGGTCCATGCAAAGTTAAAGGTAGGAAAAAAAAAGTATGACTTTAAACTTGAAAGGAGGAGACTCTATCCAAAAAGGCTGGTACCCTCAAAGCAAGAAATTAATCTTAATTTGAGTGTGCTATATAAATTATAAGGACCCCGGTGGCACAGTGATTAAAGCGATCGACTGTTTACCAGAAGATGGGTGGTTTCAATCACCTGCAGCTCTGCAGGAGAAAGATATGGCAGTCTGCTTCCTTAGAGATTTATAGACTTGGAAATCCTGTAGGGTCGCTATGAGTCAGAACTGACTCAACAGCAGTGGGTTTGATTTTTTTTTTTTTGTAATATATATAAATTGTAAGGAGCACTGGTGGCACAATGGTTAAACCTCAGTTGCTAACCAAACGGTTAGAAGTTGGAATATAACAGTCATGCCATCGGAGAAACACCTGGTGATCTGCTTCCATAAAGATTACAGCCTCGGAAACCCTATGGGGCAGTTCTACTCTGTCTCACAGGAACGCTATGAGTCAGAATCAACTCAATGATAAATAACAATAATATAAATTTTAAATGGACCTGTGCACCTTGTCATTTATTTCAGGCTACCTTCCACTGTGATGTCCACCATGGAGGCAGCGGCATGTCTATTTTGTGTACTGCTGTATTCTCAGTGTCTGGAGTGCTTGGCACATAGCGGACTTTTCAGAAATATTTGTTGAATAAATGATTGGCTGAATAAGCTTATTCTCATTGGAATTAGCAGTTAATTTAATTTTATGAAAAGGTATCACGTGCACATGATTTCAAAAAAAACCAATAAATATAAAAAAGACATAATATGAAAAGTTTACTTTCCATTCTTGTCTCCCAGTTCCAACCTCTATATCCCATCAAACCCATTGCCGTCTAGTCGATTCTAACTCCTAGCAACCCGACAGGACAGAGCAGAACTGCCCCACAGGGTTTCCAAGGAGCGGCTGGTGGATTCCAACTGCCGACCTTTTGGTTAGTAGCCTGAGCTCTTAACCATTGTGTATTAGTTTCTTGTGTATCTTTCCAGAGCCTTTTTTAAATGCATATACAAGCAGACATGAATATATCTTCTTTTCCCTCCCACTGTTTGAAGGTACATTTAGTACTGTAATATAAATAGTATTTGTGCCCAGTGGTTTTTACCTAATATAGCACCAAAATCTTTCCAATATTTCATAAAAAAGCTCCCTCATTTCTTTTTAATGGCTCCATACTATTCCTTTGTATGGCTGTACTATAATTTATTTAAGCAAACCTTTATTGATAGATACTTAGGTTGCTTTGAAAGTTTTACTATCACAGACAGCAATAAATAATTCTGATACACACTATTTCACCAAAGTGGAAGTGTAACGATAGCATAAATTCCTGGAAGCAGAAACAGCTGGATCAAAGGAGACATGTATCTATAATTTTGACAGACACTATCAAGTTGCTCTAAGGCAATTTGGAAAGTACAATTTATACTCGGGCCAGCAGTGTATTAAAGTTTGACTGCATTTAAAAAAAAAAAAAAAATGGACTTACAAAAAGTCAAGAGATTTCTTTCAAGAAAAGAACAAATACCTTTATATACATATAGTTTTTAACAAATAGGATTTTAACACAACTGAATTCACCAGTAAACCCAAAATTAAATAGTATCTTAGAAGGGGTGAAAGTACAGCTTATTTAAAGTCCCTTGCACCCTTACCCAGTGAATAGAGTTCCAAAATCTCTTGGGAAAAAAACTAGGTTTTTTCCCAAGAATTTTGAAATGTTATTTTTGGAAATACTATCTCTTCTGTAAGGAAATTTAACAAGTCAAAGTTAATAATTATCTTTCTATTTAAATACAGTTCTATGCCTCCAAAATTTCTTTTGATAAATTTTAAAAATATTTTTATTATAATTTATATATAAATCTTACAGAAAGTTTTTGTAGCTTTCGTTCCACACTCGTTTTGGTTTCTGATGAATCAAAACACTCCTTAAGGTTCATATTAATGTTGCTGAACCAGTCATTGAAGTTCTTGCACTGATCTGCAGGAAAATATATGGAAAATATATTTTAAAAAAGGGGTAGGGGAGAGAGAGAGCTGTATTCATTCAAGAAGGACCTCATATATCTTGTTAAGGTGAGAAATTTTGAAACTTGCTTCCCACACCCTGGGTACAAGTCAATGTATAAGATGCCTCCATATTTTAAAACTCAATTTTGAGGGTTAACAGAGGATAGAAAATAATTATGGTGCATTTTCTACACGAAATCTCCATCCAAAGCTATAGACACCAAGACAGTTGGAGGGGGAGCCTGCTCACTAGCACATCCCCAGACTCAATGACCAAAGTGAGGGGGTCAAACACCAAGAATTTGGTGACTTTCCTCCATGAAATAAAGATGTGAGACCTGAAAGAATTATGTTAGTCACAGATCAGTGAGTTGTTTCCCCCAAAAGATTTGACTGAATATGATTTTCTTAAATATAGTCTATGCAACCAACTCTAAGTCAGGCTTAGAATAGCTTCTGTATTTACCCTATTATAGTCATGTGTCAAGGTTCCCAGAAACACAGTAGAAGAATCACTCACCATTCAATAAATTAGAAAAGTGATCTTGCAAAACACTTTTTTTGGTATTAAATAAATCACTGACACTTTCATATTGCTTCTTTAATTCAGAGAGTTCAGGAGTCAAACAGCCTATTTGATTCTCAAGTAATATCATACTGTGCTTTTGCTGTAGAATTTGCTGTTGTATCTCCTAAATAAAAACACGCAAGCAAACAACAACCATAAATCTTAAAACTGGTAGATTTACACAAAGTATATTGTATCTCAATTGTTTTAGAAAAGAGATCTAGATGATTTTCTGTTGAGTAGATCTGCTTTCTCTTTGCTGGTAAATTTATAAGGCAATGCAATTTAAGATAAAATAATTACTGTCCATAAGCAATTCAAAGGGGAAAATGCTAAATATACACGAATTGCTTTTCTGAGTTTTTCTTTTTCTCCCCAGACTTTCCGTTTTTGCTGCCCTAAACAAGTGACCCATAAAAACCAAACCCACTGCCATCAAGTCGATTCCCACTCATAGTGACCCTATAGGACAGAGCAGAACTGCCCCATAGGGTTTCCAAGGCTGTAAATCTTTACGGAAGCAGACTGCCACATCTGTCTCCCACCAAGTGGCTCATGGATTCGAACTGCCAACCTTTTGGTTAGCAGATGAATGCTTAACCACTGTGCCACCAGGGCTCCTCTAAACAGGTGAAGACCATGACAAATAAGTGTGAAAATAAATCTGAATCACAGAAGAGAAGCATCTGGTACCTCTAGTTTAGTAAAGATTTCCAAGCTGTCAGAAGGAGACAGAGCATTTAAGAGGGATTCAGTCATCCCAATCTGGGTTTTTGCCTGGTCGAGATCCTCTCTCAGCTCATCTGTGTTACCACTGAGTGTGCAGTGGTTGGATTCACCAGTTAAACTCATTTTAACGTGTTCCATTTTGTTCAAAATCAAAGACTCCATGACCTGAAATCATGAAACATAGGAAGTACTATAACAAACTTTGTTTAACTAGATTTCAAGACTAGATTGCTAGGGGTAAATCGAGACTTCATTTCCACATAGAAATAAATACTTTTAATTCTTCATTGTTCTCCATCGTTGGTACAACCATTCAAATGTTGCTTTTAAAGGAAAAAGAGTAACACACAAAAAAAACCGAAATAAACATTCTGAGGTTTTTCAAGGAGACTAATTTGAATTCTTCCTCCTAAAACAAGTTTTATCTAGCATGTCCACTGCAGTGCTATCTCATGGCGCTCGTGTGAAAATATACTAAGACATAAAAAATAAAGACCAGCACTCGCTGACGGTTTAGTATGTGTACAGCATCACAGTAAGAGGTTTAAGAAGGTTAAGTAACTTGCCCAAGATCACAAAGCTAGTATGTGGCAGAAATCAGGACCTCACTAGAAAGTCTAACTACAGAGCTCATATTCAATCACCATACACCTTGATCTAAATAAAACTGTAACAAAATCTTCACAAAAGAGAAAATGAAACTTGGGTCAATCTCTGTTTATCCATCTAGCGACTAAAATAAGGGTCACTTGAGCTATGTTCTTTCCTACACCCAGGAGACAAGACTCTTCGTGAAAAATCTCGTTACTTTATACGGGAACAACATCTCCCCTCCACACAAGAAGCCTATAAAATAAGTGAAATGAAAATAAAACAATGCAAAACTACAATATTAATCACTCTTAAAATGAAGCAAATATACTAAACTATTCCAAATATTAAAAAAAAGTTGGTTGGACTTACTATACAAATCGAACAAAAGTGAATTAAATAATGATCCTAATTTTATTTTAGTCTTAAGGTTTAGAATTTATGGTTTATGAACATTACTTAGAGGATATAAAGACACTTCAATTGGGACTTTTAAAGAAAAATTCGCTTACCTGCAATTCAAGAGGTACTTCATTGGTTTGAAGTAGAAATTGTATTTCAGCCACTCTTGTAAAATATTCTGGAAGTTTTTGTTCTTGGACTTGTAACTCTTCCTAAAACACGTTATTTTAAAGATAAAAATCATTTTATTTTCTTATTTTCTGTTGTTAATATACAGACACTGAGAAAGGCATCTGAATTTCCCCCCATCACTTTCTTTTTCACAGCATTCTGGGAGTTACAAATCCAAGCGCCTCCAGTGGTCAGGCAAATGTTATAACTGAGTGAAGCATTCTAGCCGTAAGACAATCTGATACATTAAGTCTTTGCAAACCCCCTTTATGACAAAGACATTTGTTAACCATAAACTAGCTCAGAGTTTATGTAATGCAAAGAATGTAACTTTAGGTGATTTCCCTTGCTTCCTGAGCAACAACCTTTGGAATTCCCTGAATAACTGAGGTACATTTTATCATTTTAAAAATTCTGGGCTACACTTAAAGGTTTGTGCAAATGAATGCCCTGAGGCCAGAGACCACCTGGTAATCTGATGTCAACTGATCAGAGTTAGAGGGGGGCATGGTTCAATCAATCATGTTAAAATTAGCCAAAGGTTGAGTTTCTATTCTACTCCCTCTTCTCTTTGAAAACTTCATTGTAACTAGCCTACATTGAGCCATTTGTTTTTTTAAAGACACAGAATGGTCTCCCTATATGCATACAGAATAACTGCTGAAATAAACCCTATGTTTTAATTATTTTTTAACAAGACAATAGAGAGAGGTGAGGCCTATGCCAAAGGAGAATGCATGCTCTGCCTAAAGGCACTACATTTTATAGATGTTTAAGTAAACTGTGTCATGGAGTCCCTGTGTGGCACAAATGGGTGAATAGAGTTTGGCTGCTAATCAAAGGTTGGAAGTTCAAGTTCATCCAAGGCCTCTGGTAATCTACTTCTGAAAAATCAGCCACTGAAAACCTTACAGAGCACAGTTCTACTCTGAAAACACAGGTCACCAGAGTTGGAATTGACTTGATGACAACTGGTTAAACTGTGCCACAACGCACACATAAACACACAAACACTTTGGCAGAAATTGGCCCGTAGGCTGAAAGTTTATAATCCTTAACTTCAGGTTTTTAGACAACCTGTTGTTATTAGTTGCTGTTGAGTCAGTTCCAACTTATGGCGACCCATGTGTGCAGAGAAGAACTGCTCCATAGGATTTTCCAGGCTGTGACCTTGTGGAAGCAAATTGCCAAGCCTTACTTCCAAGGTGCCTCTTGATGAGTTTGAACTGCCCACCTTTCGGTTACTAGTATAACACTTAACCATGTTCACCACCCAGGGACTCCTAAACAACCAGTACTTAAAACAAATTTAAGCAGCTATTAGTCTTGATTCATTTATACTTAAAAATTCATAGTTTTACTTCATAACTATTATTATAAATCGCCACAGATTTTGAAAACGTTTTCCAAATGCATAAAAATGGATATGTGAATGAAAAGTGAATAAAGTGCAAGAATTAGACAAAAAAAAAAAAAAAAAGATATGTGAAGCATCAGTAGTGATTTAGGAAATAATATTGGAGTTATTATTCCCTGTCCTTGAGCATAGAGTATGTGACCCAGTGGGAGCTGGGCTCACAAGGGCTCACAAGGATTCACAAGGACACATCAACTGGGCCCTGAGGTATAAAGACAATAGCTAAGACAATCTTGGAAAATATCTTTTAGGGAACCTTTCACATAAAGCCAATCAAACAGAATACAAAAGACTTTCCACTCTTATCTTTTCTATCAGCATTTACTGAATAGAAATTTGTTGGACCAGTTAAGACCCTCCTGACTCTTGTTACTGAAATCTGTACCAATGATTGTTAAGAAAGACAATTCAAAATGTAGGATTACAGTTTCTAGCTAATCTGAAAAGGCTAAGCTTTCAATGGTTTTGCGCATTTGTAATGTTAATATATACTCATGACTACGTAATGGTCTTTGGACTCTGGGCAGACATGGCTGTGGCAGCATGCTTGTCCATTTTCTCATTCTTGCCTATTCTGTAATATTCTTTGGACTCTGGGCAGACAAGGCTATGGCAGCATGGTTGTCCATTTCCCACTTATGCCCTTTTGAATATATGCCAAATAAAAATTTCTTTTGCTTTACTAAACTTTATGATGTTTTTACCCTACAATAGTAGTGTATACTGTAAAGCCATCATGCACACACATGTACATTTTTATATTACATTGAATCACATAAACTGCCAAAACAAAACAGCGACTTACATGGTCCAAACTAATAATATGTAAACAAACAAGCAATCAGAATCCTTCCTAGAGTTAAAGGAGATAACTTCGCTTCTTTCCAAATGCGAAAACCTGTGATTGCTATTTAAAAAAACTAGATTTTCAAGCTCTGTGAAGATGCTGATATTCTGCTTTGTGCTTTTTCTAATCTTTCTGAAGCACTGCTAATTCAAATTATGAATGAAGTTTTCCATAATTTTGGTCTAGATCAAGAGAGAGCAAACTAAAGCCTGTGGGCCAGCAGTCTGTTTTTATAAAGTTTTATTGAAACCCAGTTTGTTTCATGTATTTATGCATTGTCTATGAAAGCTTTCATGCTACAACCGTAGGAGTGAATGGTTGCAACAAAGAGCAAAGAGCCCACAAGCCTAAAATATTTACTACCTGACTCTTTAAGAAAAAGTTTGCAGACCTCTGGCATCTAGACTGACCTCTCCTGGGAAGAATTTTTCATTTTGATGGGGCTTTTGCTAGAAGTTCTTAACCTTTTTTGTGCCATGAACCTGTTTAGAAGTCTGGTGAAACCCATGGATCACCTTCTCAGAATAATATTTTAAAAATGAAAATAAATTATGTAGAATTATAAAAGAAAAATATTAAAATGAGTTACATTTATCAAGACGTAAAAAAGAACAATTTGTGATTCAGTAACATCTGTATTTCTCTATTAATACCTTAAATAATAAGACCTAGCAATAAATCTACTAAATATCATAATTTCATAGCAGTGATAAGGGTAACAGCTGCAACAACTGGATTATGATCCAAAAATATCTGTGATTTCTCTTGGTAACAAAGTCACATATAATGCTCATCATACTGTTTGTTACCTATGTTCACAATCAAAAGAAATGCTACATTTTAGTTAGACATTTGTGAAAATAAAGATTTTATCCATGAATCCCTTGGGTGTCTGTGAATTCCAGATTAAGAATCCCTATAGGTATCTTCCTGGATATCACAAAAGGAATGATAAAGGGTTCAAGCCTCGCTCAAGGAATAATGAAAGGAACAAAAGATTATCGTGTGATTTTTCTATTCTCTCCAAGAAAGCAAACTCAACATTAAAATGTTAGCTTTGTATGAAAAAGCATATTATTTTATCTGTTAAATTACCTTCAGCCTTTCTCTTTCTTCTTCTGTCAGGGGATGTAATTTCACTCTTTGAAGGACCTTTTCAATCCATTCATCAATGACATTCTTTAAGGTAAAAAGTTTGTCCCACAAAGCCAGAGCTCGACCAAGATTTTCATAGTGGTCTTCTGTCTTCTCATTTATCTACCATAATTAAAAAATAGAAATACCACATTTAGGATGAGAAGTATATAAAACATTGTTTCAGTTAAACACTATTTTAAAATAAAATGTTAGTTTATCATTATTAGGTAAATAATGTCCTTTATACATCAACAAAAGAATGTGCCTTAGCCTACCACGCACTCCTTTCTCCTACAAAAATTTTTTTTTACCTGATTTGCTAAAGCTTATATATAATTGACAGCTATAGTGTTCCTAATTTCTAAAACACAATTTAAAAAACTGTTTTTTAAAGCTGAGGTGAAGGTATAATGTAGACAAATACTTAATTTATAATTCATAAAATATACCACACACTGCTCAATCAAAAATGCGTTAAATGAATATACCGTTAAATGTCAATATCCTTCACGAGTGTGTAATATATTAGTCTATTGATTTTTAAATGAAATAAGTGTATATTTCTATACCTAGATGATTATAGATCCATTTGCTAGTAGCGCCTAACTATGGAGTTACTTATTAAGTTATAAATTTTATATTATTTGAATTTTTTTTTCAGAAAGTATTTTTGAATTTTGAAATCAGACAAAGGTACACACACAAAAAAAAAGTTTGTTATAAAAATAGAATTTCTGTTCAATTAAATTATCACATACATCAAGCCATCGATCCACAATAACATTAGCCTCTTTCTCAAAAGGGGGCTCTTCAAAGGTTCTCATTTTATTTAGGTGGAATTGTAGATTTTTGCAGATCTGGTTTATCTTGTCTACATCTTCTAAATGTTCACTAAATTCTTCTTTGACAATTTCAATCTGTAAAAAGCATAGGAAACATATTTTTGATACATTGAAAGACAAGCTGATAAGAATTACAGTTTTATTATTATTCAGTGTAAAAGCAACATCATAACAAAGAATAATTCCTTCTTACATTATATTTAAAGCAGGATTTTATTAGCCTACTTTCTCCATGAAAAGTTTTTAGAATTGTAACCATCTGGTATACTGTAAATCCTAAACCCAAATATCTTCCCACTCTGTGTGATGAAATATTTATAATGGCCTCAAGTTGTGTTTCTAGTCCAAGTGAAATAACATTCACCCAAAAAAGCCACCATTTAATGGTATTAAAAAAAATCAGAGTTCCTAGATTCCTCTAACAGGAATCATCTTTGTAATGTCTAAGAACTTGAGTTCTTATCTGAATAAAATAGTCAAAACTCTATAATCTTTGATATGACTTATATTTTAATCTTACATGATTCTAAATCCAGTATCAGTTCTAACATGGCAAGTAAAACTTGGCTTTATCAAAAGATCAATGATCTTAAACTACAAAATAAAACTTGCATGTTACCTAATGTAATTTTAATGTTTCATTCAGTTTGTAATTTCATACGAGTATTTAAAATGACTACATAAAATGTGAAAATAGAGATAACTCACGATTAAAAACCTAAAAAACATATACCCTATAGGTAGACTTCCATTTCCAGAAATATGGAGTAGACATACTTTTCTCTATATCTTTCCACTAAATGCAACTACAAACACTGGACATTATATATAAAACAATCATAAGAATACTCTGAAAGATGGAAAGAGGGAGATGGTTAGGGTCATCAGCCCCTTAAAAATGACAGAGGTGAATTCCCTGGGTTTTCTTATTGCCTTAAATATCTCAGAATAGGTGCTAGAATAGCAATCTGGAAACACCAGCAGATGCTGACTAAAAAAAGATGCAACAAATGTCTGCTCTTTATAGCCAAAGAACCAAAAAGAGGCAGCCTAGCAAAACAAACCATTTAGCAAGTAAGTGTTCATTAGAGTAAAATACCACAGAAAAAATTGTGGACCAACTCCCATCTATACTACAAAGGCTGAGTGGTGAACCTTGACTTCTACCACCACCTAGCTGTAACAGACAACCCCCCACACTCCACCTTACAAGGGTGGTGTCAGAAAAGACCAAATAGAGCTGAGACTTTCATCCCTGCCAGGCAGTAATGAATTACTCCCCCTGTGGTATCAGTAGAAGCAAAATAGGGAGCAGTAAATACGCAGCTAGGGAGGAATCTGTAGATGCCAAGTAAGGAATCAACACTCACTGCTTCTCAGTAACAAGGAGTCCCCACCTTGGGTGTCAACAGAGGCCAAATAGGGATGCTGAACTTCTACCCCCAACTTGGCAGTAACGAAGCAGCACCCAGTCTTCCCCTGACGGAGTGGTGTCACAGAAAGCCAGTCAAAACAGAAGGTTTAAATAAGATCCATATTTCATAACTCAACACCAAGATGTCCAATTTTCAATAGAAAAACCACTCATCATACCAAAAAACCACACAGATCTAAAGTGGAATGAAAAAACAATCAAAAGATGCCACCTCCAAGAGGACACACAGGCTAAAATTATCTGAAAAAGATTTTCAAGCAGCCATCAGAAAAATGTTTCAATGAGCAATTATAAACACTCTTGAAACTAACAACAAAAAAACCTCAGCAAAGAAATAAAAGATATAAAGAACAACCAAATAAAAATATTAGAACTGAAAAATATAATAATCAAATAAAATACTCAGTGGATGGGCTCAACAGTAGAATGGAGGGGAAACAGAAAAGAATCTGTGAACTTCAACATAAAACATGACAAATACCCAATCTGAAAAAGAGAGACAACTGGCTTAAAAAAAAAAGAAAAGAAAAGAATAGAAATTCAGAACCCGGTGGCACTATAAAAAGATCTAACATTAACATCACTGAAGTCTTAGGAGGACAGGAAGAAGAAAGTGGGGCAGAGAAAATACTCAAAGAAATAATGGTTGAAAAGTACTGAAGTTTAGCAAAAGACATAAATCTTCAGATTCAAGAAGCTCAGCAAACTACAAAAAGGATAAACTCAAAAGAAATCCACACGAAGACACATCATAGTCAAACTTCTGAAAACTAAAGACAAAAATTCTTAAAAGCCACCAGAAAGAATGACACCATGCCTATAGGGGACAAACAGTTTCAATAACAGTGGATTTCTCACCAGAAATTATGGAGGTCAGAAGGAAGTAGCACAACATTTTTGAAGTGTTGAAAAGAACAAGTTGTCAACCCAAAATCTTATATCCAATAAAATATACTTCAAGAATGAAGGAGAAATCAAGATATTCTCAGATGAAGGAAAACAAAGTTAATTTGTTACCAGCAGACCTAACATAAGGAACGGCTACAGGAAGTTCTCTAAACAGACAGGAAATGATAAAGAGACAAAATCTTGGGTCATCAGGAAGGAAGAAAGAACACGGTAAGCAAAATTACACATAAACACCATAGGCTTTACCCTCCTCTTGACTCTTCTAAATTATATTTGAAGAAAAATTTTAACATTGTCTGATATAGTTCTAAATGTATGCAGAGGAAAATTTGAAGGCAATTACATTATAAATGAAAGAAGTTGCTGTTGTTTTTAGGTGCCATCAAGTAGGTTCCGACTCACAGTGACTCTGTGTATACGGAACAAAACAGTACCTGGTCCCATGTCATCCTTACAATCGTTTGTTATGTTTGAGCCCACTGTTGAAGCCACTGTGTCAATCCATCTCACTGAAGGTCTTCCTCTTTTTTGCTTAACCTCTACTACACTATGCATGATGTCCTTCTCCAGGGTCTGGTCCCTCCTGATAACATCTCCAAGGTATGTGAGGAAGTCTTGCCATCCTCGCTTCAAAGAAGCATCAGCAATGATATCCCTCATTCCACATCTTCTTTTAAATCCAACCTGAATTTCTGGAAGTTCCCTGTCAATGTACTGCTGCAACCATTTTTGAAATATCTTCAGCAAAATTTTACTTGCATGTGATATTAATGGTATTGTTCAATAATTTCCACTTTCCATTGGATCACCTTTCTTTGGAATGGGCACAAATATGGATCTCTTCTAGTCAGTTGGCCAGGAAGCTATTTTCCAATTTTCTTGGCATAAACAAGTGAGCACTTCCAGTATTGTATTCATTGTTGAAACATCTCAATTGGTATTCTGTCAATTCCAGGAGCCTTGTTTTTCACCAATGCCTTCAGTGCAGCTTGGACTTCTTCCTTCAGTACCATTGGTTCTTGATCATATGCTACCTCTTGAAATGGCTGGACATCAACGAATTCTTTTTGGTACAGTGACTCTTTGTACTCCTATCTTCTTTTGATGCTTCCTGCATTGTTTAATATTTTTCTCAGAGAATCCCTTGATATTGTAACTTGAGGGTTGAATTTTTTCTTCAGTTCTTTCAGCTTGAGAAATCCTGAGGCTGTTCTTCCCTTTTGGTTTTCTAACTCCAGGTCTTTGCACATTTCATTATAATACTTTGTCTTCTCAAGCTGCCCTTAGAAATTTCCTGTTCAGCTCTTTTACTTCATCATTTCTTCCATTTGCTTTAGCTGCTCTATGTTCAAGAGCAAGTTTCAGAGTGTTTTCTGACATCAATTTTGGTCTTTTCTTTCTTTCGTGTCTTTTAATGACCTTTTGCTTTCTTCATGTATAATATCCTTGATGTCATCACACAACTCGTCTAGTCTTTGGTCATTAGTGTTCAATGCATCAAATCTCTCCTTGAGATGGTCTCCAAATTCAGATGGAATATACTCAAGGTTGTACTTTGGCTCTAGTGGAATTGTTTTAATTTTCTTCAGCTTCAACTTGAACTTGCATATGAGTGACTGATGGCCCCTGGCCTTGTTCTGACTAATGATATTGAGCTTCTTCATCGCTCTTTCCACAAATATAGTCGATTTGATTCCTGTGTATTCCATTTGTAGAGGTCCACATGTATAGTTGCCGTTTATGTTGTTAAAAAAAGGTATTTCCAATGAATAAGTTATTGGTCTTATAAAATTCTATCATGTGATCTCCTGTGACATTTCTATCACCAAGGCCGTATTTTCCAACTACTAATCCTTCTTTTTTTTCAACTTTTGAATTCCAGTAATTATCAATGAATCTTGATCGCATGTGTGCTCAATTTCAGACTGCAGAAGTTAGTAAAAATCTTCCATTTCTTCATGCTTGGCATTAGTGGTTGGTTCATAACATTATAACATTGTCTGATGTAGTTTTAAATGTATGCAGAGGAAAATTTTAAGACAACTACATTATAAATGAAAGAGGTTAAAGGGATGCAAAAAGAGGTAAGTTTTCTATTTTTCACTCAAACTGAGAAACTGATGACACCAGTAGACTGAGATAAGTTATGTCTGTGTATTTTAATACCTAGAGCAACTAAAGAAAAAGCTAAACCAAGAGATATACATAAAAAAACTCTATATATAAATCAGAATAGGATCCTAAAAATTATTCAAGTAACCCAGAGGAAAGCAGAAAAACTGAGAAAAAGAGAACCAACAGGAAAAAAGGGCAGACTTAAGATCTAAAATATCAATAATTACATTAAACATAAATAGTTTTAATATACCAGTTAAAGACTGAGACTGCCAGAGTAGATTTAAAAACATGACTCAATTATAGTATCTATGAGAAACTCACTGTAAATATAATGATTTAGACAGGTTGAAAGTAAAATGATGAAAAAAATGTACCTCATGCAACATTAGTCAAAAGAAAGCAGGAGTGGCCATATTAATATCAGATAAAGTAGACTTCAAAGCAAAGAAAATTACCAGAGAGAGCACAAAAGACAGCCATGATACGAAAAATTGATGAACGGAACTTCCACAAAATTAAAAACTTTTGCTCTGCAAAGGAATCCATTAAAAGGATGAAAAGACAAGCTACAATTTTGGAGAAAATATTTCCAATCATATATTCAACAAAGAACTAGTATCTAAAATATGTAAAGAACTCTCAAAACTCAACAGTAAAAAACAAAACAAAATACGATTGGAAATCAGGCAAAAGACATAAAGAGACATTTCCTAAAAAGAATAGATCGATGGCAAACAAGCACAAGAAAAGATGATCAAAATCATTAGCATTAGAGAAATGCAAATAAAAACAACGAGACATCACTACATACCTATCAGATGATTAAAAAATAGTGACAACACCAAATGAAGGAGACGATGTGGAGAAACTGTATAGCTCATAAATAGGTGGTAGGAATGTAAAATGCTACAGCCACACTCTGGAAAAGTTTCCCAGTTTCTTTAAAAAAACTAAGCATGCAGTTAACATACAATCCTGCAACTGTACTCCTGGGCATTCACCCCAGAGAAATGAAAACTTATGCTTACACAAAAACCTCTACATGAATACTTACAGTATCTCTATTCACAACAGTAAAAAACTGGGAACACCAGATGTCCTTCAGTGGGTGAATAGGTAAACAAATTGTGGTACACCCACACCATGGAATACCACTCAGCAATTAAAATTAAAAAATGAACTGTTGACCTATGCAACAATCTGATGGATCTCCAGATAATTATGCTGAGTGGAAAAATAACCAAAACAAAACTAATCAATTACATTCTTGAAATAACAAAATTATATAAATAGAAAATAGATTAGCGGTTGTCAGGGTTTAAGGAGGGTGTGAGTGCAGGAGGAAAGTAGGTGTGGCTATAAAATGGCAACATGAAGAATCCTTGTGGTGATGGAAATGTTCTGTATCACAATCAATGTCCTGGTTGTGATACTACACTATAGTTTTGTAAGATGTTACCATTGCGGGAGGTCAGTGAAGGGAACACAAGATGACTCTGTACTATTTCTTACAGCTGCATGTGCATCTGCAATTCTCTCAAAATAAAAAGTTTATGTAATTAAAAAAGAATGCAAATATTTAAAATAGTTTTCTGTCTTCTGACTGGACCTGACTGATACACTGGAAGAGTTACGATTCAAACCCAGGTCTTCTTTCTCCTGGTTCAGGGCTCTGTGCTGGGACATAATAAATCCTTGTTTAATTAAATTTAAAATATATATATGCCGTTTACATCCTAATGTTTTTGAATGCAAAGAATTTTGTGGTTACACTGGCACAAGCTACAACTTGATGAAGAGAAAAGAGACAAGAAAGGGTACTTTTTAGCTCAGACAGTAACTATAGGTTTTGTTTTACAATGAATGGACAGGGTAAAATAAAGGAAACGAGGCTCACTCTGACATTTCCCAAAGTTTAACAGTCCCCGTATACTCCAGCCTTCCAGTCTTACTGTTTCACTTGTGCTTTCATTAAAGAGAGTAGAAATTTGGCACCATATTCTAGATAAACATCCAGGTTTCAGTGGTTTTGAAGGACAAAAGTTCTCAGAGGTATCATATTTCAGTGACTGGTGCAAAGCATCATGGAGATATATATTATACTGCAGGAATTGACTGTTTCTAAAGACAGTACCTAAGTCATCACAAAATTCATTGAAAGTTATATTAGCATCAAGAGAAAACTTACAAATCAGTACTAAAATTTACCTTTGCTAGACAGTTAAAAACTTCTGATGAAAAAATCAAACACTAGTACACTAGAACAGCTGTATCTCCCACACAAATAATTTATTATTTCAGCAAATTTATGTCTATATGCTAGACACCATACTAGATATAGAATTCTAAAACCATAAAAAAAAAAAGCCTTGGAGTTTTATATATTTCTTAAAAGTAATTACAGCTGTCATTTTATTAATTTTAAAAAAGACTGTGAGCATGCCTTTACAGCTGAGTAAGGAATACAGACAAAACAAAGTTAACCAATTTTTACTTTTGCCCTTTACATATTTCAAGGATGCTCTCACAGAAAGCAGTATTATATAATTATTGAAACATGACTTTTTGTTTAGAGAGACCTGGGTTTAAATAAATGATTCTACAACTTATAAGCTGTGCAATCTTGAGAAAGATAGTTAACCTGTATCCCCCCAACCCCGTTTTGTTTCTTCTTTTCACAGAAGGCAGCTGTGAATCCTCCAGATTCCAAGTCATAAGTTGAATCACATTTACTAGTGAGCAGGATCACTGTACATGGAAATTTTGACACAGGATATGGTTCTTCTTTCCTGCTCTGTGTTGCTTCCTTTTGATTCATTGGGTAAGATAAGTTATAGTTCCTTTGAGACCAGTATTTCGCCCCTATCTTCTCTTTCCTGCTCACATTTACTGAAGAATCCAGGTCATTCCTTCAATATCTGACCTATTCTATGTAGCCAACCAAGAGGCAATAAGATCGATCCCAATATTTATATTTGGATCCAGAGGCAATAAAAATCTTGTAGATATTTAGGCTGGGCCACATGTTCCAACTCACCTTTTACCAGAGAACTTGCTAGGGGTATTGGGCACTCATAAGATAATATAAAGCAGTACCATTTGGTCTTATTCTTTAAGTAAATATCTCCCTTGACAATTCCACAGCAAAGCTGGAAAATTGGCAGTGTAGGATTTGAATTCTTTGTTCCCTATCCATAACACCATCTTAATAACACTAAAACCTCTATAATAACTCCCCAAACTCTCTAAGCCTCAGTTTTTTTACTAGTACAAAAGTG
The DNA here is from genome assembly GCF_000243295.1 of Trichechus manatus latirostris. Lineage (NCBI taxonomy): Eukaryota > Metazoa > Chordata > Mammalia > Sirenia > Trichechidae > Trichechus > Trichechus manatus. Next base: position 16,089,668 of record NW_004443946.1, on the reverse strand, counting down.
ATAATAATACTATCGTAAGAATGAAAGAATGTAATACGAAAAGTACTTGGCAGATAATGACCAAGAGTAACAGCAGACATTATCATTATCATCATCCTTATTATCTTATTATTATTATTTAAAAACCTCAAGCCCACATGATAATCCTAACCAATATTTCTAGCTTCAGGGATTTCTGGCTTCTAGAGAAAGATATTTATTCAGGGTATGGTATGGTTGGGGCCCTGGTGGCCCCAATCATACCCTGTGGTTAGATCAGTGAAGAAAGAAGGAAATTAGTAAATTTTTTAAGTGATGCAAAGAATATTTTTGGTATTAAGCATTGTCTATAGTTAGGATTATTTCCTTAGAATAGACTCCTAGAAGTAAAATATTTAGTCAAGTATTAGAAATTTTTTTTTATTGTTATAGTTTAAGTGAAAGTTTACAATTCAAGTTAGTCTCTCATACAACCATTTATACATACATTGTTATGTGACCCTAATTGCTCTCCCTCTACTGTGACAGCACACTCCTCCCTTTCCACCCTGGATTTCCTGTGTCCATTCAACCAGCTCCTCACGCTCTCTGCCTTCTCATCTCACCTCTGGACAGAAGCTGCACATTTAGTCTCATGTATCTACTTGAGCTAAGGAACACACTCTTCACGAGTATCATTTTATGTCCCATAGTCCAGTCTAATCTTTGTCTGAAGAGTTGGCCTCGGGAATGGTTTTAGTTATGGGTTGACAGAGAGTCCAGGGGCCATGCTTTCTGGGGTTCCTCCAGTCTCAGTCAGACCATTAAGTCTGGTCTTTTTACTAGAATTTGAGTTCTGCACCCCACCTTTCTCGTGCTCCATCAGGGACTCTCTGTTGTGTTCCCTGCCAAGGCAGTCATTGGTGGCAGCCGGGCACCATCTAGTTCTTCTGGTCTGAGGCTGATAAAGTCTCTGGTTTATGTGGCCCTTTCTGTCTCTTGGGCTACTACTTTCCCTGTGTCTTTGGTGTTCTTCATTTTCCTTTACTCCAGGTGGGTTGGGACCAATTGATGCATCTTAGATGGTTGCTCACTAGCTTTTAAGACCCCAGACGTCACTCACCAAAGCAGGATGCAGAACATATTAGAAATATTTTTAAGGATCTTGAATTACATTGCTAAACTATTTTCCAAAAGGGTAGCACATCAATTTACTCTCCACTAGCAATCTAAAGAGTGATAATTTCACTGACTATCAAAAAATTCTATAATATGAAGGGTAAAAAAGGTATCTTCAAGTAGTTTTGCTTTCCTTTGATGACTGGTGAGTTGAACTATGTCCCATATTTTTTACCAATTGTAAATGTATTTCCTTTGTATAAATATCCATTAGGTTTGCGGTGTTCTTCTCACTAATTTCTATGAGTTCTCTATATATTAATGTAAACTTTACTCTGTCATATTTATTGGAAAATTTTCCAGTCTGCAGAATTATTTAAAACAGTAAGAAGTTTAAAATATTATATTCATAATGTCCTCCTATAGTGGCATGCTTAAGTGAACCATGTTATTACTAAATATTATTAAGTCATTAAAATTATGTATACATGAATATGAATAATAGACATATAAATAATTTATTAAAAGCCTACATTCTTTGATTTAGCCACAGTTAAAAATATAGTTAAAATAAGAAGACACAATTATTCACGTTATTTAATAAGGAACTAGAGAAAGCTCTCACCACAAGTGGCAAAGAATTAGATAAGTTATTATTTTTAGCTCAAAAACAAAGATTAGCAACTATATAAATGCTAACCAAACCAAAGCAAACCCACTGCCATCGAGTCAAGTCCAACCCATAGGAACACTATAGGACAGAGTAGAACTGCCCATAGGGTTTCCAAGGGTGTAAATCTTTATGGAAGCAGACTGCACATCTTTCTTCTGCAGGGTGAGTGGCTGGTGGGATCAAATCACCAACCTTTTGGTTAGCAGTCAAGTGCTATAACCATTGTACCACCAGGCTCCTATATAAATGCCAGTTTCTGTATTTTTTAAGTTAAACCATACTAATTTTATATATTATAAAGTTGGATTTCTCTCTAAAACTATTTACAAAAAAAAAAGTAAAATAAATTTTCTTTAATATATAGGTTTAGTTTAACAGTTATCTTCTAAGGACTGCTGACTTGTAACCTGCTGGTATACAGTTTATTTTTTTTAGTAAAATGTGAAAAAATATTTTGATATTATATGTGTGTTACAATTAATAGTATATTACAATTGTTGCCAACTATTTTTTCATGTTTTATATCAGAAATTGGAATGTATCTTATAACTGATGGAGTTTTAGATTTAATGGAATATGATATATTTTGGGAAAGTTGACTTTGCTCACCAGATTGGTGACAAATAATCATGTCTATAACCTTACAGATCTTGTTACAATCATATAACCAGAACTGAGTGTTTACTTAATATGCTAGAAATGTTTTTGAAAGCATTTATCCCTTGCATAAAGTCTATAGATTAATAATTATCTGTTTACTTTAAAATACTATACAAAATCCTTTTCTTCCATGTATGTCCAAATATGTAGAAAATGCTTACAACTCTAAATGAACAACACAGAACTCAAAGCTGTGTGTGCGTGCATGTGTGTGTGTGTGGGAGTCACTGAGTGGTGTAAACTGTTAATGCACTTGGCTGCTAACCGAAAGGCTGGAGGTTTGAGTCTACCCAGAGGCACTTTGGAAAAAAGGTCTGACAATCTACTTCCAAATAATACGTTACTGAAAACCTATGGAGCACAATTCCACTACGACACACACTGGAATCAACTCAATAGCAACTGGTTTGGTTTTATATATATATACAATGCAGTAGTAATTAATATAAGACATCTCGTGGAAAAGGCTTTTGGTTTTTATTTTATATTCTTCTTTTACTTGTCTTTATGTCAGGACAAATGAAAAACTAAAGCAAAATAAAAATCACCATCTAGACTCCTAGTTTAACATGGTGGATTGAGTATACACATTTGTCTCTGCTCCCTCCCAAAATGCCACTATAATGACAATAAAGGAGTAAAAATAGTATAAACCCATAAGCATAAAGAGAATAGTAAATGAGAAGCTGGGAAGCTGGAAGGCTGAAGGATGAGAAGTGATTGACTTAATAAACCAGAATAAGCTGAAACCTTGGCCTAGAAGGAGACTAGGAGAGGAGTGACGGGTAAAGGAAAGGGCAGAAGTCAAAAGAAGTCCGTTTGTGCCACAGAATCTCAGAAAAGCTAGAAAGTGAAGGTACCTATGAAGGGAGGCATACAGGCTGGGCCCAAAACAGGAATGACTGAATTAACTATTCTAAAGGAAGAACATTTAGACCCGCAGGCCCTCCTCAATCAGGTTAGACGACCTCCCTCTGTACCCTGATAGAAAACAGGAGGTTGACTCTCTGGAAAGGCTCTGGACTTGAGGCTGCCGAGCACAGCTGACGACAAGGGCAGGGTTCTGTTATGACCACCATAGAGGAGTTGATGGCAGTAGAAGAATCAAGACCTGGACCTACATATCCATTAGATGGACTCGTTCAAGAGAGGGCACCTGCTGCAAGTGATAGAAGGAAGTTTTACTAGTCAGATAAATAAATTATCCAGAAAGTACTCTGTGATACAGAGTAGCGGGAAGAGCGTTCAAGTGCCAGGAAACAAGGAGTGTGGGGAGGTGCAGACAGGTCATACACAGGCAGGGAATCATAACCAAATTCATTAAAGTGTTGATGAAGCCCCAGGCACTCTGCTAGGCACTTCACAGATGCTATCTCACGTAATCAGGGATGGCTTTCCACTACTAATGGGATCCCACTTCACAGGGCTAAGGCAGGACTCCAGGATGGAGGAGGATTAGCATAAACAAAGAAGAGCCTCGAGCCAAGAGGAACTAGGTACCTGGACACTGCACAAGACAGGGATTCAGGGTCTGAGAACAAGGTAGAGATCCTGTTCCTGACACAGGAGTACCAGGTGGGAAACTGGTATCAGGGGCACAGAAGAAGGGTAGCTGTGTGAACTGGGACACAACCCAGAGGGGATCTTGTAAGACCAAACATGTTGGATTCTCTGAGAGGGGAATAAAAAAAAAAACAACCAAAACTGTTCTCGTGAAGTCAATTCCAACTCACAGCAAACCTAAAGGACAGAGCAGAACTGCCCCATAGGGTTTCCAAGGAGCACCTGGTGGATTCGAACTGCCAACCTTTTGCTTAGCAGCCCAGCTTTTAACCACTGTGCCAACAGGGCTCTGAGAGAGGAACCAGAGCTCCCTAAATCACTGAAATGAGGACAGGATGAGCATAAAGCTGGGGCCAGGCAAACCCAGAGGCTGCCTCTGCCGGATGGAACCAGACTGACTACTCCTACTGACTGCTCGTGGTATTGTTGGTCTTCCTCAGTTAAGTCTGACAGGAAACCAGTTACACAGTCACATACTGTACAACTGGTATCCAAACAGGGGCTCTTTCTGATTGGTCAGAGCCAAGAAACGAAGTCTGAGAAGGTGACTCCGAAACCACTAGCCATGTGGCGCTGGCTGTGTCTGGGCCATGGGTGCCATTTCAGCTTCAGGAATAAGTGGCAAGGCTGGTAATAGGAGTCCTAGATAAAGACTATACTGCTTATAAGGATCTCATCTATTTAAGATGTTGCTCTCGGCAACTAGGAAGCCTAACAAAATTGTTTTCTAACAACCAGGTATAAGGAGACTATATTTCACATGTGCTTTTGACACTCTGACAGCACTTTAGCTAGTACTCAGAGGACCCATGGGGAAAAACAACTTTCTGGCATAGAGTTACATTGTGTAGCAAAGTGTATTCTTCTCTGACTATTATATACTTCTGCCACTCTGGGTGACAACCACACAAAATCATAGAAAACAATGACACCTAGTGTCCAAAAATGTTATTCTTAGACAATATGAAGTTGTGATTGGTGAGGCTATGAAGGCAAATAGAGCAACTTAGAGATAAGCTTACATATCTTCACAGAAAGTGAATAAATAAAAAGGGAATTTTCCCCTTATCTACCAACAACAGAGGGGATTTTCCTACTATCTCCATTCTCTCAAGCCTGGAATGAAGTTGCAGGTTCCTTTTAGAGAGAAAGTCAGTGCAAAGGCTGTTCCAACCTTACAGAGGCAGCAGCAGGGGTGACCCCAGTCCAGCAGACCCACATCCCCAGTATCAAAACCCAAACAGAAAAAACTCTGCATCAGTTTGGGGACTAATTTTTTCAAGCCCTAGTGATAAATTCAACAAATTCTTTGATACCTGGTAAAACAGAGTCACTAGTAACTTCTTTTAAACTGAGTTTGGAAAATGACCGCATTTATAACACCCCCTTTACTGTCACATCTTGTCAGTGAGGTCACTGCATCGAATTTGCTTTTAGAACTTGGACTCACCTCTGTTATCCTTTTCTTCAGGTTCTCCTTTCCCATGTACGAAGCCTGAAGTGAGATGACATTCTCTTCTTTTTGAATCAAAGTTGTTAAGACACTTTTGAAATTCTGATACTGTTTTAAGAGCTCCAAAACTCTTTCACACTGTTCAAGGCTATAAAGGAAAATAATGTAAACCACTTAAGTGTCTCAAAATAACAAACATTCTTTTGCTTTGTAAGTATCCTACAAATAATTACTAATAAGTTACAGAAGGACTTTTCCTCTTGAAATGGTTTACAATGCTGTTTTACCAGGTTAACCTCAGAATGATGGTATATGTATTTATCTGACAAATAGATGGTATAAATAATCACTGGATTAGTATTTTCACTAGGTCAGAATTAAAGTCACTTGATGTAAGTTCTAGAGAGAAACACAGAAGGATTCATAACCATAAGGAATCAGCATCTCAATGTCATCGTTAACCAAAAGACATCCTGGCAAACAGTGCCTTCCTAGCATTATTTGTGGAGATTATTTTACTAGTAATATCATCAAGTCACAGGTTGTTTATAGGGTCTGTCAATTTGTTATACTGTAGTGGTTTACATGTTGCTGTGATGCGGGAAACTATGCCACTGGTATTCAGAGACCAGCAGGGTCACCTACAGTGGACAGGTTTCAGTGGAGCTTCCAGACTAAGACAGACTAGGAAAAAAGGCCTGGCGATCTATTTCCGATAATCCCAATAATGAAAACCTAATAGATCATAATAGAACACTGTTAAATTCGTTCGCTTTGGACACATCATTGGGAGGGATCAATTGCTACATGAGGACACCATGCTTGGTGATGTAGAGGGCCAGCAAGGGTGAGGAAGATCCTCAGTGAGGGATTGGCACAATAGCCAAAATGATGGCCTCAAACACACTGGCAATTGTGAAAATGATACAAGACTCGGCAACATTTAGTTCTGTTGTAGGTAAGGTCACGATGAGCTGGAGTCAACTCAACAGCAGCTAACAACAACTATTCTACTCATTCTAGATTTAGCCTTTAAAAAAATTAAAGCAGTAGAGCTACTGTGGCAGCCAGGACACCTGGTTTCTAGTTACGGCTTGGCATTAATTAGTCATGGGACTTTGGATAAGTTACTTTAGCCTCTTTAGACCTCATTTGTTTCTTCTATAAAATTAGAAGGTAGACTGGATCAAATATCACAGGCAGCCTTTATCTCGACTACTGTATACTCTGGGTTCCGGTTAAGAAAGAGGAGGTGTACTCAGATGGAATTCTGAAGAGAATGCAGTGAAAGGACCACAGATAGAGGTATTGGCAGAGTTAAGGGAAACCACCAGGGATGCTGAGGCACCCAGGGACCAACCACAGCAAGAATGTCACACCACTCGGCCTCAAGGGGAAAGGGAGGAAAGTGCCTTGAGCCATGAAGAAGGTACCATTAGGAGATGCCAGAACCTCGAACTGAAACGGGATGGGAAAGAACATCCTGACCGCTGTCTCTGCTTACCCCGAATCTCCTACTAGTATCTTCTACTTCTTAACCCAACTGGAAACCTTGGCCTGGCTGGTACAATCTGGAGGGATCAGCCCTCTCCACTGCACCCCAACCCAAGGCAGAGAATAAGGGGAAGAGGGCAGGGGTGGAGAATACTCAGAATTGCCAATGGGGACTGATGGGTAATGGCTTTCATACAGTCAAGAAAAATGTTGAGGCCTTGCCCAGGTTCGGTAGGAAAGTCTGTGGTAATCAACAAGCAATGTCTGCCATGCATGTGGTGTGGTATGGTAGACAGGATAATGGCTCCTCAATGGTGTCCACGTCCTGGTCCTTGGACCGTGAATACATTATCTAACATGGAAAAGGGACTTTGCAGATGTGATTAAGTTAAGGATCTTAAAACAGGGAGAGTATCCTGGGTTATCCAGTTGCGTCCAATGTTATCACAAGGGTCCTTATAAGAGGGAGGCAGGTGAGTCAGTCAGAGGAGTTGATGTAAGGACAGAAGCAGAGGTCAGAGAGAGAGAGAAATTTAAAGATTCTATGCTGCTGGTTTTAAAAATGGAAAAAGGGGCCACAAGCCAAGAAATGTGGCCTCTAGAACTGGAAAAGGCAAGAAATAGTCTCCCCTACAGCCTTGAAAAGATAGCACCCCAGCCAACACCTTGATTTTAGGATTTCCCAAAATCGGAAAATAATAAATGTGTGTTGTTTTTAAGCCACTAAAGTTGAAGTAAATTGTTACAGCAGCAAATAGAAACAAATATAGGTGGCGTGATGATAATTATAAATATGCTGTGTATTTGTTATCCCTACCAGACAACCTCTTTGGTGCTTTCTGGCTATAATCTAAGCCTTCTAGGTCTTGCCCCAGACTTTGGCCCAGTGAGCTTCCCATGTGAAACTCTTTACGCTTGCCTCTTCTGTAGGACCACAGGGATGCTTCTTCAACATAAAAATTTCAAAAAGTTTGTTGGCTACAATTTTGCAGATTTGGGAGGAATTTCTTCCTTACCATTCAGTGACTGAAGCTTTTGTATTCTCCCATAAGAGTACTGTATTTTGGCACTGCTGGCTCACAGTTTTTTCTCTGCCATCTTTAAATTGCAGAAGAGAATTAGCCATTTCTTGCAAGTGTTTCTTCTCTTCTTCATATTCATCCAGATCCTTATCCACTCTGATCAATGATTTTTTCCTTGATTATGAAAGAAAAGTTTGATAGCCAATTATTATCCAATTCAACTCTTAAACAAATATGGGTTACTTGGTGGATTACACTAACTTTAATTTTTCTCACGAAGTTTGTGTCAAAATTACATATTCCCATTACAGAGTTATAAGAAGGGACCAGTCCCTGGAGAAGGACATCATGCTTGGTAAGGTAGAGGGTCAGAGAAAAAGAGGAAGACCCTCAATGAGATGGACTGACACAGTGGCTGCAACAATGAGCTCAAACATAACGATTGTGAGGATGGCACAGGACTGGGCAATGTTTCATCATGGATTGAATTGTGTCCCCCAAAAAACATGTGTATCAGCTTGGCTAGGTCATGGTTCCCAGTGTTGTATGACTGTCTACCATCTTGTCACCTGATGTGATTTCCCTGTGTGCTGTAAATGCTATCACTATAATGTGGTGGGATGGATTAGCAGCAGTTATGTTGATGAGGTCTACAAGATTAGCTAGTGTCTTAAGCAATCTCTTTTGAGATATAAAAGAGAGAAGCGAGCAGAGAAACATTGGGACCTCACACCACCAAGAAAGCAGTGCCAGGAGCAGAGTGCACCCTTTAGACCTGAGGTTCCTGTGCTGAGATGCTCCCAGACCAAGGGAAGACTGATGACAAGGACCTTCCTCCAGAGCCAACAGAGAGAGAAAGCCTTCCCCTGGAGCCAGCACCCTGAATTTGGACTTGTAGCGTACTAGACTGTGAGAAAATAAACTTCTCTTTGTTAAAGCCATCCACTTGTGGTATTCCTGTTATAGCAGCACTAGATGACTAAGACAGGGGGCACTGAGTTTATGTTAGTGGTGGTGGAATAATTTGGAAAAGAACAGCAATAATGGTTGCACGACATGAAGAAGGTAATCAATGTCACTGAATTATACATGTAGAAATTGTTGAACTGGCAAATGTTTTGCTGTATATATTTTCACCACAATAAAAAAAAAAATCTTTCCCATATCAAAAAGGAGTCATCTGAACTAAGAGTATTAACCTGAAATGAATCCCAAGAGTATTAACTCCATTTACCTTGGTCTCACTTGCTTTTATCAGATACTCACTGGTTCTAATTCCATTCCTCCAAGTCTCTCTTGAACTCAAAGGCTTTCACATCCTACCGCTCCACAAAAATGGCTCTTCAAGATCTCCATTAACCTCCACATCATTAAAGCCATGTTCCATTCTCAATCTTCACCTTACTTAACTAATCAGCAGCATGTGACATAGTTGCTCACTTCTTCCTCCTCGGAACACCTTATTCACTTGGCCTTCAGAAGTCTCCTGATTTTCCTCCTACTGCACCGGCTGCTCCTCAGTATCTTTGACTGGTTCCTCTTCATCTCCCTGATCGCTCAACCATGAGTGTCTCAGAGTTTATGACTTGTGCCTCTTCTCTTTTCTATCTATATTCACTCTCTTGACAACCTCATCCAGTCTCATGGCTTTAAAGAACATTCTAAAATGCTGACAACTCCCAAATTTATACCTCCAGACCGCTCTCGACTCCAGATACCACCTATTTTGAACAGCCTTGTTGATACTGTTTATTTGGATGTCAGATAAGTATTTTAAATCTACCATTTCTAAAACTGAGTACACCTCATCTATCCTTCAATACCTGATAAACTTCTATCTTTCTCACCTCAGTTAATGGCAACTCCATTCTTCTAGTTACTCAGGCCAAATCCTTGAAATCATTTTTGACTCCTCTCTTTCTTTTACACCCCATGTCCAGTGTATCAACAAATCTTGCAGACTCATGTCTTTAAAATACATACACAATCTTAACAGTTTTTGCCACCTCATCACTGGTCCATGTCACCATCATCCCACATTTGCTAACAGGTCAAATTAGTCTTCCTGAGTCTGCCCTGGCCTCCTACAATCTATTCTCAACACATCCATCAGAAAGAACCTGTTACAACGGAAGTCAAATAATTTCTCTCTCCTCAGAACCTTTCAACGACCTCCCATGTCACTCAAAGAAAAAGCCAGGGCCATCACATGACCTATAAATCCCTATGTGAGCTAGACCCCACCAAACCCATTACCTCTCTTCTCCTTCCTGCTACAGCCTCTGGCCTCCCTCACATATACCAGGCCCATTCCCACACCAGGCCTTTGTACCTACTGCTCCCTCAGCCTGGAAGGCTCCTCCTCCAGGTACACACATGGCTTGCTCTCTCATCTCATTTTACTCAAGATCACCTTCTTACTAACATCCTCACATCCCAATTTGAAACTGCAACCCTATCTTTAAAACAAGTTCCTAGGCGATGCTAATGCTGCTGGTTAGGGACCAATTCTGAGAACCACTAGTACAGTCAACCCCTAAAACCCATTGCCAACAAGTTGACTCTGATTCATAGAGACCCTGTAGGACAGAGCAGAACTACCCCATAGGGTTTCCAAGGCTGTAACCCTTTGTGGAAGTAGACTTTCACATCCTTCTCCTCCAGAGTCGCTGGTGAATTTGAACCACTGACATTTTGGTTAGCAGTCGAACACTTAACCACTGTGCCACCAGGGCTTCTTACTAGTAGAGCAGTGGTTCTCAAAATTTATTATATATAAGAATCACCCGGGTATGTTGTTAAACTGTAGATTCTGATTCAGTATATCTGAGATGGAAATGAAAATTCTTAGCAGGGGTTTGAACTGAAACAAACCAGTTTGAAGCCCTGCTTTTATCAACACCCAAAACCCAAAAAACCCACTGCCATCAAGTCAATTCCAACTCATAGCAACCCTATAGGACAGAGTAGAACTGCCACATAGGGTTTCCAAGGCTGTAAATCTTTATGGAAGCAGACTGCCACATCTTTCTCCCTTGGAGTGGCTGGTGGGCTCGAACCGCTCACCTTTCGGTTTG
>NW_004443946.1:16048541-16078549 GCF_000243295.1 Trichechus manatus latirostris | reverse complement strand
CAAGGCTGTAAATCTTTATGGAAGCAGACTGCCACATCTTTCTCCCTTGGAGTGGCTGGTGGGCTCGAACCGCTCACCTTTCGGTTTGTAGCCGAGCACTTTAACCATTGCACCACCAAGGCCCCTGTTCTCAACATCAAATATACTAAATACCTTACTCTCCTCACTAGATTGTAAGCTTCAGGAGGGCAAGAATTTTTTTCTATTTTGTTAACTGTTGATCTGCAGTACCTAAAAGAGTGCCTGGCACAAAGTAGGCAGTCGATACATACTCGCTCTATTAATACCTAGATTAATAATTAAATTATTTTATTATTTACAAACTTATAGTCTTTCACTTATAAATTTACATATAATTTACTACTTATTATTTATAAATCTATAATTAAAATTTACTAAGATTAAATTAATAATAATTAGTTCAATACCTCATTAAGAACTGGAGCACTTTAGGAATGAAAGTTTAAGACAGGACACAAAGAACTATCTCTGCAAATTTTCTGTAAATCTACAATTATTTAAAGTTTTTTAAAAGGAGTTAAAAAAAAAAAGACTGAGGGCACAGAGAAGAGTTAGAGGGAAGGGCACAATTTAACTACGTCAATGGACTTGGACAGCTCAAGAGTCTCAAGAGACCACTAAGCTTGAGGGACTAGAAGTGGGCAAAGGAAGAGACAGAAAGTGGGAAAGAGATTTAGAAAGGGGAGAAGGAGTTGCAGAAAAGTGACGCTTGCTGACAGTTTAGTTTTCAGGACCTGGAATTAAAATAGCAGCACTCACACACAATGCTGCCCAACCTCAGTTTACCCGATTCTGCTCAGTTTCCAGAAGATTAACCTTACATTACCTATTAAGTTCAGTTCCATGCCCTCCCACTTAATCCCCATCCCAATCCTTCTGGGAGGAGAGGAGAAGACCAAATAATTAAGAAGCAGAGACAAGATGTGGCAAGTGCCTCTTCCACCACTTTCTTTAGTGTCAAATGTATGGTGTTTCCCAGCTCTTCCTCTATCATGAGAACTCGATACTAAACACAGCAGTACAAAGGATTTTGAAGTAATGCATGTGCTTTATATGTATCTTACTTTACCTTTGTTCATTGAGAATGCACACTTTAAAGAGAAAAGAATTATAAAACATTTTGTAAAGGCATAATAACAAAAAAGAAGCTTGCTTGAAAAGTCTTTCTACAGAAAAGGATGCTGAGCACTGAATAGAGTGGGATGAAATAGAAATAGAAAGACATAGAAAGTATTTATTTCACCTAATACATAGCTGAAAATGCAGATGGACTGGATAGAGATGGATAGGAACAATATTTACCTTTGTTTTATAGCTGGAATAGTTGGATCCTTAAGACCGATTTTGCTAATTTGATTCTGCACATCTTGAATATTTTTAAGGAGTTCATTATTTTTGAAAAGGCAAATCTCTAGTAATTTGTTTTCCTCATGTACACCAAATTTCGTTGACAAAACATCAATAAGTTTTTCACAGGAGCTGTCTTCACCCCATTCAGCATCTTTAAAGCTTATATCAAGCATCTTCAAATGTTTATCCAAACATCTGGCCTTGTCTTTCATCAGATGAATTCTTCCCTCTTCATTTTCTATTGTCAAAGTATTTTCTGGTAACACCTGTGTATCTGAGGCTGAAAGATCTGTCACAGGCTCAATAGAGAGTTCGGCTGTTCTTAGAGAAGCCAAAAAATCTTCCAGGTTTTTGAGAGTGTCTTCACTCCTCTGAACCTTGTGGTTCATTTCTTCAAGTTGTGCTTTGCATTTCAGTATAATATTCTGAGTTGCATGTAGGTCAAATGGATGTAATTCCTTTAGGGCAAAATTGCCTGCTTTTTCCAAATTGTTACATATTTCAATCTGTTTTGCTATGGAATCTTGGATATTCTAAAATAAATGTAAGAAAAGTTGAAAAGACTGAGCAGAAAAAAGCTAGGCTGCACCAGAAACTAACCCCAAGTTACATGACTAGGACTGAACTGGAAAATGCTCCTGAGTTTCACCGAGGCTGACAGCTTTGACAGAAGAAACGTTTTAATTACAAATGATCAGCCTGCCCAGCTGTTTCATTATCTAATACCCTTTTGGAGGTCTCAATCAATCCCAAAAGGAAAACACATATATAATCCTATTGCTTCAAGGCAAATAACTAGAGACTTAACTGTGGAAAGATCTGTTTTACAACCTGAAAAATCCTAGTATTTTTTATTTAAGATGAGATGTGGAATAAGTAAACTATAGAATAATTTTGCCAATCTAACCATGAGTCTAGTAAGATATTTAGGAATTCCGGTATTGTAGAAGGTATTTATAAGCAAGGCTTCACTCTGAATTCAAAGAAAATAACTCATTGTTTACTCCAGGATACTTAGTGCCAAATTTGCAGGGAATTAAAGAGTTGTGAAATAAATAACAAGTCTATTGAAGTCTAATATGGAGTCTTATTGAAGACTTTACTGTCATGGCCTTATATTCTACAGATACACCCTTGATACATAGTTAAAAATTCACATGACTGTTCTGTAAATATGCTATTAGAACTTATAGTTACCTTCAGGTTTCGATAAATGCTATCAGCATCAATCAGATGAAATTCCTGAACAGCTATTTCATGAAGGAGTAGGTCCGAGTTACAGAGAAAAAGTGATTCCTTCTCCACTGGTAAAACAATCTGCAGTGCAGTCTCTAAAGACTTCATTCTGAGTGAAAAATAAACCAGACATAAAGGAAAGGCATTGCACAATGGCATTATTTAACCATAAACATAAAATTCTATCCAATAAAAATACATACAGTGATTCTATATACAGATCATCACATTAAAACTCTAACTCAGCAATCTAAAATGCCAAAGAATGAGTTGTTGGCTATACCCAAGGGTTCTTAATAGTTCAACAGATTGAGTGGAAAATTGTTCTAAAATATACTAGGCCTTTCTCTGTCTTTTGAAGTACAAAATACTCAGTGTAATTTAACTTTGCCTTAATGACGAAGAAACCTCATTATGAATACTAACTCTTTTATTAATGGAAACATAACAAGTCTCAAACCATAGGGTCTACTGATTATAAAATAAAATGTGTGACTCTGTATAAGTAAGACATAGTCTTCGTTTCTTCCTCTGTAAAATGGGTATATGTACGAGGGAAAACAATAGCATCCTCATTTTAGAAATTAGGAAACCAAAGCCCAAAGAGGTTATATGACATGGCCAAACTCATGCCCAAGGGAAGACAGTGGGAAGAGAACGGGTTTTAGAACTCCACAGATCTTAAATTCCACTTAAGTCTCTGGCTAGTAGTATGGTTTGGTTATGTTATTTAACCTCTCTGAGCATCAGTTTCCTTATCTGCAAATAACCATCATAGCGGTAACCTCTCTTAGGGTTGTTGTGGAGATCAAATAAAGAACATACTTACCATAGTATTGGCCTAGCTTAAAATGGCATTGAATAAATTCAGTAAATGCGTGATTAATAGATTTTAGAATTATACCTGGCATTGAGGGTCATCTGAAGATCTCTTTCTTTTCCCCTTAATATGTCTCTTGCCTTAGCTATAACTGGCTTCTTTATGTCACTCACAAGATTTTCTAACTTTAGTGAAGTGATTTCAAATTCTTTCCAGCAAGCATCAGTTTCATCTTTTAAGACCTAGATGAAATGCATAATTTATCAACTAATGGGTTACCAGGTACAATTATTATTTTGTTATGAGACATTCATCAACTGTGGGAACAAAGTATCAAATAAAATTCATAAAAAAATTTTTCCAACCATCGACAAGTGAACTCTCCTTCAGGGAACAATTATATTAATTGTGCTCTCAAAGGACCCCTTCAATGAAGACAAAGGAGTCATCAATATGGCTTTCAAAGGTATCCAAACTCCCTCCCTTCCCCTGTTAGATACACAGAATGCAATTCAGAAAGATAAAGATATAAGAATACATATTCTATTTCTCCTAAATAGTAAACCTGGTTACCCTCTAAACTATAAGAAAATTGGAGTGAACCAAAACCGCTTCTATATAAATGAAAAGTGAATGACATTAATTTATAATTAAACATCTACAATTCTATACTATACTTACCTTGGTTCTCTTTTAAAAAAAAAAGGTGCTACTGAGTGCTCATCAGTATAATTTACTCTTCACTTCCCCCAAAGATTAATATAGCTTTTTCTAACCAATTCATTATTCAGCCACTGGTGTAAGGTCTCAAGACAGTTTCTTAATTATGGTAAAAACATGCTAAATCCACCACTTGAACAACTGAGATTTTAATACATGAATTTGGCTAATTCAGATGGAAAATAGACAAGAACTAGGTGGTAGCATGTGACTCAGGAACTATCATAAAAAAAGAAAGAAACTAGAAAACACATGAGGCGATTATAGGAACCGCCCATGGCCCTTTTTCCACCTGATGGAGAACAAGAAGGATGCACTGCAATGCAAAGATAACCTTCAAAATAAGGAAGATATTACTTGTAGCTCTTATAATTTCTGTTCCCACCATCAGAGAGATTGTTTTTTCTGTAGCTCCTGAGTCAAGTTCAATACCTTCTCTGAAGGTTCTCCAGGAAAATCAGCCATCACATAAAATGAAAACCCCTTCCACTGCCTGCTCCTTCCTCATTGCCCAACATCTGGCAGCCAACAACTGGTAAACAGTACTTTTAGACAAAGTCACAGTTTGGTCAATATGATGAAGGACTGAAATAAATATCTGAAGTCATTGGTTCTTCCTGTGTTGCTAATTCAGGAACACCGAAACAGGAACAGCATTGGTTGAAATTGCCTTCAAGCACATTGTTTTTAACCAAATGATCTGAAATCTTCATCCCCACCACAAGCACAATTAAAAATTCTGCAAGCCACAACATCTGGAGTATCAGATTAGAGCTTGAGCAATAAATTAGGACCCTCAAACAGTCTTTCCTGGATTTTGTAGTTGAATGCAAATGACTTTCTGAAATAAGGTGACATCAGAAACGCAATCCAACAAGGACAGTTCTTCAGAAACACAGCACATGTGACCTCAACAAAAATAGTCAAGTCTATACTCATGGTGGTATTATTTTCTAGTAACAGAGACAACTAGAGAAATCATATTTTCAGGAATTACCTGTAGATCTGCCAGTTTATCCTGCAGACAATCACTACTCATTTCTTTGTCACTAGAGAAATCAGAAGTAATCCTGAATTTGTTGTTTTGCAGGTGTAGTTCAAGAATCTCTCCATGTGTATCATACCTGCAAAAAAATTAATGCAACGGTGCTTAATTTTAAAAATAAGACAAAAAATACTTTAAAAATTACCATCCATTATGCATGAGGAACTCCCATGAAAATTCTTTTTTAAGTTAATGGACTACATGCAAAAATTACTACTAAAAAATAATAAAAACTTATTAAAGTATACTTTAGTACTGCTGAAAGGTTTTTGTTAGATTTTCCAGTTGCTTAAAAGAATTTACCTCTCTAGTAAACTATTTATTGATGCATTGTAATCCTTTTCACACTCCTCCATAATGCTTGCTTCATGTTGAGGCTTTAACTCTGATTCCAGGCTAAAATTCTTAATCGGTTCCATTGCCTAAGCAAACACGCAAAATAGTAAACATGTTATCTTTAGTATGTTTAGTTATTTAGAAAAGACAATCACTCTACGTTACAAAGATATACCGTTAATTTTTTTATACCCCAAACCAGGAGATATGAGTTTCTTTGAGGTTTCTCAGCTCAAAAAAAGGCCCTCCCATAGCAGAGAGGGATTTATTAGACTGGGTCTCTCACCTTCCAATTAGTATGCAACACAGTAAAGAAATACTACCAGCCCCTACAGCCTGCTGTTGCCTATGACCACATACTCATTGTTAAAAGTAGACATAAGCTTAACACACAGACAAGTTGACTGCTGAAAACAAATACGTCTCATTCCTTCTCCACACATTCTGACTGGCTATGATACACAGTAAATGTCCACTTATTTAGAATACAAGAATCTGGAAATCTCAATTTCCAGGGAAGGTAAAACACATTCTAATGAGAAAAAGACAAATGATAAATGGACCAGTACATCTCAATAAAGCTGAGGCATCAGTACAGATTAAGCAGAACCTCTTATACCCTCAATAGTAATATACATAGACAACATGTATTCATAATGGTTCAAAATGGTCTATTTTTGTAAGAACATTTTGTATCATCAGAGAAAGATTAAGTAGGCTCGCTATAGCTTTGGTTCACTGCATTCTAATTTTTGAAAAGCTGTCATCCTTGCATTTGTTATGTGGGAATGGTCAGTTAATGAAAACAATCAGAAAATTAAAATCAACACTTAATTAATAAGAAATGGATTATTGTGTAGTTGGCCTTTTCATTGGGTTTACTTCTAAAATACATTAGCCACATATAACACCTTTTCAGTTGATGGCTGATTATCTGATTTTGCAAATGGCACCTCACTGTGGACATCTCTTCCTCCATTCTCAGATGTGTTCATGGTCCCCCTGGAAGGAACCAAAAGTTCATATTAAAATAGAGGGGGAAAATGAAACCTAAAAGAGAATAAGTAACACTTATGCTATCTAGTTTTGCAAAAGGCTTTATCTAGTTTTTCCCTGAAGAAGTAAGCACTCTTCTGAAGTACTAACTTTTTTTTAGACATGCCTCCCACCACGGGTTGCAGGGTCATATGAATCTCGGAAGCAGATTTCCTGAGTCTTTCTATCCTTTGTTCATAATCTTTAAGTACTCTCTTCATTTCTTGTTGACTCTTCTGTGAAGTCAGTTCTTCACATAGCTCCCTCAGGACTTCTATGTGGTGATCAAGCTGGTACAGATTGCCTTCCTCAGAAAAGCAAGCCTAATTGAAGAAATAAAGCCAGAAATGTGTTTCAAATGAGTGTACATGATTATTCCATAAGTATTACAAACTTACAGATGTCTGTGACTTTAACAACATGCTATTTTATAGGTTACCCACGGGGTGCCTGGTATGGTAACAGGCACTGGTGATACAAAGACGAGGAAATTAGCCCTAAAGGAATTCCCAGTCCAGCAATGTAGGCACACAAATAATCAGAATATAATGTGGTAAATGTTGTGATGGAGTCACTCCCCTGCCTGAAGAAGTCAGTGAAAGCTTATTTCACAAGAGGAAACCATCTGAGCCCAGGGCAGAGAGAATGAGGAGTTCTCCAAGTGAAAAGAAGTCCATTCCTAGCAGAAGGAGCAGGATGTAGATAAAAAAGCACCAGGTATTGTGAAAGGACAAGTGTGGCTGGAGTGCCGGGCACAGAAGGGAGGCTAATGAGGTGTTCTGGGGCCAGACTGTGAAGGAACTCTGTGGCCTTATAAGGAGTTTGAAGATTGTCCTGGGGTAACAGTGAACCAGTGACATAAGATCTGTGGTTCAGAAAGGTAACCCTGGTGGTGGGACTGAAGATGACACAACAACAGGGAGTGAGTGGAGAATACTGACATAACTCAGGCTAACGTAACCGGAGGAGGAAGTGGTAGTTCTGCGGTAGAATTCTCACCTTCCATGAGGGAGACCTAGGTGCAATTCTTAGCTGATACAACTCAAGTGCAGGCACAACCTGTCTGTTAATGGAGGCTTGCATGTTGCTATGATGCTGAACAGGTTTCAGTGGAGCTTCAAGTGCAGGAAAAAAGGCCTGATGATTTACTTCCAAAAAAGCAACCAATGAAAACCCAATAGATCACAACAGTTCAATCCCGTTGTGCATGGGATTGCCATGAGTTGAGGGCTAACTTGAGGGGAACGAACAACAAGTTAAGTGGCAATATGGATGGAAAGAAAGAAAAAGATTCAGAAGCCATTCTGAAGAGTAACAAACAGGACTTGGCAACTGATTCAATGAAGGCAGAGTGGGAAGAAACGGGGAAGAAGAGAACTATTGAGACAGCAACACCTTTCATAGCCAAGATGCAGAATATAAAAGGAAGTATGAGAGAAAATATCATTGTTTCAATTTTGGACATGCTGAGTTTGAGGTCTCTGAGGAACGCCAGTGATATCTACTAGTCAGTTAGAACATGGAGCTCAAGGAAAAGGACTCAGCTGGAGATAAAGATCTAGGTGCTATCACTGTAGTTGTCAGCTGCTGTCGAGTTGATTCCAACTAATGACAACCCCATGTGTGCAGAGTAGAATTGTTCCATAGGGTTTTCAAGGCTGCGACCTTTTGGAAGCAGAGTGCCAGGCCTTTCTTCTGAAGCACCTTCGCGTGGGTTAGAACCACCAACCTTTCACCCAGAGACTCCTTATCACTGTAGAGGGAGAAGTTAAACCCTGGAGTGGATAACATCCCCTAGAGGAAGCATAAAATTAGCCAACAGTAGAGTTAAAGAAAGCTAAAACATTAAGATAACAGAATAGAATGGGGAAATTTGTGAAGGATACTAAAAAAGAACTGAAAAAATATAAGGAGAAGCAAGAAAGACTGATATTGGGAGAGCCAAGGTTGGAGAAGTTAAAATATTAAAAAATGAAGAGTGGTCAGTAATGTCAAACGCATAAAAGCAATCAAATAGGATGAGGACAAAAAGAGCTCATTAGA
Source organism: Trichechus manatus latirostris (assembly GCF_000243295.1). Classification (NCBI taxonomy): domain Eukaryota; kingdom Metazoa; phylum Chordata; class Mammalia; order Sirenia; family Trichechidae; genus Trichechus; species Trichechus manatus. The sequence goes on along the minus strand of NW_004443946.1, from coordinate 16,069,943 downwards.
TTTGCTCAAACTGGTTTGGTCCTTATACCCCAATTTGCTATCTTTCATAAAGGCCACACTTCTAAGAACATTTTGTCCTGACAAAAGCAACTATAGGGGCTTCAGCAATAGTCGACACATTTGTAACCAGAGTCTAAAGGACAGGAACATATCCAGGGAAATCATAAAATACTAACCCAATGCTGAATTTTTCTCATTTCTCAAACAGAAAGCAGCACAGGCTCTGGCTAAGACTTGAACTGCATAAGCCATAATCTCCACAGAGAGTGAGAGGGCTGAAGTAATTTTCAGAGCATATTTAAACCTGGCTAAGGACATACATGGCAATTTAAGATAAACAACAAAATGACAAAATTTAAATGGAAACAGATTATTTTACCTCATGTTCCTTGATGAGACCCTTGGTCCTTCCTCTACGAATTAGTTTCTTTTCTTTATTTATTTGTTTTTCAAGTTTTGAAATAATCTCATTAAGTTTTCCTTTTTCAATATCTATTTTTAGTTGCTGAATGTATAAAGACAGTTCATGATGAAGAGACTGCAAAAAACAAAGGCACATATTAACCATGGAACAGAATATACCGAAAGGTTTCCATTAAAAACACAATAAAATATTTACGGTAAAGAAGGGAATAAATAGAGCTTAAATGGCATTCTGATTCATCCTCACGTCTTTGGGGAGGATGTTTTAAAACATCTTGGATCCATAAACAAACTTTTTTTTCTTTCTAACAACTAAAAATGTATTTTATCTGTGAAAGTCACTGTTAAGAGAAAGAAATGACAAGCCACAGAATAGGAGAAAACACTTGCAAAACACGTATCTGCTAAAGGATTTACATACAAAATGTCCAAAGAACTCTTCAAATTCAACAATAAGAAAACAAACAACTCAAAAAACAGGCAAAGGATCTGAACAGACACCTCATCAAAGATATACAGATGGAAAATAAGCATACAAAAGATGTTAAACATTATATGTCATTAGGTAATTGCAAATTAAAACAACAATGAAATACCACTATACATATCTATTAGAACGGCTAAAATCCAAAAGAACTGACAATACTAAATGCTGACGAGGAAGCAGGCAACAGAAACTATAATTGGCTACTGTTGGAAATGCAAAATGGTACAGGCACTTTGGAATACAGTTTGGCCATTTCTTATAAAACTAAATAAAGTTGTATCATATGATCCCACAATTGTGTTCCTAGGTATTTACTTAATGGATTTCAAAACTTATGTTCACACAAAACTTGCATGCGAATACTGATAGCAGCTTTATTCACGATCACCAAAAACTGAAGGCAACTGTGATGTCCTTCAATAGACAAATGAATAAACAGTGGTACATCCATACGATGCAATATTATTCAGTGATAAAAAGAAATGAGCTATCAAGCCAAGAAAAGACATGGATGAATCATGAATGTATATTACTAAGTTAAAGACGCTAGTCTGAAAAGGCTACATACTGTATGATTCCAATTATGTCATTCTGAAAAAGGTAAAACTATAGAGACAGTAAACAGATCAGTGTCAGTAGCTGAACAGGCAAACTACAGAGGATTTTGTTGGTTGGTGAGACTATTCTGTATGATACTGTAATGGTGACCATAAGACATTAAGATATTTTTTGAAAGCCAAAGAACTTTACAGCATGAAGAGTAAATATTAATATATGCAAATTAAAAAAAATAATTGAGGAGTTCAGAAGATCCCATGATGGAATGCAAAAAGTGACAGAAGAATCTAACTGTATTACAAATGTATGAAACAACTTCCCTGAAAGGAGTAGAGGAATAAGATATAATCATCTAAGTAACTCTGGAAACGAATGGAATCTGTAAGACTAAAGGCAAAGTAGCTGTATATAAGCACTATATTCTAGTTGATAAAGTTGTTTCTTACAGGGATACTGGTTAATAATTCTGAAACCACTAAAAATGTATACTGGAATTGAACAATTACATAAATGAACGGCAGATGGTGGGGGCCAAGTTTCTCACTGTTGGAGTGGAACGTTACAGCTAAACAAGGGGAAGAGGCTACAATGATCCATGTGGTAATGCATTAGAGTTGAAAATATTAATATGAACTCATGGTTCACTTAATATATAGGTGACTACATATAAAAATTTTTTATGGATATGTGTGTATACACAGGTTAGTATATACACGTATATCACCTTGTTCTGTCAGTTGAGAGGGCCTAGAAGCAATGATATCCTAGCAAGGAGCACTCAGAGTGCTCACATCTTGGTTTCTAATACCATTCTCCAATAAAAGGAACCAGGGCTCCTTGGAGAAATGGTAGATTCTAGGACTAAGGCAGGAAATATACAAGATAAGCCTGGAGCATCTTGCAATGCCAGAAAGAAAATGCCCAACAACAACAACAAAACGCACAATGATGGGGGTATGTCCAAAAGACACAAGAGTCAACTGAAAGAGCTCCTAATGGCCCAAGCTGGAACAATTTGAACAATACAATAATAAAATAGTATTGGATTATAAAGTATAAAATAAATATTAAGTCAATACTGATATAAATAAATGATTTAATAAATAAATAAGGGGGGGAATGGACTAATCTGTACAGAAGAATTCCAAACAATTTACGTAGATACTTGGAACCTTAAGGAGGTGGAACATAACTCCCTACTCTTTAGGTGTAGGCTGCACATAGTGATTTTCTTCCAAATTACAGTATGGAAGGGAGAAATAAAAAAAGAGTAACTTTACAGTGGAAAAATCTGATAAACACTACTGCCAGCCCCAAGTGAAAAGTCAGACTGATAGCACATATCGTTGATATATGGAAACCTGATGGCACAGTGGTTAATGCGTTCAACTGCTAACAGAAAGGTCAGTAGTTCAAACCCACCAGCCGCTCCATGGGAGAAAGATGTGGCAGCCTGCTTCCGTAAAGATTTACAACCTTAGAAACCTTATGAGACAGTTCTACTCTTTCCTATAGGGTCACTATGAGTCAGAATTGACTCGATGGCCCTGAGTTTGGGTTATCTTTGAGATGATGTGATGAGACTGGTACTTTACCTCTGTGGTCTTCCTCCTAAAAACTCATAACCTCAGTCTTGTCTTTGAGAAAACATCAGACAAATCTCAATTGAGAGACATTCTACAAAATACCTGACTAAAACAAACAAACCAAAAAAAAAACCCCGCTGCCGTCGAGTCTATTCCGACTCATAGCAACCCTACAGGACAGAGAAGAACTGCCCCATAGGGTTTCCGAGGAGCGCCTGGCGGATTTGAACTGCTGACCTTTTGGTTAGCAGCCCGTTAAGGTCATCAAAAACATGGGAAGTCTGAGAAACTATCACAATCAAGAAGAAGAGCCTAAGGAGATATGGCCATTAAATGCAACATGGTACCCTGGATAAGATCCTGGAACAGAAAGAAGGACATTAAGGGAAGACTGGAAATCTGAATAAAAGTATAAACTTTAGTTAATGATGTATCAATGTCGGTGCATTAATTGTACAAACGTACTATACTAACCTAAGATGTTAATAATAGGGGGAACTGGGTATGGAGAATACTGCAACTCTCTGTACTATCTCTGCAATAATTCTGTTAATCTAAAACTGCTCTAAATTAGTTTATTTTAAAATGTGTTTTAGGAGAATCCTTAATAGCAGAGATTCATAAATTAACTGTGTGTGTGTAACAATACATACATATATACACACATATTAAATTTAATAATAATTACCATTTACTGAACATAATCTCTGTGACAGGCGTTCCTATAAATCATCATTAATCCTACAACAATACTGCCAAGTGGGTAGTGTTATATCCACTTTATCAGTAAGGCTCCTAGAAGTTAAGTAACTTGGCCAGTGTCATAGTTGCTGAATCCCTGTTTGCCTGATACCAAATACTATACCTATTTCACTATGAAATTCTGTGTGTGTAGATAGGGTAATATGTTATCTCAGTCATATCCAAGCAGGAAAACAGAAAACACTCTAAGCATCTAAGCAGAAGGAATCAAAAGCTGGGAACTGATTACACAAGAGATGAAAGAGGAGAGATGCCAACCAGGGAACGGGAAGGCAATCCAGAGATTAGTAACAGCAGGAATCTGCTACCACCCCTGCACTAGAGGGTCTCAGTGGAGCTCAAGGAGAAGGGTCACCCATCAGAAGCTGGAATCATGGCAAGTCTGTTTTACAGGAGCTGGAGCCAGGGGGAGAGACAGCTCCCACCTGAGACATTGCCCCGGAGACAGAAGTTGAGAGAAATTCTTTAGCCTTGTCATTTCTCCCCACCTCAAATCTCCCTCTAATTTCCTAAGACTGTTGTCATTGGCTGAACTACAACAGAAGCCAGATGATGTGGGAGCCTGGAAATCCCAGCCTGCGAGACTCAGCTCCTCTGGGATACAGAGTAGGTGGAGAAGGGGCAATGACAATACCAGGAATGACCCTGACGACAAACAGGCCCAGGATCAGACCTATAAGCATACGTCCCAGGTACACAGTGGTGTTACTAGGAGGGGGTGGGGGGTGGGGTGGGGGGACGGGATGGTCCATACCAAGTAACACTGTCAGAGGGGGTGATACCAAAATGCCTGTCTATAAAAATATCCCTGTAGACAGTTATAACAACAAAAACATTTTATTGTAAGCCCAGTTTTACAAGTATCAATATACCTACAAGGCTAAAACTCTATGCTAATTTATTTTTTGAACGTTCTAATGCACTACAGTCAGAGCTGTCATTATCACCCAATTACAATGGCGCCTCGAATCACGTGGTTTTTCATCCGCACACAACGTAAGCACGCACTGTTGTTTTCATTGCTGCCGGTGTTTTTATAGTCACTGATTTTCATGTATGTTCGCTACAATATTGTGGTAATTAGTATTTGTGAACCTATAGCAATAACTTCTGAGAATGAAGTAGTACTTAAAGGAAAAGAAAGTGATATACGGGAATTACGATTTACAAGTAACAATAGTACAAAACACATTACTAAGGATTCTGTATGGTCTGGTACAGGAGGAGGTCCATGGGTGTGGGTGGGGTGATACCATGAGTTACTGCACAGAGTGACACCAACCCTAGTGATGCCACTTCAGATACATATGCATGTTCTTACCTCCCAGTTGGCACAGGCATCTCTACTCCTTTCTTCCAAAGACTGCTTTACATCCTCAGTTACATTATTTTTCAGTTCTTCAACAGCTTTCAAATACTTGGTAAGACTTACAGAATTAAAAATTATCAGTGCTTCCTAAAAAAAAGGAGACAAGAGTATGGAAACCTCATTCTACCATCAAATCCTCAGAGTTAATTACTGTAGGTCTTTAACAACTAGAACTAGGAAGGGCTTCTCTGGAGGCTATTTGAGGATTTAGGGGAGACACCTCTTTGTAAATTGAGGCTGACATCCCTTTTGCATTTCTTGAATTATTTTTTAAGAGAAATATAAAATATCTATTATTCAAATAGTAGTTACACATTTGAAGCCCAGATAAAGACCTCTTCATGATATTCAAAACAATTTTTGCTACCCTTTTGGTAAGTAATTTGAAAATTATCATGCAGGGTAATGACCTACTGGCAACATTTTCTCTAAAGTTCATAAGTAATGAGCAGACACCAGCCATGCTTCACAAGCAATATGATACGAAGAGCTTACCAGCATGTATTGGAGATTAGTGTTGCCATAAGACAAAATTCATAATAAGGTTAGCATGACAAACACTGTATGCAGTGATGTGCATAAACATTACTATGCTGCAAGGAGGCAACATTACCTTATCATCAACTTCAAAGGTGTGCCCAGTGCCAACCACATTGGAAGTCCCACTCCAGGGAAGGAGCAGCAATAGAAAGGGATAGGAGTACCTTGCCAGTAATGTGTCTGCTCCTTACCTGGCAGTACTCTATAAAAGCAGAAACCTAGCTATCTAGTCAATGAGAAAATAAAAAACAGGTCAAGGCATATAAAAGAGACAGAAAAACTATAGAAAATGAAAAGATAAAAGTAATTCTGGGGCAATTAAGTAGGGTGGAAATTCATTTATTCACTCACTACATGGAGAAGGACATCATGCTTGGTAGAGCAGAGGGTCAATGAAAAAGAGGAAGACCCTCAACAAGATGGAATGACACAGTGGCTGCAACAATGGGCTCAAACATAACATGACTGTGAAGATGGCACAGGACCAGCAATGTTTCCTTCTGTTGTACATGGGGTCGCTATGAGTTGGAACCGACTCAACGGCACCTAACAACACGTGTTTATTATGGGCCTGCTGCAGAAAAGAGACAACACTGAGCCCTAGGACCTTCTCAAGGCCTCTTTGCAGGTTGCCAAATTTATGGCCTAGGGAGCCATCTTAACCCTATATGCTGGCAGGAAGCTCCCACTGCCCATGTGTCCCTAGAGTCACATGGGTTTCAGGGAAATAACCTGGCAAGGCAGGAATCTTGTTTCTTCTGTAAAAGTGTTTCCACTTCACTAAATGCCAGAGACAAAAATGGGGAATCCCTGGCCTTCAGATTTCAAAACAAAATGGTCAAGGAGAGCAAAGCATTTCAAGAACTGGTATCTCCAACTCTGCCATACAGAAGGAGGCTACGAGTCTCCTTTCTTTTCCCCCTGCTCTCCTTCCTGGACGGACCATATCTGCCCTCCCAAAATCCAGCCTAGCTATTATTTCAAAGACCACTGACTGTAAAGTCCATCCAGCATGCTCAGCAACCTGGGCATAAGAGTGGGAAAAGAAGACATGGGAGTTGGTCAAAGCTGGCGGCTAGCAAAGTACAAAAAGCATAAGATCAATCAGGTGAGGGCTTTTAAAGTCGTGGGAGAACCACTGGCTAACCATCCAGTATGGTTAACAATCCAGAAAGTCAAAATTGAGTTGAGGCCCAGAAGAGAGATGGAGGGCATGATGAGAGTGAATAGAGCACCCTGTTAGCAAGAAAGTGGGAGCAGCAGGGTGGGGTTGTTGCCTTACTTCATCTTTTTCTTCTCCAAAATGTCTAGCTCATTTTAAATGGTCAATAAGTGTGTCAAATGGTGAGCAAATGAATAAACAAAAGAATATGTTTCACTCTACACTGTAACCAGGGGTTGTCATTGTTAGCTGCTATCGAGTCAGCCTTGAACTCGTGGTAACACCAGGCACAACAGGACTGGTCTGTTGTGATCCATAGGGTTCTCACTGGTTGATTTTCAGAAGTAGATAGCCAGACCTTTCTTCCTAGTCTATCTTAGTCTGGAAGCTCCACTGAAACATGTTCAGTGTCATAGCAACACGAAAGCCTCCACTGGCAGATGGGTGGTGGCTGCACCAAGGATACCCATAAACTCACTGCTGTTGAGCTGATTCCAATTCATAGCCACCCTATAGGACAGAGTAGAACTTCCCCATAGGGTTTCCAAGGAGCGGCTGTGGATCCGAACTGCTGACCTTTCTGGTTAGCAGCCCACAGCTCTTAACCACTGCACTCCCAGGGCTCCCTGGTTTTATCTTTGCTTCATATCCCCTCAAGTACTTCCTACAGTGTTAACTGATAGTGAGTCTCTGGTTTGCTTATATCTTAAGCTGCTGCAATAACTGCCTATCAAAGCCAGGAATAATTAACCTGCAACTGTCACCATACAAAAACATAGTCGAGACCTTAGCAACAGACAAGTACATATCTGTTATGGATTGAACTGTGCCCCCAAAAAATATTGTTGTAAATTCTAACCCCTATGCCTGTGGCTGGAGCCCTGGTGGCACAGTGGTTAAAGCCCTCAGCTGCTAACCAAAAGGTTGGCAGTTTGAACCCACCAGCAGATTAACTAAGCAAGTTAGGAAGCTGAGAAGCAGGAAGAGAGATGCCAAGCCACATGAAGACTGCCCAGGAGCAGAAGCTCAGGAGAGACAAGGACCTTCTTCCAGAGCCGACAGAGAAAGAAAGCCTTCCCCTAGAGCTGGCACCCTGAACTGGAACTTCTAGGCTCCTAAAATGTGAAAAAATACATTTCCGTTTGTTAAAGCCACCCACTGTGGTATTTCTCTTATAGCAGCGCTAGATAATTAAGACAGTGTCCATAAATAACCTTTATCAAAGCATTTTAATAATAATATTATTTCACATTCACAGAATTTTTAACTATTCAAAGTGCCTTCACATATTTTATTTTCATTTAAAGCCTGACAAATCTGGCAGCTGGATATGGCTAGAATTATTAGGCACATTTTACAAATAAAGAAGCCAGAGAAATGAAATGCTTCCTCAATGTCACAGTCAGCTGTGCTTTTTACCCTCCATCACTGAGTACATCCAGTAGGTCTATCATAAAATTTGAATTAAAATAAAAATTCTTCATTTGAATGTCTATTTTTAACAACAGTCTCAGGGGAACAATATGTAATACTGGGGCATTTTTAGAAGTTATAGTAATTTTGTTATATAATTGCTGTGATAGAAATATCTTGATTGGAAATGAGATAGGTAGCTGATGATAAACATCCTACGTTTGATGGCTGAAAAGATTTCTACCTTATATTTTGAAATTAGTCCACTGTGGCTCTCTCTTTGCCCAAGTAATTGCTCAGCCCTAGTAACGTATGATTCAAGTTCCTTCTGTGATTCTTCCACCTTTAGCTTGACATCCAATTCTGGTGAAACATCAGTTGAGTTCTTCAGTACAGCAACTAGTTTTATCATATTGATCTGCAAAGACAAAAAATTCTCACTTAACACTTGGCCCAACTTCTTAGGAAACTGATAAGTCAAAGAACATTTTCTTTCAGTAGCAACTCATATTTTCCCACTAGACATAAGAATATTCCATTTAGTATATTTATATTTTCCAATATGTTCTAAATTATAGAGAAGTTATAATGCAAAAATAATATTTTACAAAACATTTCCAAGCAAACTACTGTGCCATCTCCCCTTCCCTGTCCTCCCACTGACCATTCAATTTTAAAGAATAAAGTCACCAAATACGAAATATTAAAGACAGACCTGGATTTTCTCTTTAGCTTCTTGAATTTTTGCCTGAAGCCCAGCTGTGAGAACATGCTGAAGGGACTCCTGGCTTGAAATATTTTGTACATCCATTTGTAAAGTACCTTCAGTTCTAGCCACAAGCTCTTCATACATTGATCCTTTGGCAATAAGATGCTATTAAAACAAATTGAAGCAAGATCGCCATAAACATTCTGATTATATAAGAGAAATCTGCATTCTGAGAAATGTTATTTTTAAGGTTCCTTTAGAAGTTTTATATTAATGTAATCAGATTCTGAGTAGCATGCTCTTTTATAGAGTGTTCTTTATATAGTAAGTACTTCAATAAAATAAATACTGGAAAGTAATACAATGCCAAGAGAAAGAAAATAAGTTGAGAGGGTAGTAATAACTCTTAAAATGAAGTTCTAAGTCAAATTAGTGGGGAAGACAATTCAAATAATGTTACTAGAGAAAATGGCTATCAGAAAATACTCTTTTTATAGCCATACTTTATACAATGAACAAATAAATAAATAAATTCCAGATGGATCAGAACCATATATACATAATATAAAACCAAAAAAAAAAAAAGAGAAAATGGATCTGCTCCCTGGATCTTGTGGAAGGCCTTTTTAGGCATAAGAGTAGAGAGAAAGGACTACATAAAATCCTTCTATGAAATCTAAAAACACAACTTGGCAAAACTAGTAGCCACAGAAACCAAAATGGATCTAGATCAAAAGCTCATATAATTCAATAAAAAACCTAAGACCGCGAAGAAAATTCAGAAAATATAAGAACAGATAATCCATAGAAACAAATGACTAACAAATATATGAAAGACAGCTCTATCTTACACGTGATTAAAGAAGTGAAAATTAAAATAATAATGTGATACCAGTTTTCAGCTATAAAGTTAGCAAATTTTTTTAAAAATTATAACTCAAGGATGACATAGGTATGGTGACATAGAAATTATATTATGTGACATAAAATATGTAAATTGTTGACATTATTTATCTTAGGGCAGTTGGATTGTGGTGATTTTTATTTTCTTCTTTATACTCTTCTGCATTTTTAAAATTTTCTGAAATAACCACGTTCTTTAATTTCAGCTCATGTAAAAGCACTCTAACCAAAATAGAAAGGTATAACACGTAAAGAAAAGTTTCCTTTTTTCCCCATCTTTCCCAATTCTCATTCAATTATTCATACGTTCATTAAAAAAATTTAAAAAATGTTTATTTTATGCCTACTATGTACCAGGAAAGAGCCCTAGTGCAATGGTTAAGGACTCAGCTGCAGCACCAAAAGGTTGGCAGTTCAAACCCACCCCGCAGCTCTGAGGGAGAAAGACCTGGTGATCTGCTCCCATAAAGATCAAAACCAAAACCAAACCAAATCCACTGCCATCGAGTCAATTCTGACTCACAGAGACCCTACAGGACAGAGTAGAACCACCCCAGTGGGTTTCAAAGGCTGTAAATCTTTACGGAAGCAGACTGGCACATCTTTTTCCCTCATAGGGGCTAGCGGATTTGAACTGTCAACCTTTTGGCTAGCAGCAGAGTGATTAAGCACGGCACCATCAGGGTTCCTCATTGTAAAGAAAACCTTCTGGAGGAGTTCGTAACATACATCAAAAGTAAAATTAGAAAAGTACTGGAGCTGACAAGATAAGTTTATAAAATATTTTTAAAATAATAATAAAAACAATCTCAACTGTAACTTCTTTCCCAGGAGAACTGCAGGATATGAAAACACACTCTTGCCTCACTGTTTTTCAATCAGTTGACTGGCTGAGAATAAGAGCTCTGAGAACATCAGTCACCCTCCTCCCATCACATAAGGAGGGAAGAGTGGCTTAATCAGTGGGTGAGCTTTCAAAGTACAGATTGTCTAATCTCTGATATCCACACAGCACTGAGCTATATGAGACGGAACTCACTTATTCATCTCCTCATTGCCCTCTGATGCAAGAAAATATTTAAATTCCCATTCTCTAGCTGGGGAGATTAGTTCAAGAGCTTAGAGTCATAAGGTATTAATGGTCTTCTCATCTACCTTTCGGTCTTCAAGCAAAATCACAGAAAATGATCCAGGGATGGGAGACCATGCCATCTTTAAAACTTCCAACAAGGAAAATTTAAACTGTAGGCTTACTGCTATTTACTTTTAAACTTTTTATTTATGTGAAAACATAAATCCACAACCATAAACTATCCCCTTCATACTTTTTTTTTTTAATATATTTTATTGTACTTCAGGTGAAGGCTTACAGAACGAATAGTTTCTCATGAAACAGTAGTACACATGTTGTTTTATGACATTGGTTAACAACCCCACAAAATATTAACCCTCTAACTTCTCAACCGTTTTTTTTGGTGAAAATACACATAGCCAAAGTTACACCATTTCAAAAATTTCTACATGCACAGTTCAGTGACATTGACTACGCTCTTCCAATTGTGCTGTTATTCTCACTTAAGATGAAGGCTTACAGAACAAAATAGTTTCTCATTTAACACTTCCTACAAATGTTGCCCTATGACAATGGTTAACAATCTCACAACACATCAACAATATCCTTACTCAACCTTGGGTTCCCTATCACCAGCTTTCTTGTCCCCTTCTGCCTTCTGGCCCTTGTCACTGGACTCCTGTACCTCGTTAGTCTCATTTGGTTTTACGGGGCTGTCCACTCCCAGGCTGAACAGTGAACCTCAGAGGTAACTTCACCACTGAGCTAAAAGGGCGTTTGGGGGCCATACTCTCGAGGTTTCTCCAGTCTCCTTTAGGCCAGTAAATCTGGTCTTTCTTTTGTGAGTTAGAATTATGCTCTACATCCTTCTCCAGCTCTGTCGAGAACCCTCTGTTGTGATCCTGGTCAGAGCAGTCAGTGGTGGTAGCCGGGCACCATCTAGCTGTACTGGACTCAGTCCGGTGGAGGCCTTGGTAGCTGTGGACAATTAGTCCTTTGGACTAATCTTTTCCTTATATCCTGTTCTCTTCATTCTCCCTTGCTCCCGAAGGGATGAGACCAGTGGAGTATCTTAGATGGCTGTTCACAGGCTTTTAAGACCCCAGACACTACTCACCAAGGTAGAATGTAGAGCATTGTCTTTATAGGCTGTGTCATGCCAATTGACCTAGATGTTCCCCGAGACCATGGTCCCCAGAGCCCTCTGCCCAGCAATTCAGTCCCTCAGGGAGTTTGGATGTGTCTATGGGGCTTCCATGATCTTTCCTTGTACAGGCTGTGCTAGTTTCCCCTGTATTGTGTACTGTCTCACCCTTCACACCCCCTTCATACTTTTACACTCATACCTGCAAAGAATCTTTCACTGAGGTATCCACATCATCTTGATGTCTCAGAAGATCCAAAACAGATATGGTTTCTGCCTCCCAGATTCCCACTTGTCCAATGAGTTTTTCAACCTCTTCAACCAGTTTTAGTTGCTCTGTTAATTCTTCATTTTCTTTTTCATGTTCCTCTCCAGCCTACAACATTCAAAATTACCACTAAGAAAATGGTAACATTTACATTATAAAATTATTTTCCATTTAAAGAATTTAAAATTCTTCCCTGAAGACTGCTAATTCAACATATTTTAATGATCTGAGACCTAGTTAGTGGACAATGATAATACTTTACCAGAGTGTTTATCACTTTACAGATTAAAAGGTTCGTCTACATATATTTTCTTAACTATAATATCATTCCTATCAGATACTATTACCTCCATTTCGTAGACATGAAGACTAAAGCTTATTAAAATCAGGGTATAGGCTCTATAAACACATTTCTAAAAACTCACATCCCATTTAATTCAAATACAGCTGTTATCAACAGTAGTGAAACATCAAGAAGAGATTCAGGATCAAATTCAACCTTTTCCCATTAATAATCTCTCAGCATTCTACAGGTGTACACACTACAGCTTTACCTGGCAGATACGTTCTCAAAGTTGTTTTAAATTAGATCATATTTTAAATACATCAGAAGAATATAGTATTTCAAAACATAATGCACAAATTCAGATTATTGTGCATTGAATTTTGTCCCCCCAAAATATGTGTTGTAATTCTTAATCCCTATAACTGTGGGTGTAATCCCATTTGGAAATGGGGTTTTCTTTGTTATGTTAATGAGGCCATATCAATGCAGGGCATGCCTTAAACCAGTTACGCTGAGATATAAAAGAGCAGATTCGGCACAGAAGAAAGTAGACACCAGGAAGACAGACACTATCTAAAGATGATGGAGGCAGACCAGGCTACAAGCCCAGGAACTCTAAGGGTGGCTGGCTAGAGAAGCTGAGACAAGGATTTTCTCCCAGAGCCAACAAAGAGAAAGCCTTCCTCCTAGAGCCAGTACCATGAATTAGAACTTTTAGCCTCTTAAATTGTGAGAAAATAAATTTCTGTTCGTTAAAGCCACCCACTTATGATGTTTTGTTATAGCAGCACTAAGAGTCTAAGACACAGATCTTTCCAGATTTTAACTGATTAAGTCTGCTTATGGTAGGAAAGGAGTCCCTGGGTAGTGTAAACAATTAATGTCCTTGGTTGCTAACCAAAAGGTTGGAGGTTTGAGGCTACCCAGAGGTGCCATGGAAGAAAAGCCTGGCAATCTACTTCCAAAAAATGGGATCATAGTTGACTCAATGGCAACTGGTGGGTTATGGCAGGAAAACACCTGCACTCCATCAGGGCAAATGGCCAAAGCCAGTTAACAATTACCTTCTTAAATAAAGCTGTGTGAATTGTTATTCTGAAAGAGATACAGTAGCAAACCCATACAAATTAGACCTTCTATGCGTATGGTTTTTAATTTATTTTTGTTTCTTTTCCATATTCTTATTTATAATCTAAAGTCATCCTCCCAATTACCCAAAAAGGCAAGGAAAAAAGGTTAGTTTTTTGTTCATTTTACAAAAACAAAGCAAGACACAAAGAGGCCAGGGGCTTGCCACAGTTTAGATAATTTCTGAGTACTAGCCAAAAATAATGTGAAAAAAATCTCAACTCAATGTTCACAGCTCAGAAAGCTTCTGCAAGTCTGGAACAGAGCCACAGCTGAGCCAGTCATAGACAGACACAGGAACTTCAATGCTAAATACTAATTTATGAAGGGAACCACTCCAACATTTTCCTGGAAAAAAGATCATACTTTAAATGTTATTTATTAATCCACACATTTACCAATGTTTTCAACAATATGGTTTTATAAGAAGAAAAATAACCCATTGCCATAGAGGCAATTCTTACTCATAGCAACCCTATAGGGTAAAGGAGAACTGCCCCATAGGGTTTACAAGGCTGTAAATCTTTATGGAAGCAGATTGCCAGATCTCTCTCCCATGGAGCAGCTAGTGGGTTTGAACCCTTGACCTTCTGGTTAGCAGTCAAACGCTTAACCACTGCACTACCAGGGCTCCTCATGGAAAAAACAAAGCAAAGTTAGATTATTAAATACACAAAACATAACTATTTTACCCTTAAATTTGGATTATGATTTTCAGGTGGTTTTATTGACACGTCTGTTGAAAAATCAATAGTTGATTTCTCTTCTTCAGTTAGCTGAATATTTCCAGAACTGTCAAGAATGGGCTGACTCTGTTTTTTTGTAAGTGGCAGATTCATTTCCTGTGAAAAATTAATTACATGAAATTCAATGCTTTTATTTTTATGGTAATATATTTTACAAACAATAAGTTGACATATTCAAATATACTTTTAGGAGTTATTCATTAGTAAGAATGTCATAAAATGTAACATCTTCCATAAAAACACCTATGTCTCAAATTGCTAAGAATAAGAAATAGAATAATTTAAATTTTAAAAATATTAATGAAAGGTCTGCTTTTATGTGACCCTGTGCTAAATGTAAAGATAAATAAGGGTCAGTCTGTGTTCTCACAAAGCTTGAAATCTGGTATGCAAAATAATGCTTACGTTATTCTTTAATAGTAAGTGAATTTCAACTAGAATACTGTAGATTACAAAGGGTTCAAGGACTTACAAACTCTCCTAAGTATATATCCAAGAGAAATGAAAACATATGTCCACAAAGAAACTTGTACACAAAAGTTCATAGCAGCATTATTCATAATAGCCAAAAGGTGTAAACAACCCAAATGCCCACCAACTGATGAATGGATAAACACATGGTATATGCATACAACGGAATATTAGTTTGCAATAAAAACGAATGAAATATTGATACATGCCACAGCATGAATGAACCTTGAGAACATTATCTAAGTGAAAGAAGTCAGTCATAAAAGACTGCATATTTTATGATTCTATTTATATGAAAAGTCTAGAATAGGCAAATCTATATAGACAGAAAGCAGATCAGTGCTTGCCTAGGCTCAGGGAGTGTTAGGGGTAATAAGAGGTAATTGTTAAAGGGTACAACGTTTCCTTCTGGAGTGAAAAAATTGTTCTAAAATTGATCATCGTCATGGTTACACAACTCTGTGAACATACTAAAAAACACACAATTGTATACTTTAAATGAGTGAATTGTATGGTATGTGAATTATATCTCAATACAGCTGTTACAAAAAACAAAAAAGAACTTACAAGCTGAGTTTTTGTAATAAACTTTCTCCATCTTTTATTCAGTCTTCTCAGTTCTTTAGAAATAGATGATCCAACTTCATCATTACTGACTTCAATTAAGAAATTTCCCACTTCATTTAAAGTGGTATGCTCTTGATTCCACTGGGATAGTGTCTCAACGGGAACCTACATAACAAATAAGCAACATAATGTATTAATGACATAATACTTGCCTTACTATTATTCATAGCAGATCTTCACTAAGGTTAATACTAAGCAAGAGTGCGGAGGTTTCTGCAGAGACTTTGAGCCTCTCTCTCCTCAGAGGATTTCCCTGTCCCTGTGGATCTACCTCGTCATCCCTCATTGTCAAATGGCAAGTGCCACACAGCTGTCATCACTCATGGGCCTGGGCTTTTAGAAAGCATCTGATCTATCTTTCTACGTGGCTGATGAGCTTACAGCAGAGGTTCCCAAACTTTTTCAATTCACAGGGCCCTTCATGTCTCAGTAATTTTTTCACAGTGTCCCTAGGCCAGAGAATTCTAACAGTTCCCTTTATTAAGTAATTAGATCCAAAAAATTAATAGTAGTAGTTTGCATGATGTTCAACAGATAGATGTTGCCATGTCTCCCCCAAAATTTAAAGTTTCCTGCAAGTTGTCTTTGGCAGCCCAGGTACAGTACCAAGTGGGAATTACGGGCTTAAAGTGTTATTTTTCTCAAAGTTATGTGTATTTTAATAGAAGACTTTTAAAGGCAGAAGACCCGTTCTTTAAAAACAAGTTTGAATTTCTAGTATCAATACAGGAGACAGGAAGAAGTGATAAAATCACTAGCCCATAGAACTTTTTTTTTTGCATTCATTTATCACAAATTTTACTTTCCTACAAAGTCTATTTTCTACTGAGTAATTTTAGTTTTATTTGGAAAATGCTTAATCTAAAAGGCTGTCTATATCCATTTGCAACAGAGACAAACAAATTAAAGAAAAAAAAATTACCCCAGAGAATAATCATAGAACAGATTATACGAATAGCAAATGAGAACAATAACAAATTGCAATGGTACTTCTTCCACACCTCTCCACGTAAGTATAAGGTATTTGTTTTTTTCCCCTCTAGAAACTTAAAGCTGAACATCTTCAGCAAAATGGAAAAAATAAAACTTTTAAAAAGATCGGGTTGTTTTAAATTTGTCTATAAGCTATCCAGTCCTCCACTTCTTTTATTTCCTCTCCAAAGGGCTTAGCAATATATCTTCCAAAAACTGTACTGAATATATAAGTGTGTTCCTCAGTAAAAGTGTATGTGTGTGAAATCTATAATGAGGAGAAACTTCCTATAGGCAATTATATTGCGAGGAAATCAAACTCTCTCCAAGACCTTGGAGAATTTTCCTACACACATGCTTATTCTTTCCTCACCTCTCATCTTTGGATTGAAAAATGAGGGTCTCCAAACAAAACAGGAAAAAAATAGTAAAATTGAGCAGGTGCCATTAGAAAATAAATACCTCTTTAATTTGTTCTTTCTTTGTCTCCTCAAAACAAGCCTTTAGTAAGCGAAGGTGTTCCACGTAAGTAGCCCAACATGCCAGAACTTTTTGTAGAGTGGACTTCACAGTATATATATATTTTCTATATATACAAATATTATAATCCACCATCATAGATTGCTTACTAATATTCTGACAGTCTCCAGCTACAATGTTAACAAAACAAGAAAGTAATCTTAGAACACAGTTGTTTATTAATAAAATAACACTGTTAAGAAAAATATTAACATATTAACTGACAGTGGTAAAATTCTTGCAGTGGCAATATTAAAAGTGAAAGCAAGGCTTTTCTAAGAAAAAATACATGTAAAACTAATTTCTAAAACATTAAGGTATAAATATAGCACAACAGATGAAATGTTATTTTCAAGTGATAGCCATTCCATCAAAAAGTAACTATTCACCAATGACCGCCCTGACAGGGAACACAACAAAGAGACCCTGACAGAGTAGGAGAAAAGTGGGGCGCAGAACTCCAATTCTAGTAAAAAGACTAGTCTTAATGGTTTGATTGAGACTGGAGGGACCCCAGAAGACATGGCCCCTGGACTCTCTGTTAGCCCAAAACTAAAACCATTCCCAAGGCCAACTCTTCAGACAAAGATTAGTCTGGACTGTGGGACATAAAATGATACTCATGAAGAGTATGCTTCTTAGCTCAAGTAGATACATGAGACTAAATGGGCAGCTCCTGTTCAGAGGCAAGAAGAGAAGCCAGAGAGGGTCAGGAGCTGGTTGAGTGAACATGGGAAATCAGTGGTGGAAAGGAGAAGTGTGCTGTCACAGTATAGGGAAAGTAACTAGGGTCACATAACAATGTATGCATACATTTTTATATGAGAGACTAACTTTTATTGTAAACTTTCACTTTTTAAAGCACAATAATAAAAAAAGAAAAGTAACTATTGCTTTACCCAAATTCTGATTCATTTCTTCACATTTTTGAAAAGAAGCTTCAAGTTGAGCTAGAAACTCTTTTTCTTCAATAAATTTCTGGGGTGTAGGGGAGAGAAAAATAAAGCATATTGAGAGTTTTTGTATTTTAAAATGTGCCAAGAAATACAGATAGCTGACATACAAACATTGATGAAGCACTTAAGTGCTAAGATTTCTTTAGGGCTTTAATACTATATATTTGGGTAGGAAATGAGGAAAAAGAATGGCTCATGAAGAAGGGTAGTTAAAGTCTAGAAGGTATGAGATGTAAGTGTAAATATGAATAATATACATGCATGAGACCTGACAAAGTTTATCTTAATGCAGTGACATGGTTCTACAATGGTCTGCCTCTCTTGGAAAAAGGAAAGTTAAGTATTTATAGCAATTTCAAAATCTTGTTCTTCACATATTTTATTAATTTACATAATTTTTAACTACTGCTCCTCATATATTTAATTAATTTTGAGTATTTTTAATTAGCTAGAGTATTCATAAATGTATATCATCAACCACACAAAAACATTTGAGAAACTACCATTAACCAAATTATGATGTGTCCTATGCAAGCAAATCCTGCTATGGAAAAACACTGAGTTAATTCAACACTCATATTTATTATATACTTACTATGTGCCAATGATATTAAACATTAAAGAGGAAAAATGAAAAAACATCAAAGGCAAAAGAAATAAAAATATTCAAAATTTAGTCTAGTTCAGAATGATGCTTCTAGTTTGGGAATGTACAGTGTTTAAATCATAAATTGTAAATAAATTCCTCTTCATTATGTTTTTCAATTTTTTATTAAAATTTGTAACCTTGGATTTGTGTTTTCTTCCTCATTTCCAAAAAGAAGGAAACAGAAAAAAAGATACAAGCCCTAACTATAGAAATGACATTCTTATGATGCTTTAGTTTTAGTTTAGAAGTGAACATATTTATATTTAAATCATTTGCAACATTTTTTTTTCTATAAATTGGAAGAGCGAAAGCTGAAGAAAAAAGCCTTAACACGAAACACAAATGAATTGTTTTTCCTGTTCGTAAAACCTAGGGAAGACTATGATTAAAATGTTCTAATAATAGCTTAATTTGATTAAGACCCTGAATCTGAGTAGAAAAAAATATATTAAAGAGGACTGCAAGTAAGTGAAAGTAGTAATTTTTAACTGAAATAACATTAAAACCTTTTCCAACTATTACACTGATTAGCCTGGCTATGTCTTAATGTTCCCTGGGGTGAGCAAATAAAGTGCTTTCACACACCTTCTCCCATTTCACCCGATATTCTTGTGAGACATGGGCAGGGTGATTATCATTCTTTCTTACTTTTCACTGATGCCTGTTATTTGACTACTGGCAATTATTTTCTCCAAGCAGTATTTAAGCTAATGAAAGCTACCACGAAAACTCATCTGAAAACCGGAAGAGGTAATGGGAAATCATACCAAGGAGAAGTGTAAACCCAGCACCCAGACATGGACAACAGTTGCCCAAGACACAAAATAAAACAGCTTACATCCAAGTCTTCCAGCAGTAATTCCACAGATTCTTTGCTCCCATATTTGACGTTCCAAACATCGAATTTTGATTTCATTTCATTTAACAAACCAAGAACTGGGCACATAGAGTAATGAATTTCTAGACCTGGAATGCATTTTTTCCCTACAATGTTGTTGATCCTGGAAAATAGTATAGATTTTAGAATTTAACTTAATATTATTGACCAAATGTGAGATACTCATTTGGCATTTTAAAAAATACTGAGGCTCTTAACTTTTTCTTTTAAACACGTGGAACTCAGATGCATCCTCAAGTCTTTTTTCTTTTTTAAACAAAGTAAAACAAGCATTGCAGCTAAATATAAAACAACTGTTTCTAAGCCGAAAACACTGAACATAGAACATTTTCTGGAGAGACTATTTTCCAATTGCAAAACCTTGTAATAAAACGTTGATCACCAAAATATTTTACTAAATTTGGGAAAATTTCTGTATAACTTTATACAATTAGAATTCCAATTTTACATATTAAAATAATTTTCATTATTGAGGTTAACACCTCATATTACCATTCTAACAAGTTGTTTATAAATAATGAGAAAAGAAATGATGTAGATAACCAATAATTAAATAACCCTATATTTATAATGTTTTACAGTTTATAAAGTGCTTTCATATACCTTCTCCCATTTGACCCGGTATCCTTATGAGACATGGGCAGCATGATTATCATTATCCTTTATTTACAAGTGAGCTAACATGGTCAGAAAGACAGTAACCTGGTCAAAACCAAGACACTGAGCTCAGCTTCTGACTCCAATTCCAGAACTTTGTCCACTACCCTATTCTACCATTCAATAAAAAAGGAATTATGTTAGCATGATACAATGTCACTATTACATAAAACGGAAACCCCTTGGAATAGTGGTTAAGGGCTATGGCTGCTAACCAAAAGGTCAGCAGTTCAGATCCACCAGGCACTCCTTGGAAACCCTATAGGGAAGTTCTACTCTGTTCTATAGGGTCACTGAGTCGGAATCGACTCGATGGCAACGGGTTTTTTTTTTGTTTTTTTTTTTACGTAAAACATGAAGGTATTGTTATCAAGATTTAAAGAATACTTGTCATAAATTGGAGTCCTGCTAGCCCAGTGGTTAAGAGTTCAGGCTGTTAACCAAAAGGTCAGCAGTTCAAATCCACTAGCTGCTCCTTGGAAACCCTATGAGGCAGTTCTACCTTCCCCTATAGGGTCGCTATGAGTCAGAATAAACTCGGCAGCGATAGGTTTGTCACAAATTATCTAAAAATCTCTATTTTGTGGTCCCTATAGCACCATGTTGGACCCCTGGTGGAGCAGTGGTTAAGAGCTCGGCTGCTAACCAAAACGTCAGCAGTTCGAATCCACCAGCCATTCCTTGGAAACCCTATGAGGCTGTTCTACTCTGTCCTATAGAGTCGCTATGAGTTGGAATCGACTTAACAACAACAGGTTTGGTTCTCTGGGTTATAGCAAGCTGTTAGTGCTCAAATATGAATGGTATCAATAGCTGTAAAATAGTAATGTTACAAACCGTCTCTTCATTTCTTCCAGTTTGCTAGGTGGTACCAGTAGCAAATGCTTTTCATCTCTATTTTCAAATGCCAAGAGAGTATTCAAATGACAATCAGATTTATCCATCAGACTCTGAAAAGAAATTTAGCATGACATGAACCAGATTTACTGCCAAACACTGTAACTGAAGGCTTGTTAATCTCGCTTACCCTTGTGCATGATTTCTTTAAATATATATATACATATATATATATACATATATATATATATATATATATA
>NW_004443946.1:16041571-16048441 GCF_000243295.1 Trichechus manatus latirostris | reverse complement strand
AAACATTTTCATCGTAAATATTTTAAATGGAACACTTTACAGAAATGCAGATTGCAGTTTCTTTGCAAAAAGCATTATGAAAATATTTTGTTTTCTGGTATATTTTCCTTTTTTTTTGTGGACTCAAATACTATAAATCTTACATATCAAATTCTTTCATGCCATATATAGTGAGAACTCAATCTGCTACATTTTAAACCAGCTCCCTGCCTCCCTCTTCTTTTTTTTTTTTTTTTTTTCGGTCAGACTGTACAGCTCCTTTAGAACTTACTGGATTCAATTCTTCTTGTTTCATCCTTGAATTAGCACAACATAAAGAACGTGAGGTATCTTCCAGATCTCAGAACCCCCGCAGTGAGATCATTCTAAACTATCCTCAAATACCCACTATATTTCCTTCTTCCTAGAGCACAGCCTTCCTCAGGAACAGTCCCTAAGAAAGTATAGATTTTTTTCATGTCTCATTTTTCTTTTCCTACCTTGAATAAAGTCGTTTTCTCTTGAGTTTGAGTCCTGGATTCCGAGTAATCCTGGGAGGCTGGCAAATCTTCATCTGTGAGATTCTCTACCTCCTGGACCCAAGCTTCAATTTGATAGAGGGGTGAGGGCAAAACATGATTCAGCTTTGCTCTCCACACATTAATCTGAAAAATCGGGGACAGAGTTCATCAGTAGAATCTTTCTAGTTTATTTTTTCACCCAAAGTAAGTTTAAATCTTTAAAGTCGCTTTGAAAGCCAAGACTAACTAACGTGATACAGGAAATCTTCTCAATGGGTAAACTTCTTGGTTCTGAATATCATTTAACTACATGCTGATAGGGAAGACAATTTGTTCAAAAGCTATAGAAGAGGGCATAAGGCTAAAAACAAACATTCTGATCTATCCATAATAAGTTATGAGGAGGAAATCAGAAGCACCCCAGGGTGGATTACTGTGTTGAAATGACTATCATTTGAAACATTTGCCCCTGTGTTCTGACATTATAACTACACCTCACATACACATTTCTGCATTATTTTCCTCCCTTAATCATATATTCACATTAGATATTTCTAACATGAACATGGTCCTGAATATCCGTTCTCCAAAACCAAAACTGTTGCCATCAAGTTGATTTCAACTCATAGCAACCCCATAGGACAGAGTAGAACTGCCTCACAGGGTTCCAAGGAACTGCTGGCAGATTCGAACTGCCAACCTTTTAGTTAGCAACTGAGCTCTTAATCACTGGGCCACCGAGGCTCTTTCTTCACCAAAGCCCCCCTACAATCCAGGCATAAAATTCCCTCCACTGCCTTCCCACCATTCCCTACATACACACAAACTCTGACTACCTGTTTCCCTAATTATTTACTGTACTCCCACGTCTTCACTCTCGCTGCCCCTTCTACCTGGATATTTTCCCCATCCTGAGCATCATCAAAACTTTCTCATTCATTCATTCACTCATTGAGCAAACATTTATGGACCATCCATTACGCTAGGAGCTGGGGATAAAGGTATAGAAGGCACAGCTTCCAGACTGGAAAGGAAACATGAGTGAATGTACCAGTTAGAAGCAGATTAGATGTACACATGGCAACATGGAGGCATCTTAAAACACATTGTGCTCAAAAATAAACAGAATGAGATATAACACCAATGTAACTGACACAACTTAAAAATACATGTACACATAAATACAATACATATTTTGCAAGAACGTAAAACACAAAAAGATACACATTAAACAATCAAAATGGCGGCCTGAGAGGAAAGGGAATGAAAGTTGGGTGTGGGTATAAAAGGAAATAAACCAGGGCAGTAAACCAGCTTGGTCTAGTTTGAACCCCTGATGAGAATTTGCATTTCTAACAAGTTCCCGGAAAGTTATACATAAGAATCACCTGGGAATCTTGTTAAAAATGTAGATTCTGATTCAGTACATAAGGGGTGGAAACGCAAATTCTCAGCGGGGAACTTGTTAGAAATGCAAATTCTCAGCAGGGGTTCAAACCAGAACGAACCAGTTGGAAACCATGAAATAAATACACAAGTAAATAAAAACAAGAGTAGGGCCTTGTCTAGACCCATGTGCCATGAATTGAATAGTGACTGTAACAGAATCCTCTACATCTGAGGGCAACCAGATCAATAAAAAAACCACAGCTCCTGCCTGAGCCATCTAGTGGGGCAAGCGGAGAAGTACACTGTTACAGTATATTGATTTAACACCAGGCAGAGGGGCTGGAGAAGCGCCCTGGAAGGACACTGGCTTCAGACTGATGATAGGAACTCTTAAGCACAATAAAATCTAGCTCCAAGACCACCTCCTTTTCTGACGACCACATTAAGAATGTGGCTTTTTTTTTTTTTTTTAATCCGAACTCCCATAGCTCTTTCATCAATTTTGAGGCATTCACATTCCAAAGATACCCATATGCATATCAAACACAAATCAAAATTTATTTCATTCTTAGTCATGTACACTGACTTACTCTAATGAACTTATGGTCTTTTAAGTCTTTTTCTCTTCCTCTTTCTATTTTTGTTCTACTAAATTACTTGTCGTTATTCTTAGAGTTAAATTGTTTTTAAAGATGGGAAAGAGTAGGCAAAACTGTTTACATGAGTTATTTAGATTTATCGTTATTGGGCATCAAATGCAAGGCAAATATCTAATCTTAAAAGAGATTTAACCAACTACCCAGGCAAAATTATTACAGGAGTTATTTAGATTCATCATTACTGGGCATCATATGCAAGGCAAATATCTAATCTTAAAAGAGAATTAATTAACCAACTACCCAGGCATACAAAATGAGAACAAAGGTGGGCAGGCAACTGAAACTTCATAAAATAGAAGCATTAACTATTACAGTTTTTGCATTTTATTTCGCTTTTAAGCCTTGCAGCTTTATTTTCTCAAGCACAAGGCAGAGACAACTCTATAATCTTAAATCACTAACTATATGCCATTAAGTCACCAGTTAGAAAAAGTTTTTTTTTAATGTTTTCATTATTATGAACTTTAACATACACAAGTTAGCATGGGATTTTATTAGATCCCAATTATTTGCACATTTGCCAAAAAATAAAAATATAAACCAGAAAACGGATAAAAACAGAGTTACAGGAAGGCTAAGAACAATACTTCTAATTCAACTATTATCTTTTCACAACTGAAAGAAAGTTGTAAATATTCTGAATGAAACTAAACCTGTGCTTTCTGTTTCAGGACTATACTAATATTTCTGCAGCAGTCAGAAGAGAAAAGACAAGGTGATATTCACCTTTTATTTCACTCTTTCTCACTTAACATAGAAAATCCACACTTCCTTTCTCAGGGTTAAACAATTACTTATGAATTTGGCTGAAAATTTATATGAAATCTTATCAGGTCAAAATATTACTATTTTCTAGAGCAGGCTTAAAGTTAAATCATTTACTATGATGCTTTCAGATACCTGTGTTCTCAAGTACTGAACCAGAAACTGTCTAGATGGTATTACTTTTATAAAACTGATGACTTTAAAATTAATGTGTCACATTTTGCCACACTGAGAAAATGAGCTGTAACCTACCGAAGGAACAGATTTCCAAGCCATTGTCAATTTGCAGTACTTAATCTTGTAAAATAGTTCTTCTTATGGTTTTTCTCATTTTGGGGGGTAATTTTTTCAAATCATATTCAGCAATATTAGGCCAGGTCTCTGTGGCCTGGAACAGCCTGCACTATACGGACAACATCTTGCTCTTCTACTTCCATTCTGTTGAGGACTTGTCACAGACACCTCTAGCCCTTCACAATAGTCAGTTTCAAAGCTGTGACCAGAATATGAGCTGACAATGCGAAGAACACCACCACTTGATGGGAAGATTTTTGAAGCTGTGCTACTTCTTCAAAACTCTGTATTCTGTAAAAGGTGGTGCTTTTAAGCCACTAGACTATTTAGCACATTTAGTAAATGGTGTGAAAGATTTATTCTGAAAACAGCCTCACTCCTCTAACAGTCAGAGACTAGTCTGCAAGGTCAGCAAACTTTTTCTGTTACAGGGCCAGACAGTACATATGTTTTACTTTTCGGGCCATACAGTCTATAGTCTAACTTGGTAAATTTACTAAAAATCATTTAATTATCCACTTAAAGTGACAGAATTTTGTAGTATGTAAATTATACCTCAATAAAGCTGCTTTACAAAAGAATGATGGTAGAATAAAGACATTTAGAGATAAAAGAAAAATTAAGAAACGTTCTCACCCACAGACCTGCACTGTAAGTTAAGTTAAAGGAAGTTCTTCAGGCTAAAGGGCAATGAGCTCAGGTGCAAATTTAAATCTTTAGGAAGAAATGAACACTAGAAATGGTATCTAGATAAATATCAAAGACTAATTTTCCTCCTAATTATTTTAGAATATATATATAGTCATGCCTACATAACATTTGCCCGGGCAACGTCTGACTGCATATACGTCCATGGTCCCATAAGGTTATAACAGAGTCCTGAAATTCCAATCGTAGAACGTTATACAGCAGATTTAGGCATGTAGCACTTGAGAATCGTAACAATCCTCGAAAACAAAGATAAAATTCTCCAAGCTGTTTAAGGATCAGCTTCACTGAAAGCTACAAGGCAAACAAAAATGCAAGAGGGACCTAGATCAGATATGGAGAAATTGCTAACAACTAGAATTGAGGACCATATACAAAAGTAAATCCCTCTCAGCACGGTGACAATCAATGATAAGGCATGAAGTTTGTTCGAGATGCTTAAAGAAGAGCAGATCATAGACAGGAAGACTCAACATTGTGAAAATATCAATTCCACCCAAAACAATCTACAGATACAATGCAATCAAGATCCAAATTATAACGGCATCTTTTAAGGAGATGCAGAAACAAATCACCAACTTCGTATGGAAAGGGAAGTGGTCCCGGATAAGTAAAGTACTACTAAAAAGGAAGAACAAAATGGGAGGCCTCACACTACCTGATTTTAGAACCTATTATACCGCCATGGTAGTCAAAACAGCCTGGTACTGGTACAACAACACATACACAAACCAAAGGAACAGAATTGAGATTCCAGATGTAAATTCATCCACCTGTGAGCAGCTGATATTTGACAAAGGCCCAAAGTCTGTTAAATGGCGAAAGGATAGTCTCTTTAACAAACGGGGCTGGCATAACTGGATATCCATCTGCAAAAAACTGAAACAAGACCCATACCTCACACCATGCACAAAAACTAACTCAAAATGGATCAAAGACCTAAATATAAAATCTAAAACGATACAAGACCATGGAAGAA
Organism: Trichechus manatus latirostris; assembly: GCF_000243295.1. Lineage (NCBI taxonomy): Eukaryota > Metazoa > Chordata > Mammalia > Sirenia > Trichechidae > Trichechus > Trichechus manatus. Next base: position 16,043,147 of record NW_004443946.1, on the reverse strand, counting down.
AAAATAGAGACAACACTAGGAGCCCTAATACCTGGCATAAACAGAACACAAAATACTAAAAATGCACAAAAACCAGAAGAGAAACTAGATAACTGGGAGCTCCTAAAAATCAAACACTTACGCTCATCAAAAGACTTGACCAAAAGAGTCAAAAGACAACTTTCAGACTGGGAAAAAATTTTTGGCTACGACATATCCAATAAGGGTCTAATCTCTAAAATCTACAAGATACTGCAACACTTCAACAACAAAAAGATAAATAACCCAATTATAAAATGGGCAAAGGATATGAACAGGCACTTCACCAAAGACATTCAGGTGGCTAACAGACACATGAGGAAATGCTCACGATCATTAGCCATTACAGAAACACAAATCAAAACTACAATGAGATACCATCTCACCCCAAAAAGGCTAGCATTCATCCAAAAAACACAAAATAATAAATGTTGGAGAGGTTGTGGAGAGACTGCAACACTTATACTCTGCTGGTAGGAATGTAAACTAGTACAACCACTTTGGAAATCGATTTGGCGCTTCCTTAAAAAGCTAGAAATAGGGAGACGGGGCCAATATGGCCAAGTAGTCAGACACTTCCAGTAGACCCACTTACAACAAAGACCCGAAAGAACAAGTTAATCAATTATATATGACAATCTAGGGGCCCTGAACATCTAAGACAAAGTTGAGGAACCAGACTGAGTGGCAGCGGGAGAGAGAGACGGTTTGGAATCAGCAAGGAGTTGCCAGACCTCAAATGGGGACAGCCTGAGCCCTTGAGGCCTGATCAGCTCATGGGTGAGCAGTGAGGCAGGCAAGCAGCCAGACTCGGGAGGCGTATTCCGCACCAGAGAGACCAAGCTGCAGAGAGTCTACTCGGCCACCCAGAACCAGTGAGAAGCAGCCCTAGATCGGCTAAAGGTAAGTACTTGCATACAGCCTACCATGTGTATCAAAAACACCCCTGAAAGGGAAAAACCTCTCTTCCATTTACCTCCCTGCTCTGCACTGGATCCCAGACAGGCTTCAGAAATCGCCAAGTCCCCTGAGCCAGAAGTAGGATCTGTCACACGCCCAGAGCCATTCTCTCGGCCTTGGAGAGTGAACAAATTAACAAACGGGTAAAAATAAACTGCTGGTTCCCCTAAGCCAGGAAGCCAGGGAAGGCACAGTTCCTTTGCCTAGGCGCAGGCATAAGGGATCCACGACTTTGAGTGCCCTTCCCCCAGCAGAGACTTGTGTGGGCCCATTGCAACAGCATAGGCCCTCATTACCACAGTACAACAGGGTATATACCTGAAGTCTAACTTGAACTTGAACTGTTTCAGCTATGAAGTGGCATGTTCGTGACATTTCACACTGCTCTGCCCATTAAGCAGGGTCTTCACCTACCCACATCAGGGGCCTGAGGACTGCTGGCTCCACCCACACCACCCAGCAACCTGCAATAGGGGCTCAAGAAAAAGCGGTGCCCCCTAGTACTTATAGCCAACAGCACTGGGTGCTCATAGTCTGGCTGCAAAACCCACCCACCTACGCGTTCTAGGCAACAGGGACACACCTTCCTCCTGGACAC
>NW_004443946.1:16038541-16040522 GCF_000243295.1 Trichechus manatus latirostris | reverse complement strand
ACCAAAGATAAAGAATTTTAAGAGCAGCTAGGGAGAAACAAAAAGTCATCTACAAAGGAGAGTCAATAAGAATAAGCTCGGACTACTCAGCAGAAACCATGCAGACAAGAAGGCAATGGGATGACATATATAAAGCCTTGAAGGAAAAAAACAACCAACCAAGAATTATATGTCCAGCAAAACTGTCTCTCAAATATGATGGCAAAATTAGGGTATTTCCACATAAACAGAAGTTTAGGGAATTTGCAAAAACCAAACCAAAATTACAAGGAATACTAAAGGGAGTCCTCTGGTTCGAAAATCAGTAACATCAGATAATAACCCAAAACTAGAACACAGGACAGAGCAACCAGATATCAACCCAGACAGGGAAGTCACAAAAGGAAATCAAAGCTAATACACTGAAAATAGGGAAACAGATGTCAATATGTAAAAGATAACATTAAAACAAAAAAGAGGAACTTAAAAAATGTAGACACAGACTTTTCATATGCAGAGGAAGTCAAGGCAATATAAAGAAATAAAAGACTGGTATAAACTTAGAAAAACAGGAGTAAATACTAAGGTAACCACAAAGGAAATGAACAATCCTACAAGTCAAAATAAAAAACCAGAAAAATATAAAGACTCAGCAGGCACAAAATCAACAACAATGAAAAAGATGAAAAGAAAAGACATCAAGAAAAACGACTCAGCACAGAAAATTAAGTGGAACAAAGAAACTGCAAATAACACACAAAAAAAGACATCAAAAGGACAGCACTAAACTCATACCTATCAATAATTACACTGAATGTAAATGGACTAAATGCACCAATAACGAGACAGAGAGTAGCAGATTGGATTAAAAAAAAACAAGATCGATCTATATGCTGCCTACAAGAGACACACCATAGACTTAAAGACACAAACAAACTAAAACTCAAAGGATGGAAAAAAATATATCAAGCAAACACCACTCAAAAAAGAGCAGGAGAGAGGAGACGTGGTCAACATGGCGGAGTAGTTAGACGCTTCCTATATCCCTCTTACAATAAAGACCTAGAAAAACAAGTGATTTGATTCTATGTGAACATCTGGCAGCCCTGAACAAGGCAAGGTTAAGAAATCCATCTGAGTCATACAGGAGAGGCAGACCGTTTGGAAGAGGTGAGGAGGGCTAGAGCCGCGGCGGTGAAACTACTGAGCCACAGCCATGCTGGTCCACGGTGAAGCAGGCAAACAGCTGTGCTGTCCTGTGCGCGCACCCAGGAAGCAGTTTCCACATCAAGAGAGACCCAGCAACAGAGATTCTGCTTGGACACTCTGAACCAGTGAAGAGCAGCTCCCAAGAGGCTAGGATAAGTACGTGCGTGCACCCTTTCACGGCGATTTAAAAAAAAAAGCCCATTTGGGGAAAACCTTTCTCCCTTTTGCCTCTTCCCTCCACGCCCTGCACCAGATTTGGGAAAAACCTCTCATCCTTTTACCTCCTCCCTCTGCACTCTGCACCTGGAGTCCGCTGGGCCGGAAGTAGATCCCAAAAGGCGCCCTGACCCATTCTCCTGGCCTTTGAGAGGGAACAAATAAGCTGCTGGCTCCCCTAGGCCAGGAACACAGGGTCAACACAGCTTCTTTGCCGGCCACAGAAATCAGCGGTCCACAGACTCTGAGTGCCTTACACCCCATCTAGACTTGTGGGGACCCATCTCAACAGCGTTAGCCCTCACTGCCATGGTACAACAGGGCAAACATCTGAAGTTTACCTTCAACTGTTTCAGCTGTGAACGGGCAGATTTGTGACCCTCGAAAAAGCCCTGCCCCTCAAGTAGGCACTTTTATCGATCTGCAGCAGGGTCTTGAGGACTGGTGGTAGCTCCTAAAGTACCTAGTCACCTGCTACAGGAGTTCAAGAAAAAGTGGTGCCCTCAAGTCTTAACAGCCAACAGAGTGGGGTGCTCTTAGCCTGGCTGCAAAACTCACCTACCTACTCACCCTAGAG
>NW_004443946.1:16006462-16031084 GCF_000243295.1 Trichechus manatus latirostris | reverse complement strand
TTCATCAGCCTGAGACCAGAAGAACTAGATGGTGCCCGGCTACCACCAATGAACGTCCTGACAGGGAACACAGCAGAGGGTCCCTGATGGAGCAGTAGAACGATGGGATGCAGAACTCAAATACTAGTAAGAAGAACAGACTTAATGGTCTACTAAGACTGGAGGCACCCCGGAAAGCAAGGCCCCTGGTCTCTCCATCACCCCAGAACTAAAACAATTTCTGAGGCTACCTCTTCAGACAGGGATTGGACTGGACTATGGGACATAAAGTGATACTTGTGAAGAATGTGCCTCTTAGACAAGTAGATACAAGAGACCAAATGGGCAGCTTCTGTTCAGAGGTGAGATGGGAAGGCAGAGAGAGTTAGGAGCTGCTTGAATGTTCATGGGGAATCAGGGGCAGAGGAGAGGAGTGTGCTGTCGCAGAATGGGATGAGTGGTTGGAGTCTCATAAAAATGTATGTAAAAAAAAAAAATTCTGTATGGGAGAGTAACCTGAAATGTAAACTTCATTTAATTACAACAGTAAAAAAAAGAAAAGAGCAGGAGTGGCAATATTAATCTCTGATAAAATAGACTTTAAAGTAAAATCCACCACAAAGGATAAGGAAGGATACTATATAATGATTAAAGCATCAATACACCAGGAGGACATAACTATAATAAATATTTATGCACCCAACGACAGGTCTCCAAAATACATAAAACAAACACTAACACTGAAAAGATAGACAGCTCCACAATACTAGTAGGAGACTTCAACACACCACTTTCAGTGAAGGACAGAACATCCAGAAAGAAGCTCAACAAAGACATGGAAGATCTAAATGCTACAATCTACCAGCTTGATCTAATAACAAAGTTTTTAAAATAGGAAGCAAAAGTTGACAGAATTAGTAGGAGAATTCCATAGTTACTGTTACAGATTTTAATCTCCTCTCAGCAACTGATAGAACAACCAAATTATCAGCCAAGATATAGATGATCTAAACAACATTATCAACCACTATGTCTTAATTGATACTTATAGAACAGTATACCCAACAACTGCAGAATACATGTTCTGTTCAACTACACATGGTATGTACAGCAAGATATACCCTATGTTGGGCTATACACCAAGTCTCAATAAATTTAAAAAGACCAAAGTTATACACATATATTCACATACATACATTCTTACACTCATTCTCTCCGGGTTTGTCCCTCACCCTCTTTGAGCATCTACTGATAGGGACACATGACACTGGTTAATGGTAGAGAGGAGGCTGCAGGTCGATAAGAATACAGACAATCTATTGCAGCAAACCAAGAATCAATGGCAAACATAAAAGCTGTATAAGCTTGCAATTTATCTAAGTAGAGTGTTATAAATTCTTATTTAAATTCAACCAAAGTTGAACGCTATCCCACTTTCTGATGAAGCATCTACTCTGCTTTTTACAGAATTTCTCATGGAAGTCTAAAGTCCTCAACCAACAAAACAAAGCTGCCCCAGGGAAATGCCCCTATAATCAATGTAACAGAGTAACCTGGTGGTTGAGGCCATCCCAGGCTTTTCTCAATTGTAGCTGATCTTGATTCAGCTCATCCAAGTTCTTTCTTATCGACAGGATGTCCAAAAAGGGCTTTTTTTCTTCATTGAATGATTCCAAAAAGGACAGCAGGCTCTACAATTACAAGAGGTATTATAAAGTTTAAAATGTTTAATTCAGTTTATAAAATGTAATCTGCTATTTTCAGATACAGCTATAGGTTATATTTACAATTTTACTTAAGTAAAGGCAAAATCTTCTGAATTCAGTATGCTCTCAATGATCTGGCATCTTTCTTCAGTGCATCCTGCAAATTTGGATGCCATCAGAGTGACATAGTGGGTGGCTTGTGGATTGTGTCAGCACTGTTGGGATTCCTACTCAAATAGAGCGGCAAGGTCACCAAGCTCTAGAGGACACATCGTGATGCCACGTGCTAAATGTGAAATTGTTTGACCTCCCCCAATACATGTTCACAACAACATAAAAATGAGTTGAAGTAAGAATTACATGACAGTGGGAATATTGTATAAATGAATTTCGGTGTTTACAATTAACTGGGCTTGAGCAAATTCTTTCCAAGTCATTTCTACAGGCTTTAGAAAACACTTTATCCTTGTCCTCAAAAATTTAATAAATAAAGCATTTTTTGTGGTTTGCATTTATGTAAAATATTTGGGTCATCGATTGAATAAACATTATTTAAAATATTATCCATTAATTATTGACAGCATTTTTCATTAAATTTTATCAACATATAAGGGATAATTCATTTGATTCTTCCCAATAACGAATAACTTTATAAAGCCTTCTTTCTGAGAAATCTGAATCTGTGGTACCTTACTAAATCAAAGATATGGGTGAGAACAAGCCTCTTCCAGTGGACGCTAAGCATCTTGTCAATGAAAAAAAATCTCAGGCTAGGGCTAAGAAAGAAGCATAGAGGCCTATGAAGCTCAGAACCATGGAAAATGAGAATGTCTGATCCCTCAATTCCATGATGGCTCCAAATCAAAAAGATAGTATGGCCCACATGTCATACAATCCACTAAACATCACAGTTGGAATGGCTGGACTCTCCCAACTCCTTCATTTAACAGATAGGGAAATGGAGGTCTAGAGATGCTAGGTGCTATGTAAGCACATGACAGAATCTACCTTACTCATGATGGGCGATTGTTAGCACAGAGTTGCATTGACAATGGGTTGTAAGGGACAGGACTACAGAAACTTCTCTTTGGGTCCTGTTAGTCCCTTTCAAGGTTGTATAGGGAATAACTGCTTGCCCTGGGGAAGCATCAGGATGAAAAAAGAGCCAGGGCTTTGAAGCCACACCTCTATTCAAACTTCACCTCTACCTTTGTAACCTTAGATAAGTCACCCATTCCCTCTAAACCTTGAAATAAACCTTCATCTGTAAAACTGGAATAACAACACCTCCACCTCAGAAAGATGTGGTAACATGCAAAATGTTTACTAGCAAGGTGCTTGGTACATAGCAAATAGTCAGTATGTAGTGATCATAAGTTACCATTATTCCCCAAAGGACTTTTTGGTTCAGGCCCCGTATTGTAATTCTGGGAATGTCCTATTCCTGGTTTCTTGATTTTCTTTCATTCAATATTCATTCTGAAAAGCATACTCTGCGCTAAACCGGGGTCTACAAACATTTATTGTAAACAGCCAGATAGTAAATATTTTAGGCTTTGTGGGCCATATGATCTGTTGAACATACTCAACTCTACGGTTGTAATGTGAAAGTAGACACATCGTTGTCAATTCCAACTCATAGCAACCCTATAGGATAGAGTTGAACTGCTCCACAGGGTTTCCAAGGAGCAGCTGGTGGATTCAAACTACCCACCTTTTGGTTAGCAGCCAAGCTCTTAACCACTGCACCACCAGGGCTTCAAAAGTAGATATAGCCAATAATTAAACAAATGGGTGTGACTCTGTTCCAACAGCACTTTATTTATAAGAGCAGCTGGCAGGGCCAACCCCTGCTGTAGAACCTTGTTACTTAAAGTAGTCCAAGGACCAGTAGCATCCCCTGAGAGCTTGTTAGAAAAGCAGAATCTCAGGGCCCACCCCAGACCTACTAAAACAGAATCTGAATTTTAACTGGATCCCCTGGTGATTCATATGCACATTAAGATTTGAGAAGCACTGTCCTAGAATTCGGAGCCCTGGTGGCATAGTGGTTAAGAGCTAGGGCTGCTAACCAAAAGGTCGGTAGTTTGAATCCACCAGCCACTCGCTCTTTGGAAAAACCCTATGGGGCAGTTCTACTCTGTCCTGTAGGGTTGCTATGAGTTGGAATCGACTCGACGGCAACAGGTTTGGTTTTTGGTTGGTCCTAGAATTCAGCCTTAAAACTTGGCATTAATTTAATACCTAAATAATTAAAAGATTTTTATAAAAACATCCTTACTACTCTTCCCTAAAGGAGTAAACTAAAATAAACTGCTGTTTAAATTCATACTTACTTCATACTTTTTAAAGTAGGACTCATTTTCTGAATCTTTTAGCACCTCTTGTAGTTTTTTCTCCTGTAAAGTTAGCCAAACTGTAGCATCTTTCACCTTTCCCTGTAATTCACAAAAATAAAAACACATTTAAAACCACATCCTAATTAGGCTTGGTGATTTTTTTCTTCTTTTTTCTTTTTTATTATTTATTCATTTCTTTATTGTACTTTAGATGAAGGTTTACAGAATAAACAGTTTCTCATTAAACAGTCAGTACACATACTGTTTTATGACACTGGTTACACCCCAAGACATGTCAATACTCTCCCTTCTCGACCTTTGAGGACTTTTTTTTTTTTGGTAGAAATATACATAGCCAAAGTTACACCATAGCAAAAGTTTTTACATGTACAATTCAGTGACATCAGTTACATTCTTCCAGTTGTGCTGCTATTCTCACTATCCTTTTCCAAATTATTCCTTGGTGATTTTTTTCTTAACAATAAAATTTACAACTCCAAAATGTTAGTGAAATAATGTAGCCATTTCACATCAATGACTCATTGTGCTAAAGACGAATTTTGCTTATTCATATAACACCTTAAATTTTAAAACGGATTGAAACTACCATCTAAACATAATAATGTGCTAAGGGAACAGGGCAAGCAACCTCCTTTTTGGGATGTATCCATTTCTATTATTCATCAGTTTTCAGAGAACATTATTCTCAATCACTTTATAGTAGCCATTTCATAGGACTGCTTTCTAATAAATCTAAATATGGGGTAATTAAAGAGGTGTTCACACCTTGCAAAAACTGACATTAAAAAAGATCTTAAATATTTTAAAGATCTTAAACATTACGCTACTAAATATTTTGGTTATGCTATCTTATGGAAGTGAGCAACAATGATTTTTTCTTAGATTCTAGCTTAGGTAATTACATCTTCTTTCCATTCTCCCTTAATGTCCATTTACTTTTCTATTAAGCAAGAGTGTCTTCTAAAATTTTTGTATCCAATTTCATGGACAGTTGAATTTTTAATTTAATTTTTTAACACGAAAATTAATTGGGAAAGAACAGCTCCTCAGCAGGTCAGAAATAACTGAACTGAATTAGAAGCGTGAGTCTCTTTTCCAGGGTCTCCAACATTTTGGCACTGTGCCCCAAACATAACAGCTGGGAAAACATAGGTTAATTTGTCAAATAAAATGTGATAATATGACTGCATATAAACATGTCTGAGAACATAGTTTGAAATACATTTATAAATAATATCCATAAACACTTCACTAAATTCACAGTACTCATTTATCTTCATTGAAGCAGACTAAGTGTTCTCTTTCAGTTCGCTGATTTTTATGAAATTTCCATCCATAATATTTTGTGTAATTGACTAAAAGTCAATGGGGAAAAGAGATAATCAAATGGCAATGTGATGGAAATTGAGCAGTAGCTCAACAAACAGGGATCAAGAGTAGAACATAACACATACCATTCAATTTATGAAGTTAAAAAAAACAATGTACAGGTTTTCTTCTTGGGATGATGAAAATGTTCTAAAATTAGAGTTGCACAATTCTGTGAATATACTAAAAATCACTGAATTGTACACTTTATATGGGTAAATGTTACAGCATACGAATTATACCTCAATAAGCCTGTTAAAAATTACTATGGAAAAAAATTTGATATCTCTGGAATTTTTTTATCAATTTGTCCTATAGAGTGACTATTTAAAAGATATTTTAGATGATTCAACAAAGCTTAATAAATTGTCACTTTGAACTTCAAAAAGAAGTGGGAAAATTAGTCTATTCTGAACGAAACTGGAATACTGGTTGTCTGCTGCCGTACAGACTAGATAGAGCAAAGATAAAGTGTTCTTGGTCACCGATGTTTTGCATCATGATTGAAGTATGGTTTACATGGCTGTAGGCATCTGTTAAAACTCAGACCTGTACACTTAAGATCTGTACACTTCCGTGTAAGTTAATCATATCTCAATTTTAAAAATTAAATAATTAGAGTACAACAAAAATGACCCTGATTTGTACTTATAAAGACATACCTGAGTCTCCTCTCCAGTCCCAGGTGCATCCTTTGAATACTTCAGAAACTGTGCCACATAGGTCATAATTGACTTTTCGTCAGGATTAATAACATCCACGTCTGTAAGATATGCCCCACAGTCAGTTAGCTGTGGATGTGATCTACTACAATTAATACCCCAGAACAGGCTGTGCCACAGGGCAGACTTGAAATGAACCAAAGCAATCTTCCAGCGATGAAGTCTCTGGTCACTTACCCTTGCTCCAAGACTGTACAGCAGCTAAAAGCTTAGATCTAGACTCAGTCAGATCTGGATTGAATCTTGGCACCAGTACATGCAGTCTTGGTTTCCTAATAATACAATGTCACAATGCATGTTTTGGAGGCCTGGTGACGTAGTGGTTAAAGAGTCTGGCTGCTAACTACAAGGTCAGCAGTTGGAATCCACCAGTCGCTCCTTGGAAACCCTATGGGGCAGTTCTACTCTGTCCTACAGGGTTGCTATGAGTCAGAATCAATGTGACAGCAACAGGTTTTTATTTATGTTGTATTATGAGTGAGGGAGAGTAGAAAGGAGAAAGTAAAGCATTCCTGTTTCCAGAAACATAGCGCAGAGACTCCTCCAGAAGTGCAGTAGTGCAGGCTTCCGCATTTGTGCAATCAGCATTTCACTGAAAATCAGTGCAAAAGAAGTCCCCTTTATTTACTAATTCAGTTAAACTCAATTCAACAAATATTTAGAGTGCCAACAATTTCGGGTCACAGGCAGAGAATACAGCCCTTGCCCTCAGGGACTTTGTTTCATCCCTTTATTCATTCAATAAATCCCTTTATTCGTTCAATAAACAGATGCCAGATGCCAGAAATAAGACATCCTCAAGAAGCTTCCATTTAGGAAAAAAACGAACATCAAAGACAGCACACTATGCTTTGTTTTTGTTGTATACCATCAAGTTGACCTAGGGAATGTGTTTATGGGTGTCTAAGTCAGCTGAAGGCGAAACTGACTATAACCCACATGCAAACAATGTAATTCAAGGCAGTTAGCATATAAAAGGTTCTCTGGGTGGTGCAAACGGTTAAGCTGAAAGGTTGGTGGTTCGAACTCACCCAAAGGCACCTTGGAAGAAGGGCCTAATGATGTGCTTCTGAAAAGTCACCCTTGAAAACCCTAAGGGACAGTTCTACTTTGCACACATGGGGTCACCATGAGCTGGAATCAACTGACAGCAACTAACAACATCGAGCATATAAAAGCAATCTGTAAAAAGCTGGGGACGGAGTCTCAAAAAAGAAAGGGCCCTCAAGAGTTGAGTTATTCTGTCTTTTACTGAGAAAGGTATAAATATCAAGTTGTTGTTTTTGTTGTTAGGTGCCATCGAGTCAGTGCCAAAGCATAGTGATCCTACATACAACAGAACATAACACTGCCTGGTCCTGCGCCATCATCACAATCATTTTTATGCTTCAGCCCATTGTTACAGCCACTGTGTCAATCTATCTCGACAATCTATCTTTTTTGCTGACCCTCTACTTTACCAAGCATGATGTCCTTCTCTAGGGACTGATCCTCCTGATAACACGTCCAAAGTATGTGAGACATAGTCTTGCCATCCTTGCTTCTAAGGAGCATTCTGGTTATACTTCTTACAAGACAGATTTGTTCATTCTTTTGGCAGTCCGTGGTATGCTCAATATCCTTCACCAACATCGTAATTCAAAGGCATCAATTCTTCTTCAGTCTAGCTTTCACAAGCATGTAATTGAAAACACCATTTCTTGGGTCAGGTGCACCTTAGTCTTCAAGGTGACATCTTTGCTTTTTAACACTTGAAAGAGGTCTTTTGCAGCTGATTTGCCTAATGCAACGCGTCTTTTGATTTCTTGACTGCTGCTTCCATGGGTGTTAATTGTAGATCCAAGTAAAATGACATTCTTGACACCTTCAATCTTTTCTCCGTTTATCATGGTGTTGCTTATTGGTCCAGCTGAAAGAATTTTTGTTGTCTTTATGTTGAGGTGTAATCCATACTGAAGGCTATGGTCTTTGATCTTCATCACTAAGTGCTTCAAGTCCTCTTCACTTTCAGCAAGCAAGGCTGTGTCAGCTGCATACTGCACGTTGATAATGAGTCTTGCTTGAATCCTGATGCCATGTTCTTCTTCATATATTCCAGCTTCTCTGATTATTTTCTCAGTATACAGATTGAATAAGTATAGTAAAAGAATACAACCGTGATGCACACTTTTCCTGAGTAAACCATGCTGTACCAAGAGACAGATTAAAAATCAAGTATCAAGTGACTGATCAAAATAATGATATTGGCTTAACTAGTTATTTCCTTTTTTAAATTTCTCATTACTTATGAAGCCATGCATGGTGATTAAATATTTTTTAAAAATTGTGTCCAAGAATATCATCCTAAATAGAGAGACTCTGAAAGCATTCCCCTTGAGAACGGGAACCAGACAAGGATGCCCTTTATCACAGCTCTTATTCAACATTGTGCTGGAGGTCTTAGCCAGAACTATAAGGCAATAAAAAGAAAAAAACAGCATCCAAATTAGTAAGCAAGAAGAAAAAAGTATCCCTATTCACAGATAATATGATCTTATACACAGAAAATCTCAAAGAATCCACAAGAAAACTAAGGGAACTAACAGAAGATTTCAGCAAAGTATCAGGATACAAGATAAACATAAAAAAATCAGTTGGGTTCCTCTACACCAACAAAGAGCACTTTGAAAAGGAAATTACCAAATCAATACCATTTACAATAGCCCCCAAGAAGAGAAAATATTTAGGAATAAACCTAATAAGAGACATAAAAGACATATACAAAGAAAACTACAAGACATTACTGCAAGAAACCGAAAGACACCTACAGAAGTAAACATACCATGTTCATGGATAGGAAGACTCAACATTGTGAAAATATCAATTCCACCCAAAGCAATCTACAGATACATGCAATCTGATCCAAATTCCTACACTTTTTAACGAGATGGAGAAACAAATCACCAATGTCATATGGAAAGGGAAGAGGTCCCAGATAAGTAAAGCATTACTGAAAAAGAAGAACAAAATGGGAGGCCTCACACTACCTGATTTTAGAACCTATTATACCACCACAGTAGTCAAAACAGCCTGGTACTGGTACAACAACAGATACATAGACCAATGGAACAGAATTGAGAACCCTGATGTAAATTTATCTGCCTGTGAGCAGCTGATATCTGACAAAGGCCCAAAGTCCATTAAATGGGGAAAAGATAGTCTTGTTAACAAATGGTGCTGGCATAACATATATCCACCTGCAAAAAAATGAAACAAGAACCATACCTCACACCATGTACAGAAACTAACTCAAAATGGATCAAAGACCTAAATATAAAATCTAAAACAATAAAGATCATGGAAGAAAAAATAGGTACAATTCTAGGAGCCCTAATACATGGTACACACAGTATATGAACCATAAGTAACAATGTACAAACACCAGAAGAGAAACTAGATAACTGGAAGCTCCTAAAAATCAAACACGCTCACCAAAAGACACCAAAAGAGCAAAAAGAGAACCTACAGACTGGGAAAAAAATTTTGGCTACAACATATCCAATAAGGGTCTAATCTCTAAAATCTATAAGATACTGCAACATCTCAACAATAAAAAGACAAATAACCCAATTAAAAAATGGGCAAAGGATATGAACAGGCACTTTACCAAAGAAGACATTCAGGTGGTTAACAGACACATGAGGAAATACTCATGATCATTAGCCATTAGAGAAATGCAAATCAAAACTACAATGAGATACCATCTCACCCCAGCAAGGCTGGCACTAATCCAAAAAACACAAAATAATAAATGTTGGAGAGGCTGTAGAGAGACTGGAACATTTATGCACTGCTGGTGGGAATGTAAAATATTACAACCACTTTGGAAATCGATTTGGCGCTTTTTAAAGCTAGAAATAGAAGTACCACACAATCCAGCATTCCCACTCCTTTGAATATATCCTAGAGAAATAAGAACTGTCAGACAAACAGATATATGCACAACCACGTTCACTGCAGCACTGCTCACAATAGCAAAAAGATGGAAACAACCTAGGTGCCCATCAACAGATGAATGGATAGACAAATTATGGTACATACACACAATGGAATACTACACAATGATAAAGAGCAATGATGAATCCACAAAACATCTCACAACATGGATAAATTTGGAGGGCTTTATGCTAAGTGAAATGTCACAAAAGGACAAATATCGAATGAGACCAGTATATAAAAACTCAAAAGGTTTAAACACAGAAGAAAGCATTCTTTGTTGGTTACGAGGGTGGGGGGCACAGAGGGGAATTCACTAACTAGACAGTAGACAAGAATCAGCTTAGGTGAAGTGAAGGACTACACACAATACCAGGGAAGTCAGCACAGCTCGACTGAAGCCAAAGCTAAGAAGTTTTGTGAACACAACCAAACACTTTGAGGGACACAGTAGCTGGGGCTAGGGCCTGGGGACCATAATTTCGGGGCACATCTAGGTCAACTGGCATAAAAAAGTTTATTAAGAAAATGTTCTGCATCCTACTTTGGTGAGTGGTGCCTGGGGTCTTAAAAGCTTGCAAGTGGCCATCTACAAGGCATCAATTGGTTCCAACTCACTTGGAGCAACGGACAATGAAGAACACCAAAGACTCAAGGAAAATATTAGCCCAAGAGACAAAAGGCCCACATAAACCAGAGACTCCATTCGCCTGGCACCGGAAGAACTGAATAGGGCCCAGCTACCACCAATGACTGCCCAGACAGGGAACACAACAGAGAGTCCAAGGCAGAGTGGGAGAAAACAGTGGAGCAGAACTCAACTTCGCAGAAAAAGCCCAGACTTAATGGTCTGACAGAGACTGGAAGAACCTCCAAAACTATGGCCCGCGGATGCTCTGTTAACCCAGAACTGAAGCCATTCCCAAAGCCCACTCTTCAGACGCAGATTAGACTGGACTATAAAACATAAAAAAAAAATTGTGAGGAATGTGCTTTGTAGTCCAATCAGGTACACAAGACCAAATGGGCAGCTCCTGTCTGGAGGGAGGATGAGAAGGCAGGAAGGGAGAGGTACTGGTTGAATGGACACAAGAAACCCGAGATGGAAAGGGGGAGTGTGCTGTCACATTGCAGGGATTGCAACCAATGTCACATAACAATATGTGTATAAATTTTTGTATGAGAAATTAACTTGAGCTGTAAACTTTCACGTAAAACAAAAAATAAAAAGACTGAAAGCAGAGACTCAAAAAAAAATTGTGTCAAAGGATAATTCTCCTATTCAAGTATGACTATGGCATTTGATTTGCATCAATAATCATGATGTATTTGAATTACTGAGGTATTATTTAAGCTATTTTTAATGAATTAGGGGCAATCATACTATAGAGGAAATGTCCTTTTATTTCATTATCTATACAATTAGTTGTCTAATTATTTGCAGATACTAAAATAGTCTTATATTAACAAGAATCACAAGATGAGAGATGTATCAAAACAAACAAACCAATAATCAGAAACATGGAATTAGAGCAAAGCATGGGTAGAAATAAAAAATAATAATAAAAAGACAAAAAAGAAATAGAAAAGGCAAAGAAGGGAGAGAAAGGGGAAAAAAAGAGGAGAGGACAAACAGATTTAAAAACGTTAACAAAAAGGATTAATAACAAGCAACATGAAACTAGACCTATGATACAGCTGATATAAAGAAATATGGAATCATTAAGCTGTGTACTTACAAATATTATCTAATCTAACTCTGTAATTTTTGCATATTAAAAAAACTGAAGACCAAAAAGGTTAAGTGACTAATCTATTGCCAATTAGTCAGCAGTGCCACTAGCACCAGTGTGAAAGAGCTCATCCATAAATGTTGAACAGTTTTGTAAGGTTGTTGTTAAATACAGCCATAGTTAAAAATTAAATTACCTAAACATACAGTTAAATAAATTATATTAAAAATAAACTTAATAAATATTCAAAACTAATTACTTCCTAATTATTTTACATGAAGGGGCAAATTAACCAGTGGTCAAGGTATGCACAGGCTTACAGTAAGCAAGGTACACACAGGATTAATTGTGTTTACTCACTAATCTGCAGTCACAATTTCACATGGGTTTCACTTGGGCAGATTATCCAATGAACAAGGTAAGCATGGTCTTACACGCGCTTACTTACTAATCCATAGTGAACAATTTCACATGTGAAATGTGAAACTGGCAAAATGTGGTGAAACTATGTGAAAGTGTTCACCACAGATTAGTAATTAAGTACAAGTAAGCCCGGCTTACCCTGCTTACTGAGTCATCCGCCCTGTCAGAGATTGTAAATCTGAAAAGAGGCTTTGATTCTGTAGGGAGGTGCTGTGGTTTTGGGAGAGAGGCAGATGCTAGCCATACCTAGAAGCAGAATCTTTGATGTGGTGAAAAAAATGTGAAATTCTTCACAATGGATTAGTAAGTAAGCACAAGTAAGCCCGTGTGTACCTTGCTTATTGGGTGATCTGTCCTTGACTACTACCTATGCCCTTGAGGTTATTTACGTCTATCATATCTGTATCGTGGAAGTAAAATACAATGGTGTGCTACTGCTCATCTCTTACCATCTCTGTGTTCAGTGATTTCACATTAGTAAGTTGAAATTAGCCATGGTAGGAATATTTACACTATAAAAATCAGCAAATGGGGGTTTGATTTGTTGTTTTCTTGATTATAAAGAAAGGGATGGTGAAAACATTAGCAATGCAGATTAAACTTAAAAGTATGTCCCATGTGTGTGTGTGTGTGTGTGTATGCATATATACACATATATTGTGAGTAGCACAGAAACATGAGAAAATATTCCTCCAGTATTAGAGTCAAGAAAGAAGTCACACACACCATTAAAGACCGAGGCAAGTTCTAACATACATCTTCGTTGTTTCACTTACTAATGTAAAGAAACACATCAACCAACAATTGTCATGTCGGAATTACATTAGTTCATCAATTCCAACCATAAACTGGCTAGAGACACAAGATGTACCAACAAAGGCACTGTTGGACTATACTGAATTTATAATAGAGTGTCATATATTTTATTATCATTTGTAAATTGTGTGCCACACATCCTTTAGATTAGTAAAATAAACATACGTATATTAAAAAAAAACCTCACTTCCGTTGAGTCAATTCTGACTCATAGTGACCCCTACAGCACAGAGCAGAACTGCCCCATAGGGTTTCAAAGGAGTGCCTGGTGGATTCAACTGCCGACCTTATGGTTAGCAACTGTAGATCTTAAACACAACGCTACCAGGGTGCGTGCGTGCGTATATACATATATATATATATATATATATATATATATATATATATATATATATATATATATTGTTGTTAGGTACCATCGAGTTGATTCTGACTCATAGCGACTCTGCGTACAACAGAACAAAACACTGCTCGGTCCTGTGCCATCCTCACAATCGTTGCTATGCTTGAGCCCATCACTGCAGCCATTGTGTCAATCTACGTCATTGAGGGTCTTCCTATCTTTCGCTGACTCTCTACTTTACCGATACACATACACACAAGTTTTTAGAGAGTTGTTAAACATTTACTGGCACACCCCTGATTACAGAGCTGAGGCTATAATCACTTGACCTCTTAGTTCATTATAATTTTCACTAATCCTGGATACCTCTTTTCTGACCTTACTGCTTTCTTTTAAAAACTAGCTGTGGGGATATTATAAAACAATACAATCAAAAAAACCAAACCCGCTGCCGTCAGGTCGATTCCGACTCATAGCGACCCTACAGGACAGAGTAGAATTGCCCCGTAAGGTTTCCAAGGAGCGGCTGATGGATTCGAACTGCTGACCTGGTTAGCAGCTGAACACTTACCCACCGTGCCACCAATACAATCCAAAGCAAAGTGCTTTTCAGAAAGAATTAAATTATTTTAATCTCAGTTTTATTAAGTTAAATTATTTAATTTGATGATGATCTTTGTGAATAGTATTGGTTCTTAGGATTTTTGTTTTTTTAATTCGTTAACAATCCAACACAATTGAGCACAATAAATGGGCACAGCTGAGTAAACCATATAGCGAGAAATAGAAAGCAGCAGTATCTGTCTTCATACAGATTCAGCTTTAACCGAGGGGTGGGGAGTATGAAAGGGTAGTTACATAAACAACTTGAATTCAAGACTGAGTGAAACAAATCTTATGGGAGATATTTTAGAAAAGAATAATAAAATCAAGGAGAACACAACATAGAAAACAATAGAAGGAATAAAAGAAAAACTAAGACGCAGGCTCAAATTATTCCCAACAACAGCACTGTTTGCTTCCAGCTGTGGTTTCATCCCTCAATTACCTAAATTAACTAATTGGTAGGAAGTCTTAATTTCATGAAATTCAGGAAAGAGTTTAAATCCTCCAAGGCTACAGAATGTTATGTTTAATAAATACTATTTTGATATCAACTTCATGATGAACTTTAAAATAGAATTTGTTTTAAAAAGGAAGAAGCTTCTTTACCTTCTGGTTCCAGTAATTTGGGGATTTTTAATTCTCGTTCTGCAATTCTGAAGGCCTCCTTCAGATTGTCTCTGTTGGATCTATGCTTCACACTGTTCAAATCAATCAAGTCTGGTCGCAAAGCACGAATGATGGCTAAAAAAGCCATCCCATTTCTCCAGCTTGATTTAAAATCTGTGACACTGACAGATTCATACCTGTCACAAAAGGACAAAAGCATGATAAATACTATTAAAAAATACTATATCAAAGCAATTCCACTATAGTCAATAGTAATTAATGCAAAATTTAATGGATCAAATGACATAAATCATTCTAGGAAAAATATTTATTTTAATTTGTGGTCAAGTTAAAGTAAAATGTCAAATTTGGTGAGGCTCAAAACGCCACAGAACACTGGTTCTCAAAGTGTGGTCCCAGATCAGCAGAATCTACATCACCAGGGAGTTTGAGAAAGACAGCTGTAGATGCTCTTCATTCAGCGATCTGTTGACTCATTACTTGCTTTCAAAACCCGTTGCCGTTGAGTCAATTCCAACTCATAGCAACCCTATAAGACAGAGTAGAACCGCACCATGGAGTTTCCAAGGAGAGGCTGGTGGATTTGAACTGCCAACCTTTTTTTTGGTTAGCAGCCAAGCTCTTAACCACTGCACCACCAGGGCTCCATGACTGACTTTAGACCTCTACATTCACTTAATGTCCCTTGTTGTAAGAAACAATTTTCTTTCTCATAAGAACAAATTAAATGATATATTGTGCCAAGTCAATGGCTTAGTAGCTCACTAGATGCATAGATCTTGTCACTC
The DNA here is from genome assembly GCF_000243295.1 of Trichechus manatus latirostris. Taxonomy (NCBI): domain Eukaryota; kingdom Metazoa; phylum Chordata; class Mammalia; order Sirenia; family Trichechidae; genus Trichechus; species Trichechus manatus. The sequence goes on along the minus strand of NW_004443946.1, from coordinate 16,015,638 downwards.
TTTTGCTTAAAACCCTTTATCTAAGAATGGATCAGTGAAGGTTTTGTAAAAGAGTATTCTTGCCCATAAAGTTTGGGAAATATTCCAGAACAACTCTGTTGTTATTGTTGGTTGCCATCGAGTCAATTCTGACTCATGGTGACTTCATGTGTGCAGAGTAGAACTGTCCCATAGGGTTTCCTAGGCAATGATCTTTCAGAAGCAGATCACTAGGTCTGTCTTCCAAAGAACCTCTGGGTAGGATCGAACTACCAACCTTTCAGCTAGTAGTCAAGCACTTAACCTTTGGCGACACCCAGCTGCCCAGAACAATTCTAGTCGCCTTTAATATCTCATTGAAAAAAACAAGAGGAAATTCAATGGACTAATTTAAGGAATGAATCAAATGATAAAAGCTTGGTTCCTCTTAGGAAAAAACAGCCTAAACTATGACTGTTATACACTACACAATAGTTACTGATTTGTGTTTTGTTTAACAAATGCATGGCGCTTACTGTGTCCAGAACTATTCCAAATGCTTTTAAGATTAATTTTTATTCTACTTATAACAATTTTATGAGGTAAATATTATTGTCCACATTTTCTCACTGAGGAAACTAGAGCACAAGCAGATTAGATGACCAAGGTCATCAGTTAGAAATTGGTGGAAGCTAGGACTTAAACCCAGGTATTCCGACTGAAGAGTATGCTCTTAAATACTAAGCTAAACAGAAGGCTGGGGTGAGGGAGGGGCTAGGCCACCTCCAGAGTGCTGAGTTTGGGGCAGAGCCAGCTTAGCTCCGACTGGCAGGCACTGTACTCAATAAAGCACCAGGCTGTGAGATCAGTTCTTCACTGACAAGCCAAAGCCAGTACCACAAAGAACATGTTACTGCAAGGTGTTAGGGAAGGCAGGGTTAGGCTCCGGGATGACGGGCAGTATTCAGGCTCATTTACTAGAGGGAACGGGGTCTGATTCATCTACTTCACAAATAAGAAAATAAAATCCATTTCTTACAATAGAGTCTTATATCTGAGTCCCAGATAATCACAGTATATTGAAATAAAAGTTTTCAAATAATACCACCAATGACAGCCAAAACTAGGATGACAGCATGATGAATTACTTAAGGTGCTGCAACTTAATACGTTTAACATATGCCCTATATTTGAAAGATAAGGAGGGACATGGAGAAAAGAGGAACTGTTGTAACATATATGGAATTTGAAAGAGTTTGAAGATTATTTATGCATAAATGAAACAAATCTGCATATGATGTAATCAGGGACGGATTACCCAATAAGCAAGGTACACATTGGCTCACTTGTGCTTACTTACTAATCTGTAGTGCACAATTTCACCTGTTTTTCACCTCATCAAAGATGTGTTGAAACCCATGTGAAATTATGCACTACAGATTAGTAAGTAAACACAGTAAGCCCGTGTATACCTTGCTTACTGGTAAATGCACCCCTGGATGTAATAACATTTTTCACACATGCTGTGCTTTGGATTTAAAAAAAAAATTTTTTAAAGTGAAGTACAGCTGTCTCTAGGAGATTCAAGAAAAAGTTCATTTAATGCACTTAAAACCTGTAAGATATGCACATTGCATCCCTTATAGAATATAAGAGGATGCTAAAGACTGAAGGAGAAATTAACATTATAGCCTTTCATTAGGCAGGAGTAACTCAGAAGCCTAGGCTTTTGAAAGGGCACAACAACATATTTACGACTCTATTTACCCTGGCAGTGCTGTATGTGACAAGGAATGCTTTCTAAGCTCTGCAGCTCTTCTTGTGATGAAATCTCCTGCATCCTAACCTCCTTATTCTTCCGAAATCCCATCTCAGCAGCTGGTTAAAATTTTTTAAAAAGTGACTCCAAGAGCAGAGAACTATACAATACAGGGGAAACCAGCACAACTTGTACAAGGAAAGGTCATGGAAGCTCCTTAGACACATTCAAACTCCCTGAGGGACTAAATTGCTGGGTGGAGGGCTGTGGGAACCATGGTCTCGGGGAACATCTAGCTCAATTGGCATAACACAATTTACAAAGACTATGTTCTACATTCTACCTTGGTGAGTAGTGTCTGGGCTCTTAAAGCCTGTGAGCAGCCATCTAAGATACTCCACTGGTCTCATCCCTTCAGGAGCAAGGGAGAATGAAGAGAACAGGATAAGGAAAAGATTAGTCCGAAGGACTAATCGCCCACAGCTACCAAGGCCTCCACCGGACTGAGTCCAGTACAGCTAGATGGTGCCCGGCTACCACCACTCACTGCTCTGACCAGGATCACAACAGAGGGTTCTGGATAGAGCTGGAGAAGGATGTAGAACATAATTCTAACTCACAAAAAAAAAAAAAAAAAGACCAGATTTACTGGCCTAAAGGAGACTGGAGAAACCTCAAGAGTATGGCCCCCAGACACCCTTTCAGCTCAGTGGTGAAGTTACCTCCGAGGTTCACTGTTCAGCCTGGGAATGGACAGCCCCGTAAAACCAAATGAGACTAACGAGGTACAGGAGTCCAGTGTCAAGGGCCAGAAGGCAGAAGGGGACAGGAAAGCTGGTGATAGGGAACCCAAGGTTGAGTAAGGATAGTGTTGATGTGTTGTGAGGTCGTTAACCATTGTCATAGGGCAACATTTGTAGGAACTGTTAAATGAGAAACTATTTTGTTCTGTAAGCCTTCATCTAAAGTAAGAATAGCAGCACAATTGGAAGAGCATAGCTGATGTCACTGAACTGTGCATGTAGAAATTTTTGAAATGGTGTATCTTTGGCTATGTATATTTTCACCAAAAAAAAAAAAAGGTCGAGAAGGGAGAGGGTTGACATGTTGTGGGGTTGTTAACCAATGTCATAAAACAATATGTGTACTACTGTTTCATGAGAAACTATTTGTTCTGTAAGCCTTCACCTGAAGTACAATCAATCAATCAATCAACCAATCAAATAAAGTGACTCCCAAGAGCAGAGAACTATTTTTTTTTTTTTTGTAAAAAAGAAATTATGAGTACTAACTTCCCTTCACATTCATTGCTGTTTTTTTTTACTATTCTTTTGTTGCTTTGTTTCCTTATTGAGCTGTGAGTTTCTAAACAATGAGGACTGTGGACTCTTAATGTAAAAATCACATACAGTTCCAAGAGGCAATTTCATGTGTTGGTTATTAATTCATTCATTTGTTCATTCATTTGTTCAACAAATATTTATGGAATACCTACCATGCACTTGGATTATGTCAGGTGCAGGGGTACACAGTCAATTAAGCATAGTCTTAACTTCTAAAGAGCTCACAGTATGGTAAAGCTTTTTGAACCTAAGTCCATCTTCCAGATGGAACTATGCATAAAGAAAAGAGTATTTAAAGACTGTCTTATTCCCACATAGTAACAGGCCACCTAACCTAAACACAGGGCAGGCAATAGGTAGTTTACCCAGATGATACCATGTTCTGGCTTTGAGAACTAAGAGTGACTAAGCTCACAGACCTCCACAATTAGAAAATTCACTGTGAGAGGACGGGGGCATAGTGACCATTTTCTCTTTATGAGTCAGAAGTGTCTGGGTGGGTGTTATTCCCAGTCAGCCCGATTTTCAGGCCTGGAGCTCAGTAAGGTAGAGTTGGTAGGTACAGCTGCCCTGTGGGTCTTCTCTGGTCATACGAAACTACTTACGTGGCACATTGTTCCTGAGCCCACAAGAGAAGAGCCTTCTTTGCAGACATCTGCCACCTTGCTTGGGCTTTGGAGCATTTCTTAGCTGGAGGGCTTGAGGTAGGCGATAAGTCAACCTCACTCACACAATCCAGGGAGGGTTGATTGTAATTGCAAGAAAGAGTCCAGGCAAGCTCCTCAATCTAAGGACAAGATAATAATCGTGAACATATACAGAATCATAAATTAGCAGCACTGAGCAAAACACTACAGCCAATACAAGACCTGAAAAGTATTATATCACAGTGGCAGTTTACTTGGAAACCAAATCCTTGAATAGCAGCACTTCTTATCTGGGGCTGCACTTTGGTTTTCCTTCAGCCTGGACGTGGGTCATTTCATGCCCTCACCCAGGCAGGGCATTTCACACTGAGGACAAGGATCTATTCATCCCACTAAAGGGCTTACAGAGCATTTTACGGGGTGCTCAACACCTGTCAAACTAGATTGAACTGAACTAAATTGAGTTCCTATTCTACAGTATCTTCAGAGGCTGAGTCAATGAAAATGCAGCCTTGACTATAAATCATTAAGAAACTAATGTATATAAAGAAGGAGGGAAAAAAAAGAAAAAAAAACATGTACAGGCAAATCTCAAGAAAGAAAATGAAATTGTCATTAAATTTATGAAAAACAACCTTACTAGTAATTTTAAAAATCTAAATACAAACAGCAAGGGTATAACATTTTCTATATATAACATAGGAAAAAAATTTTAAAAGATAATATTCAATGATGTTGAGGATATGGAAAACTGGATATTCAGATATTGCTGGTAAAAGTACAAACTGTTTCAAATATTTTGAAGGGCACTATGATAATACATATCCAAAACTTTCAAAGATAAATCCAAACACTTAGTTAAAAAAAAAAAATAAAAAAAAAAAACTGTAGCTGTCGAGTAAATTCCAACTCATAGCAACCCTATAGGACAGAGTAGAACGGCTCCCACAGGGTTTTCAAGGAGCAGCTGGTGGATTCGAACTGCCGACCTTTTGGTTAGCAGCTGAGCTCTTAACTACTACACCACCTATAGAATAATCAGACAACCAATAACAGTAGATTGGACCAACAGAATTAACAAACTTGATCTGATTGGTCTACTTTTCTTTTTTTTTTCCTAGAAAACTAGTGCATCTCAATGAGAAATGGGAAAACAATTAAGGTTCTACAACTGTGTTGTCCAATATGCTAACCACATGTGGCTATTAAAATCTAACTTTAAATTAAATAAAATTAAAAATTCAGTTCCTCAGTCATACAAGCCACATGTCAGGTGTTCGCATGCAGCTAGTAAGCCCTCTTTTGTACAGTGCAGATACAGAGCATCTCCATCACTGCAGAAAGTTCTATTGGACAGGACTGTTCCGGAAACAACACAAAAGAATTTTCTTCATGACACTGGGATAGGCAAAGATTTCTTAATAGGACATGAAAGCACCAGCCACAAAAAAAAAAAGTTGATAAATTTGAACTACATTAAAAGATTGAGGCAAGCTACAGAGTCAGACAAGATTATTTGAGATGTATATGTGTGTGTGTGCATGTGTGTATTTGCTGGAGATCTCCAACAAAGAACTTGTACCCAAAATATAGTTTAAAACTTCTACATAGTCATTACACACAACAGCACGGCTAAGATAAAATTTAAAGACTAACAATGACAAGTATTAGCAAGCACTGGAGCAAGGAACTCTCAAACTCTGGTGAGAGTGTAAATTGGAACAACCACTTTGAAAAACTATTTGGCAGTATCTACTAAAGCGGAAACCCTGGTGGTGTAGTGGTTAAGAGCTACGGCTGTTAACCAAAACTCTGGCAGTTCAAATCCACCAGGTGCTCCCTGGAAACCCTGTGGAGCAGTTCTACCCTGTCATATAGGGTCACTATGAGTCGGAATCGACTCGACGGCAATGGGTTTAGTTTTTTTTTGGTTACTAAAGCTGAAGATTACATGCCCTATGACTCAGCAATTCCACTTCTACATATATACACAATGGAATTGAGGATTTGCACCACTAAATGGCACGTACAAGAATGTTTCCAGCGGCTTTATTCATAATAGCTAAAAACGAGAAACAAAAGAAATGTCATCAACAGTAGAATGGTAGATAAATTGTGGTATGTACATACAATGGTATATTCATACACAACAATAGAAAAGAAAGACCTACTAATACAACAGGATAAATCTCATAGACATTAAGTGAAAGAAGTCAGACATAAAGTAGTACTGTATATAAGAGTATACACTTATAATTTCATTTATATAGAGTTAAAAATGCTAAACTTGTCAATGATGATAGAGATCAAAGTTGTGATAATCTTTAGGTAAGGACAGTGAATGGGAAGAAAACCTGGGGACTCTAGGATGCTGGCAATGTTCTACATTTCTATCTTAGGTGGTGGTTATATGGATTGTTTAATTTGTGAAAATTTATCAAGCATAACAATTATGACTTGTACATTTTCCTCTATGTGTGTTAAACTTCAACAGAAAGTTTACTTAAGATAATTTTAAGAAAATTTTTAAGCTTTAAGTTTGCATACCCTATGGCCCAACAATTCCACTTAGTCTAGGTATGTGGCCCATGGAAATGATTAAAACTGTATGCAGAGGTTTTATTTTGAGGGTGTTCTTTTTGGAATTATAATCACAAAAAGTTGTAAGCATTCTTCTTGTCTATTAATGAAATACAGTACTTTTATAATGGAACACCATGCCACTATTAAAATATACATAAATTCAGAAAGATGTTCATTAGCACAATATAAAACTGTATGGATTTAAAAAAAGAAGAAAACAGTATGGATAGCATGACCCTATTTTGTTTCAGATATACATATATAAATATATACTAATTTCTGCCATATATATCATAAAGACTGTACACCAAATTATTTACCTAAGTTATCTATGAGTGGTGGAATTATACATGATTTTTATTTTCTTTTTCTTACTGAAATTTTTAATCACATTTCAAATACTCAGAAAAGCATGCAGAAAAAATATAATACGTACCCACGAATTACCGAATTTTACTATTTTATACTATTTGGTTCAGATTTTAAAAATAAATAAATAAAACACAGATACAGTTTAAACTTACTGTTTTTCCATCTCCATTCCCATTTTCTTCTTTTCCCAGAGGAAAAATCACAATGCTAAATTTAGTTTTTATTATCCTCATGCATATTATTCTACTATTACTACAAATACATGTATCCAGAAATAATACATAGTCTGATTCTGAATGCCTTAAATTTTATTTAAACTACTTATGTTATTTTCTAGTTTTTCTATAGTAAGTATTTGTTTCTTGTTTAATTTTTCAAATTATTTTGAAAGTAATTATGGAGGTATAGGAAATATAACTTTGTAGATAACTGCAGAAAACCTACACTGTCAGAATCCCAGCCCTGACAGAATATAGGTTTAGAATACAGATATCAACCATAAGTTTCATAAAGTCAGAACTATAACTGTCTTATTCACTGCTAGTCCTAGCACAATAGCTAATACATAGTAGGTGTTCAAAAACAATCTATAGAATAAAATAAATCTATGAGTCAGTTTTGGGACAGAACTGAATGTTGTGGAATTATTTAGTTAGACTGGACAAAAGTACTCAAAAATAGGGAGATTTTATAAGGTTTAGTGGCTGAATTTTCAGGCATTTATTCCAGCAGCTTCCTAGTCTCTCCTCTGCCATAAATAAACAAAAATAAGCAATCATTTATTAGAGCAGGTTCTGTTTATACTGGTGCTTAGAATATCATAATTCAACTTTCAACGACAACAAAAAGTTTGTTATATATTTTCCACCTGTTAAGATTTCCAGTGTCCTATTACGGAAAAGCTCAACATTGAATCTAGCACCAAGTCGCATTTATTTCATGACACATATTTCATCCTGCAGTACTTAGAGTAGAAATAACATTTTTATATCATCATACTACTTACATGAAAGTGCAGTATAATTGTCCAAATTAGGCCAAGAATAATAGATGGGTTTCCATCTATAATATCAGTAACATGAATATTTATTAGCTTGATCTGCAAAAGAAGAAATGCATGTCAAAAGGAGAAAGTATTTCATAGCATTAACCTCTCCTAAGAGTTTTCATGTGAAATTCATACTCACTGATCGGTTTTTTAGGAATGCCAGAGCATGTTCTATGTTGATTCTACACTGGAATGTATTAGATCCTTTATCTCGAGGCTATGAAATTCAAACAAAATATATCACTCAGAAATATACATTTTTTTTAAAGTAATGAAGTTTCTTGATGTCATTTAAAAGCTTACCAACTGTTGTCCTGAAAGTACTTCTAACAGGTCCAGGAGGACATGCCCCTTTTTAATATCTGTGAACAGGTCTGATACAACTGAGGGGGGAGTGTGCTGCAAATGGTCACAAGAAAAATAATCACTCAAACTTGGACACAATACCTTTAAGAATCTCATATATGTACTCTGTGTCTTTCTGGTAGTGATTTTCTTCTAAATTAACACAATGATAGAAAGCACACAATGTTCCATATCAAAACATGATAAGAAAAGCAGTGAACCTAACTTATCTCCTGGCAAACTTCTAGTAACACAACACTCTATTAGGTGTGGAACTTTCACTGAGAGTCAAAAATCTGTGCCTAAAAGCAACATTAGACATTCAAAACCAACCAATAGTGACCCATTTGGAGAGCACATTATATTTCTAGAGTAAGCCTGTTTATGTATTTCTCTTTTTAGAAAGACAAGCACTGTGTTGGGATGGGCACATAGGAGACAGTGTGAATAGCCTGTGAGAAGAGGCTCACTCTTAGTGTATCTAGGCTATAGCAGGCACTTGGCATACTGAAAGGTAGGGTGGCACAGTGATTAAGATCAAGGCCTCTGCGTCCAGACTGCTTGTGTTTGTATCCTGGAACTATCACTTACAAATAGTGTGACCCTAAGCAAGTCACATAACTTCTCTGCACCTTGCTTTCCTTGTCCTTTAAACACTACCTATCTTATAGGGATGTTGAGAAGATTGAAAAAGTTATTATATTTAAAGAACCTAGGACAGTGCTGAACACATAGTCAGCACTCAGTGTATATAAGGCATTATTATTATTGTTTCATTTAATGAAAGACATGCTACCATTTTAAATATTTTTACATCACTGTCCCATGTCCTTAATAAAAGTAGCCTTTTTGTGTGTTGGGAAAGAATAACAAAAACATCAAAACGAAATCAAGGTGACTATCAGCACATTTTTTTCAACAAAGACATTCAACAGTCTTTTACCATTTTTGAATGGCCTCCTTGGGGCCAAAATCGAGGGAGTAAGGGGAGTAACTTAATATATTTATAACTTAATTTGTCATTTTTTTCCTCACCTTTGCCAACTGTGAGTTTATCCAGCAGGTGAAGGTCTTCTTCTGAGTATGTTCTTGTTCAGCTATTAAAAAAAGGGGGGGAGGGG
>NW_004443946.1:15985996-16006362 GCF_000243295.1 Trichechus manatus latirostris | reverse complement strand
GGGGGGGAGGGGGGTGGAGGGGGGGTGGGAGGAGAGACAACAGCAGTTATAAAACAAGAAACTCAGAAACCTTCTGAATATATCAAAGTTTCAAACGTCTGCCACTCTGGCTATGTGTGTGTGATTCACAATCTTACAAGCTTTCTCAGGTCGAAATTTCAGATGTTCATCCATGAAGCATTTTAGAAATAATGTGTTGCTATGAGAATTTTTTTTAAAGCCACAGGTTGATAATAAACCAAACCAACTCCACTGCCGTCGAGTCGATTCTGACTCATGGCGACCCTATAGGACAGAGTAGAACTGCCCCATAGGGTTTCCAAGGAGCAGCTGATGGATTCGAACTGCCAACCTTTTGGTTAGCAGCCAACCGCGTAACTACTGCACCACCAAGGCTCCAGATTGACAACAGACAATAGTTATTAAAATCTTTTACTATCAAAGGTATTAAGTCTATAGGGTCTGGAGCATGCATGTGACATGTGTGTGTGTGTGCATGCATACATGGCCTTGAGTGTGCCGCACATAAAACTGTGAAGAGTGAGAAGGGTTCCTAACCCAAAAGGACTTGCAGTCTAAGCCAAAGCAATGCAGTATGTAAAGATAAACTTTGGCACATCTGGAGACATTTTAAAGGCTCATAAAAGTAGTTGCAGTTTAAAGTCTTGACATCAGTCTGAAAATTTATTATGGACAAGATATCACCACTGAATTAACTGTAAATGATACGTAAGTAAGTCAGAGAGACCTGGGTTCAAATCCTGTCTTTGTTACCGGGTAGCTCGGTGACCTTGAACAAGGCATTGCACTTCTCTGAAATGCAGTTTCCTCCTGTGTAATAAGGGAAGAACAAGCCCTCACCTCTAGATATTGTTATGAGAATTTAAGTATTCATTTAAAGTGCTTAGCATAGAATATAGCCCACAGTAAGCACAGAGGAAATGCTAGCTATTGCTCTTATTAACTGGCTTGGAGTAAAGGGGAAGACATGACACAGTGTATCTTCCCTGCCTCCCCAGGGAAGGTGTGGGCCACACACCGACACCATGCTTGCCCATCTTCTGCTCTTTTAGCTTCTGTAGACATCGTCAAGTCTCAGGTCACGGGTGAGCCCTAAACACGAGGATTGAGTCTCCATTTTTCCAGACCTCTTCACTCACATAGACAGCGATAAGCATAAGCCCAGACACCCACTCCTCCCTGCGCCCAGGGCACAAAGCCTTGCCACCACCATCTACTTGAGGTCACTAGGTCTCATCTCACTATGTCCTTTATTCCTGCTCACGTCAGTTAACACATGCAGACACACCCACATGGATAAACACACATACACACACGTGCCCACACAAACACATTCACACAGCCACATGCATGCACACATACACATATGCACACACATGTACATATACATACACATATGCACATAGATACATATCCCAAACCCTGAGGTCTCCCTCACTTCTTTCACTCTAACTTCCATAAGGCTCTGCACATCTGCCAATTTTTCTCATCTCTCACCTCTTAACCTTTGAAATCCATGGTACACCATCAGCAAAATCCTCTACATGCCCAAAACCCTCTGACACTCACTTTGCCTACCTGCTCTAATTGAAACCTGGCTCTCCTCTGAGAACATGGCTTCTTCACAACCCTCTCAAGTGGCTGTTTTGTTTCGTCTTACAGCCCTTGCACCACTGACTCCTTGCTCCTCACTGCTACTTCCAGATCATTCTCCTCCTTCTTTGACCCTGAAATACTCTAGTTTTGAATTTCATGTCATTATTGTTACAGTCATCTACTACTTCATCATTCCCCCTCAAAGATTTTAGCTCCTTGCCCACTGTCCCTCTCTACAATACCACTCCCGTCTAATTCCTGGTAATTTCAATATACACACATATGAATCCAACCTCCTGGACTCTCAGTTTCTTGAGTTTCTCTTCTCCAATAAATTTGTCCTCTGCCTTGCCTCATTCACTGTCATAGACATGACCCAGACCTTGTCATTACTAATTACTATGACTCATCCATAATCTTGCATCCCCATCTCTGAACATCACCCTCAATCTTTGCACTCTCTCTAGTGCCCCAACTTCAACAATCCTTGGAGCCCAATGGGAACTCCAAGCCACTGATTCTTCCGGCATTTCACTGTCCCTTGCCCCTTCATATCCTTTCTTTCATCCCAGCCCATTTTAATTTCCATGGTCAATTATTATAAATTCTCCTTTGCCCTCAGTTATTTTGCTGTACTTGTTTGGCACTTCATGACTTCTCTCTGACCACTTCATGCCTATACACATGCTGCTGAATGGGGCTGACAAAAACCCACAAAAGCGCTAACTGGTCTCACTTTATAATCATCACCATGACCACCAACTGGGCCCTCAGCACTGCCCCTCCACTCCCCTAGACAGCAATTTCACACCTTCTTCCTCAAACTTCCAACACCTCTTCCCTCATCCTTACTCTCAATTCACACCTTTCTTTCCAGGACACTGAAGTAACTATTCCACACAGTCTACCAAAATCCTCTGCCTTCTAACCTGTTAGCCTAGGCAAAGTAGCCTTGCTCAACCCTAAAGCCGATCCCTTCACTTGTACACTAGATCCCATCCATCGTGCCTACTCAAGGACATTTTACTACTTTCTCTCAGGTATCATCTTTTTATACCTCTCTTGGACCATTCCAATCAATATAGATCCCTGCTATTAATTCTCTCATCTAAAAAAAAAAAAAATTTCTCTTGACTCCAGTTGTCCATCACCTACCGCTTCACTGGCTGAGCCCCTTTGTGGCAAAACACCTCAAAAAGAATTGTCTACACAGCCCCATAAAACAAAATGAGACTAATGGGGCATAACAGCCCAGGGACAAGGACTAGAAGGCAGGAGAGGACAGGAAAGCTGTAATAGGGAATCCAAGGTCGAGAAGGGAGAATGTTGACGTGTCGTGGGGTTGTTAACCAATGTCACAAAACAATATGTGTACTAACTGTTTAATGAGAAACTATTTGTTCTGTAAACCTTCATCTAAAGTACAATGAAAAAAAAGAATTGTCTATAGTCACTGCCTCCAGGTCCTCTCCCCATTCTTTCTTAATTGAACCCCTGCCTATCAGGCTCTTGCTGTCAAACTAAAATGCCTTGTTACCAAGGTCATATAACCGCCTCTCCCTAAAACCAATGGTTGATTCTCAATCTTCATCTAACTGAACCAATTAGCAGCACTGATACAGAAGGTCACTCCCTCCTCCTGCTTCCGGAACCCTACACTCTCGGTTTCCTTTTACATCACTAGTTGGTTCCTCTCTTTCTCTCATACCTCATATTAAATGCCGTAGGAAATTCTATTATGTCTATCTTCAAAATATATTCAGAATATCAACTCTTCTCACCATCTCCATTGCCATCACCCTGGTCCAAGTCACCATCACCCCCACCTGGATTATTGCAATAGCCTCCTAGCAGGTCTCTTTTCTTCCAACGCTGCCCCCTAAATACTATTCTCAACACAGCAACCAGAGTGATAATGCTAAAATGTTAAGTCAGATCAGGAATCTCCTGCTCAAAACCCAGCAGGGACTCCCAGCTACACTCCTTACTATGGCTACTAGGCCTGACACCACTTGTCCCCACTACTTCCCTCTTGCTCATTCCACTCCAACCATTCTGACCTCCGTTTTCCTCAAACTCTCCAGGCACATTTCCAGCTTAGTGTTTTTGCACTAGCTGCTCCTTTCTCCCCAGAATGCTCTTGCCACAGGTATCCACAAGGCTAACTCTTCCATCTCTTTCAAATTCTGGCTCAAATGACACCTTACCAATAAGATCTACCCTGACCATCCTATTTAAAACTTCAACATGCCCCAACTTGTGAACCCACTTGTCCTACTCTTTTTTTTCTACAGCATTTATCACCTGTTAAGATTCTACAGAATTAATTATGTATTATGTTTGTATTTGACCTACAATAAGTGTAGCAGTATGATCTCTAATTTGAGTTCTTAAAAATTTTGGTATTTGAAGAAAGGCTAGCTGAGAAAATGGAATTTTAGAGTGTTTACAATTGTTCAGTAAATATTATGACTGATTAGAGATAAAAAGATGCTCTTAGCCTCACTGGATTTTCTTCTTATCTTTCTTAATTCATTTCATTTTTTTCTGTATTACCAATTTAAATTACTTTTAGCACAATAACTCCTACATTTTAGGGTGCTCAATAAATGTTAGTTGAACTGTACTGAGTTCTGGTAAGCCAAATGGATAGTTTAGGCTTTTGAGAGTTATTACTGTTTTATATAAACTTCACTTAACAAAAGCATTACAAAGAACCACACTTTTGCCCCATAATTCACAATGTAACTAAATCTCCTGGAATCTTTGAGGTATATTTTCACTGTTCTCCCCCCTTGTATCAGTAGATGACAAGACAATAATTTAAACACGCAACGACACTTTTAAAAATGCATTGAGGGCTAATTCTGTTCTTCAAAAGGAAAACTAAAGAATAAGTTTTATGATTCCAGAATCAAGTTACATGTACACAATTTACATTAATCAAGGTCATGTGTAAAAATAGTGAGGGACCAATCCACTATTATAACAATCGTAACAACAAAGCAAGATTCAAAGCAAAAAAAAAAGAAAGGTGCTTCCTTATCTTTAGGAGACAGATTTTTCTTACAAGGTGACAAATATAAAGTGTAAAAATCAAATTAATCAGGAAGACTACCAGCTCCAAGAAATAGAGTCCCACTAACTTTAAAAATCAGAAAAACCAGTTGCCATCAAGTCAATTCCGATTCGTGGTGACCCCATGTGTGTTAGAGTAGGGCTTGTGCTCCATAGGGTTTTCAATGGCTGATGTTTCAGAAGTGGATCACCACGCCTTTCTTCCAAGGTACCTATGGGTGGACTCAAACCCCCAACTCTTTGGCTAGTCATCGAGCACATTAACTGCTTATACCACCCAAGGACTCTGCACTAACTTTAGAGGACTTACAGGTGGGAGGAGGAGGGAAGACACCATTAAATAACCATGGAGGAAAATACCCATGGGGACTTGTTTAGACTCTCCCCAGGAGGAAATGCTGCCACAAAACTGACTGCACAAACAGCATTATGTGCCTAAGGAGTTTTAGTATCCAATGACCACCTGGGACCTCAGTCAATTTAGAATATTTCCATATAAAAGACAGATCATTTCATTTCCATATGATGCTAGACAAAACAGCTCTTGATACTGAGCAAACTGGGGACTGAACTTCCCAGGCTGGGAAAACAGGCAGCAAAACCAGGGCTCTAACCTGATTGTTCAAATCTGAGCACTCAATCTAATATGAAGTTAGACTGAGGAATACCTCCTGATAGAGTTCTCATAAATTTGAAATAATAAAAACATCTCTAATAAAAATCTTAAATTATCTTTGTCCTGATTTGATTAAATGCTAACAGAAAAAAGGAAAAAAACAGTAAGGGGAGCAGTCTAAACAAGTCCACACGGGTATTTTCCAGTTTGGGGTAGCATAGAGAACACTGTACAAATAACATCTTCAGAAAAGGATTTGGAAAAGGAGCTTCACAGCTTTTAACTCATTGTCCAACCTTAGACAACACCTCTTCATCCTGGAAATCAGAGCCCTTCAAATGCAACAAGGACTCTTTGCTTCATGCCAGACAAAGATGGTCCCAGGTGCAATTAAACACCTTTGTAGCAGCTCAATTAAAAGGTTTCATATGTGCCTTTCCATTTATCCCTTGACACACTTTTCTCACGTTTTCATACTGCCTTATCCTGAATAGTGGTATTAATTCAACAGGAACCAAAGCCAAGTAGCTCACCCTATGGCGGGGTAAGTAGCCTTTTGTTCCTTTCAAAGGCTGAGCCACTGGGGAAAATATAATTAAGAAGCACATGCTTAAAGCAACTTAATTTGAGTGGATGAGGTTTTTCTAAACTGTTGTTTTTAATTTTTAATTGGGGGGGGGTAAGTTTCTAATAAAATAATAAAATTCTTCTTAGAATGGCAAGTAGAGAATAAGACCCTTTCATCAGCAGATGTTAGGAAAAGAAAAAGGAAAAAAAAAGGAGAGACAATAATAAAGTCTATTATAATGACGAATTTCTGTGAAATACCAAGAAATGGAGAATAAAAACTTTCTATCCTGATTTTTAAGGCAAATAAGAAATATACAGCATGTAGGAGAATTTGGTAAGCCAATTTTATTTAGATCCATACAGGTTTGCTTATCATTCAAATATGTGACTGAATTTGGGAAATGAGGCCTAGAAGGAAAAGATTTTCTCTAGGTGTCATTACCATTAAAATACCTTTAATCCCGGAGTTTATTCTTATTCAATCTGCCTTTTGGGAGCGGGCAACTAAAATCCTTAGCTGGAAGGGAACTTAAATGAAACAAATTGAGTTAAACTCAATTAAAGGGTGTGAATTTTAAATCTGTTATAAAGCTCATTGTAAAACTAGCATGGCTACTGGGTCTCAGGAAGGTCCCGTTTCACAAAAGTTCATCTAAAACGTTGACTCCAGGAGTCCTCCTCCGCAGTAAGAGTTCAAAAGCAGTTACCCCAGCATGAGACTCATGAGCTTATGTTTTCACTTAAACACAGGGCAATGCTTACTAAAATGTGGTATCTCGAAGAGTGTTCTCTACTGTATGAAGTCAAGATTCGCAACCTCTTCCTATCCAGGAATTTCTCTTCTTCCCTTTCTATTATTGGATTATCAATGACAGGGTTACTGCACATGCCCCCAGATCCATTACTTTGGTCTTCCACTCTCTTCATTAAAACTTACAATTATTCCCTAATTCCTTACTGAATAAATTATAAATTCCTAGCCTAACATTCTAGCTCATTAATAATTTGGCTCCAATCTACTTTTTCCTGACTTCTCTCCCACCATCTATCTACTCAAATCCTATTTCTTCAGCCAAACTAGAGTATCTACAATTTACCAACTGAGTTTCATCCTTGCTGTGTATTCTTTGGAAGTTCCAGTTCTCCCCACCCCGCACCCCTGCTGCATTCATAAAAACTCCAACACCCAGCACAGTATCTTTTACATGATGGACATTCAATCAACCTATGTTAAATAAGACATACCTTGTTCAAACATTATATCTACTAAAGTGAAAGAATCTCTTCTGGCTCTAGCATCCAACATTACTTGGTTGGATCTTTTCGTTATTTTTGTTGTAGTTATTATTATTACTAAAAAGTAATATTATAATACTAGTAAAAAAAAATTTTCAAACAGTACACAGGGATATAAAACAGAAATTAAAAGTATCTTAACTCTCCCCAAACCAAAAAAAAATTAAACTCATGGCCATCAAGTTGATTCTAACTCATGGCGACCCCATGTGTTACAGAGCAGAACTGTTCCACAGGGTTTTCTTGACTGTAATCTTTCTTTTGAGGGTCACTGGGTGGGTTCAAACCATCAACCTTTAGGCTAGTGGCCAGTTGCAAACTGCCTGTGCCACGAGGCTCCTCAAATGCCCCATTTTCCTTCCACAGAGACATTAATAGTTTCCTGTGCATGTAAAGCACATGTAAAAAAAATGTACATTTAAAAGGGCAGGGGTTTGGTTTTGTTGGTTGCTGGGTCCCTAGCTCCTAGAATAGTACATCACAAGTAGAAAGCACTCAGTTAATATCTGTTGAGTGACTGCATGTATATACATATATACATTAAATAAATATATATGATATGGCCGCATTTTTAAAGTTGATAATTCAAAAAGCAGAGACTTAGAGTATACTATTTAACGTTAAAAAGGATCTGCCACACTATAAGAAATTTAAAAAGGGGATCATAACTCTTCCAAATTACCAAAATATATCTAGCCAATAAAAAGAGTGAAGTCGACATACATGTGCTAATGTGGAAATAAAGAACAAGCTGTAAAATGTATGCATACTATAATTTCATCTGTGTTTCTATGAAAGGATAAAAACTAGTTGTTGTCAAGTCTGTTCTGATTCATGGCTGCCCCATGTGTACAACTGTGCTCCATTGGGTTTTCAATGGCTGATGTTCTGGGAGCAGATCACCAGGACTTCTGAGATGCCACTGGATGGACTCAAACCACCAACGTTTCAGTTAGCGACCAAGTGTGTTAACCATTTGCACCATCCAGGGACTCCACTAAAGGATATGGTTCTGTGATAGAATCCTTGCCTTCCATGAGGGAGACCCAGGTTTGATTCCCTACCAGTGCACGTTATGCAGGCTTGCATGTTGCTATGATGCTGAATAGGTTTCAACAGGATGGGGTCACCGTGAGTTGGAGGCCGATTCAATGGCTGCTAACAATATGTATAATCCAACAGTTGGTTTCTATCTTATAAAAATCACCACGTGTTGCTCAGGTACTGTAGATATGTACCTACATGATGGGGTCTCTCTCCTAATCAATGTTAAGAACCTTAAACATTTATGGTTTTTTTTGGTTTTTGCTTCCCCTTAGCACAGCACCATGTAGAAAAGAGGCTCTCAAGAAATATTTGCTGATCTAAAGATTTAGTAAACATTAAATTTATCAAGGATCACTATGGCTGGAAGAGGCTGCATAGGCTTGGCTCACTATTATTGACTCCCCATTGCTAACCGCCACCTTGTCTCGTGATTTTGTTTTTCCCTCAGGTTCCAGTCTCTACAAAAGGTTTAAGATTAACCGATGTTCCTCCCTGGAGGGTGGAAAACAAGTGATAATGATCTAAGAATGAAAAACCAAACAAAGCACCCATCTTGTGACAAGAAAAAGCAGGATGTCGCCAGATAATCCCCAAGGATGTCACCAGATAACCTCTAAGAGTACCAGTAGAAGGTTAACTCACCTAAGATATCATCACCTCAAGGGGAAACTACCACAAACTTCTAAGATCCATAATCTTGTCCCTATAAAAGCCTTCAGCTGATCTCCAGTGGGAGAGACAGGTTTTTTGGAGGAATCTATTCCCCTCTATCTCCTATATATCGATATATAATAAACATCTTGCTGCTTACCTCACCCCGTCTCAGAATTGGCTATTGCAGCAGGCAGCTCCGATCTGCGTTATTGCGGTAACATGGCCCCTGGACATACTGTTAACCCAGAACTGAAATCATTCCCAAAGCCCACTCTTCAGACAAAGATTAGGCAGGACTATAAAACAAAAAATAATACACATGAGGAACATGCTTGTTAGTTCAATCAGATATACGAGACCAAATGGGCAGTTCCTGTTCAAAAGCAGGATGAGAAGGCAGGAAGGGACAGGAATTGGTCAAACAGACCCAGGGAACCCAGGGTGGAAAGGAGGAGTGCGCTGTCACATTGTGGGGATTGCAACTAATGTCACAAAACAATATGTGTATAAATTTTTGTATGAGAAATTAACTTGAGTTATAAACTTTCGCCTAAAGCACAATAAAAAAAAAAAAGTATCAAGGATCAGATTTGCTTGTCATTTTGTAGAGAAGAATTCACGAGCAACAATAACTAGACCTAGGTCTTATCCTACTCCTTGTTTTAATAATTACTTTCTTTCACTAATGCCTTGAAAAATAGGGCATGTACTAATGAGATCCTCTTGCCATCCCCTAAAACAACACTGCCAACTCAAACTGTTAGCTGGAACAGAGATTGTTAAGGATGGCTAAATTCTGATGATAATGCAAAACATTTTAGCCATGTGTTCCAGTGGCTATCCCAAAGAATCTTAATCAAGCTGCCATCAAACAGAAAAGGAACTATAATGTCACTTCTTCCATTCTGCCTCCTGCGGATGCTAACAATCGGAAATTAAAAAAAAAAAATTCAGGCAGTGAAGGGAAACCACATAGGCACGCAAAATCAAAACAAGAAAAGCCTAAAATATTTCAAGGATAAACAGGAAAAAGCCTGTTAATTAACTACAAAAGTGGAGACTATTAACTAAGAGAAAAGGAAGAGGGGAGGCAACGAACACATTTTCTTGCAACCAACCATCAACAAACACAAGAAAAGAAATAGCACCAAGAATGAGATCTTGATTACTGAACCAGAAAATTGAGTTTAGAAGGTAACATAACTTTTCAGCACGGTAGGCAACTATCTCTAGATCTCAAAACTGTTTTACTTCACATATTTCCCTCCTGGAGAATCTGTGTTATCACTATGGAAAAACAGCACTTGCTAGTCAAACTCAGTGTTCCAGGACTATAATCATGCTTTACCCTTCCTACCTCTCCCCAGACCTCTCTTGTCCCATGTTCTGTGACTCATGGATTTCGCATCACCATTCTTGACACATCCCATCCTTCATCACCCCTAAATATAACCCATCACCAAATCCTGCCAACTTCACCGGCTCACACTTCTCATATCTACTTCCTTCTCTCCATTCCTCAACTCCCCTACCCTCCTGTCCTCTCTACCACCAGCTCTGGCCCGGCTACCTCTATAGCCAACCAGGTCTGCTCTGCTGCCTTCAGTCAGTAAATCTGATCTGTTGTTCTTTTTACTCTTTGACAGTGTCTCTCTTTTCTTAGGATCAAGAGCAAAATCTGCAACAGAGTCTACAAAGCCCTGTGTGGTCCGATCCCAGAGCACCTCTCCAGCCTCATGCATGCCACCCTCCCCCACGCTCCAGGCTCCAGCCACTCTGGCCTTCTCGCAAGGCCTTGAACAAGCTACCTCTTGTCGGAGGCCTTTGTCCTGTCCACCCCACCCCTACTTCCTTCACCTAGTCATGCTTAGGTCTCAGCTCACCTGTCACTTCCTAAAGGAAACCCAATTCAACATAAGTCTTTTGTTATCTGCTTTCAGAGTCATGGGTTTGAGGTTTTGGGTTTTTTGTTGGTTTGTTGTTTTCCTATTTAGCATTTACTTCAATCTGTAATCAATGAAAAGGTTAAGAACACTGGCCCTAGAGCCATGTCTGGTTTGATCCCATATCTGCCACTTACTAGCTGTATGCCTCAGTCTTCTCATTTGTAAAATGGGGATAATGGTACTTACCTACCTACTTCATGGAGTACCTGAGTGGTACAAATAGTTAAGCACTGGACTACTAAAGAAAAGACTGGCAGTTTAAACCATATGGAGGGCAGTTCTACGCTGTACATATGGGGTTGCCATGAGTCAGAATCGACTCGACAGCAACTAACTATGACAACATCAAATCTGGCCAGATGCCTATATTTGTAAATAAAGTTTTATTGGAACCACACACACACTTGTTTGTTTACATACTAATTGGCTGCTTTTATTCTACAGTGACAGAATTGAGTAGTTGTGACAAGAGACCATTGACCCTCAAAGTCTAAAATATTTATTACTTTGCCCTTTACAAAAAAAGTTTGTCAATCCCTGGTAAATTCCTCTCTACACAAAAAATATTGGCTACAACATGGATGAACCTTGAAAACATTATGCTAAGTGAAAGAAGCCAGTTGCAAAAGATCACATATTATATAAGAAATATCTAGAATAGCTAACTCTATAGAGACAGAAAATAGATTAGTGGTTGCCTAAAGCTGGGGGCAGAGAAGGGTGAGTCACTGGTGCAAAGTTAACGCACTGGGCTGCTAACCAAAAGGCTGGAAGTTCAAGTCTACTCAGACATGCCTTAGAAGAAAGGGCTGGTGATCTACTTCCGGAAAAAATAAGCTCTTGAAAACCCTGTGGAGTACAGTTCCACGCTGACACACACAGGGTCACCATAAATCAGAGTTGACTCAATAGCAACCGGTAACTGGTAAGGCTAGAGGGGGTCACCTGGAGGGATTGGGAATAATAGCTAAAGGGTAAGGGGCTACTTTTTAGGGTGACAAAATGTTTTAAAATAATTGTGTTGATAGTTGCACAACTCTATGAATGTACTAAAAACCACTGAATTGTACAGATTAAATGGGTGAATTGTGCAGTATGTGAATTGTATCTCAATAAAGCTGTTCCAAAAAAAGTTAGCTAGTACCTGTGAGATTTGAATTTCATTAATAACCTGTCTCTCTTATCAGCCTATAGGCTCCATAAGAACATGGGTCGTGCCTGATTTTGCTCCTTATTTGGCCTGGAACACCTAGCAAAGAGCTTTTCATGTTCAGTAAATACTTGTTGAATGACTGGTTAAACAGATGAAGTGGAGAGAACAGACTTTTGTTGCTATTTTTCCCCAAATTAGAGGTTTAAGTACTTAGACTGTTGGAAAAATAAATGATATATAATAAAGGATTTCAACTTTGGGCCTTAGAGTGAGGAATCCAGCAACTTCACGTTGCCACATGAGTGAGCCACACCCTTGTGCAAACACCTGCGATCTGAGATTTTACACTGAGGCTTTTGTTTCCAACCTCACTGGAACATAGCTCCTGGCTCTATGAGTAAGCAAATCTTCTATTTCTACTGCATGAAAATGAGCCCACGATGTAAGATAAAATGCCTAGGACCTGGGATGCTATTCGTCCCTCCCCTTTCTCACCCTCGTCTGAATCATCTAAGTTGCTCAATAAATATTTGTGGAATTAACATATGAGGGAAATAACTACATTTATTTTAACATACATTTGTTACTCCTTACTACCTTTCATCTGCCACATAAAACTATGAGTGCTCTTCTTCGAAAATCAAGATGTGTGAGCCATCTACTGGGGCAGCAATCCAATTCTTAGCACCTCTGACTTCTAAATGCAGAAGAATCAGACTGCTCTGAAGAGATCTGTGCTGTGATTATAAATCTAAGATTCTTATACCTTTGAATGCCCACCAATCACTCAGGTTATTGTTTAAAATGCAGGTTTCTGGGCCCCAAGCCCCAAAGATCCTGATTCAGGTGGCTCACATACCACACTTAGAAAAAACACCTCTCTAAAGTAATTGGACTGATATACATGTGTAACTTATTCTTGAGACAGCACAAGGGAACAGGAAGAGCCTGGTAAAAATAATGAAATCATAAATTCTAAGATACTAATATAACTCAGTATAAATCTTTTATAACATATAGGTATCCTAACGTACACTTCGAGGCACCTGGAAGGCCTGCTGAAGCAAGTCATGTCCAGGAATAAGTGGCAATTTAAGAGGAAGGAACAACCACAACATTTCATTAAAGCCTTCCAATGAACCGGTCAGGTAGGTATTTTATAAACGATAAAACTGTAACTCCCAGAAGATAAGGAATTTATATTCACTCATTCAACAAATATTTATTGAAAGCCTACTATATCAGATATAGTGCTCTAGATTCCATAGCTAGTGGACGAGAAATTCGAATCCACACGTATCTGATACCAAAATCCATGTTATTTTCATTATAACTCAAAATCAGCTGAAATGTCAAATCTATGGTCCCCTCCACTACCACTTTATCTCTCTCCTCCCTCCACTACCACTTTACCTCTCTTCTACCCTTCAACCTCAAGCTTCTTGTAAGAGTTGTCTACAATGGCTGTCTTCACTTTCTTACCTACTACTCACTTCTCAGCCCGCTATAAACTGGCTTCTACTCCAACCATTCCACTTAATTCTCAGCTACTCCACCTATAATATCCTTGTTGCTGAATCCAATGGATACTTCTCAGTACTTACTGGATCTCTTAGAAACTTCTGAAACTGCTAACTACCCTCTTCTTGATATCCTCTCCTTCTTTGGACTCCATATCACACTCACCTGGTGTTCTTCCTAACTTCCCTGGACATCCCTCCTCAGGCTTCATTATGAGCCTGTCTTGCTCTTCTTAACCCTATAATGTCCTGTCCAGGCCCTTCTATTTTTCAAGATATTTTCATCTACTCCAATGGAATAAATTATCATTTGTAGACTATTGACTCCCAAATCTTTACCTTCAGCCCAGGTATCTCTCCTGAGCATCATAGCTATATATTCCATTGTCTTCTGAGTATCTCCACTTGGTTATTCCATTGATACCTCAAATTCAACATTTCCAAAACTGAGTCATCATCTCTAACTAAACCCCTCCTCCACCAAAGCTGTACTCTTGCGTTTTTCTTTGTTCAGTAAATGCTTCCATCATCCACTCTTTTGCCTAAGAATAAACCTGGGTCATCTTTGATGCTTCCATCTCCTTCACCACCCCAATACCCAGTCAATCAAAAACGCCTAATAATCGTACCTATTAGATATCCCCTGTATACCCATTTCTCTCCATTTCCACTGTCACTTCCTGGACAAGGACATGATTATCTCTCACATGGATCACCACAGCAGACCTAAGCTGGTCTTTCTGCCTCCACACTCACACCCATATAAAATCCATGCCCCACACTGCAGCCTGGGTGATTTTCTAAAACTTGTTCGAAATATGTTACTCCTCTACTCAAAATCCTTCAATTGCTTCTTCTTGATCTTAGGAAAACGTCCAAATTCTAATATGTTTACATGGTCCTTTAGAGCCTCATCTCTTCACATTCTCCTTCAAACTCTAATCCTCAGCCTCAATGAACATCCATTTCCTTAAAAGCACCATGTTCAGCCTTTCGCATGTTGTTGCCCCTGCCTGAAGCACTCTTCCCATCTTCACCTAGCTCGATTGCTAACATCTAGGTTTAAGCTCAGAAATCACTTCCTCTGGGAAGCCTTCCTTGACCTTCAAGTCTGGGTCAGGTATGCTATTACATACTTCTACAGTACCATGTCCTCCCCCTCTTGCAGTATATACCACATTATACTATAATTGCCTACATGCTTATTTGTATCCCTGAAGTCAGAAGGTAAGTTTTATAAAGCATATGTCTGTATAATCCCAGGTGCTCAGCACAGGGCATTGTACATGATAGGTTTTTAAAATACTTTTTTGAGAATGAACACTTTTTGAATAAATAAATGAGACACTTAGAATAATTAACCAACAGTAAGAAAAAGCATAATAAGAAATGAAGTAGAATACCTTACCTGAAAAAAAATCCTACATTTCCCTTCAGCAAAGGTCCTATCTCTCTGCTCCCCTTCACAGCAAAATTCTCGAAAGGATTAATTAAGTCACTGTCTCCACTTCCTAACCACCCTTTCTGTCCTCAACTCACCCAAACCAAGCTTTCATCTCCACCACTCCCGGAGACTAAACTGATCACAGCTACCAACCTACTCTGTGAACCCAATCCAAGGGCCACTTCTCTGTACGTTACCTACCTTACTTGATTGCTCTGCAGCACTCACCATGATTGACCACACACCCCTTTTATGAAATCCTTTTCATCTATCAGTTTCCGTGCCATCACACTTGCCTGGTTTTCCTTCTTTCTCCCTGGATGCTCCTTCTTAGTGTCTTTCACTTGCTCCTCCTCTTCTGCTTGACCTCTAAACACTGAAAGACCCAAAAGGTCTGCTCTAGCTCCATACTCCATAGGTGATCTCATCCAGTCTCATGGTTTTAAATATAAATATACCAGAGACACGCTTATGGCTCTCAAATCTATATCTCTTTCTAGAACTCTGGAATTTTATATCCAACTGTCTACTTGGTTATCCCCATGTGGATATCAAATAAGCATCTCAGGCCTAACATGGCAAAAGTAAACTTTTGATTTCCCCAAAACTTACTCTACTACCAGTCTTATTCATCTCAATAAATTATATCATCAAATACTCAATTGTTCAAGGCAAACACTTAGAAATTATCCTTAATTTCTCTCTTCTCCTCACCCCATACATCCCCAACCTTCACAAATATCCTTTAAAAAAAATCCATGGTTCTTCATCCCATTGCTAACACCCTGGTCCAAACTACCATCATATCTCACCTGGACTGCAATAAAAGCATCCTTGCATCCTAACTAGCTTTCCTACTAACCCTCTTGCTCCGAGAAATCCATTCTCCACACAGCAGCCAGAGTGATCTTCTGGAAAATCAAATCATGTTACTCCCCACGTGGTTTCCTACCCACACAACTGATCTTAGAGCTGACAACGCCCTGCCTGAGCCAGTCCCACCTTGCCTTGTTCTCCAATACTAGGTCATGCCACACCATGCCCACCACTATCAGCCATACGAGGCTTCCTTTGCTACAGGAATTCACGAAGCTAGTTTCTACCTTAGAGCAGTTACTTGAGCTATTGCCTCAGCCTGGGGACTGGGATATTCTTTCCCTGTTTTCTGCACGGCAGTTCCTTTGTGTTATTCAATCGCTGCTTAACTGTATCCTCTCTTCAAAGAGGCCTTCTCTGACCACCGCATCTAAAAAAGTCACCCAGGCACTATCACATAAACCCATTTTAACCCTCTGTATAGCCCTTACCATGTACTGATATTTGTCTTGCTTGTTTATTGTCTCTCTACCCTAAAGAAGCGTAAGCACCATGGGCACATGAAGCTTGTTGAAGTTGCTCGCCTCAGTCTTTTCTGAACCTAAAATAGTGCTTGACACAAAGCAGGATCTCAGGAAACAACTGTGGCCTGAATGAATCAATGAACATATTTACTTGATGCATAAAAATCAAAATTCTGTGATGAAAAGTGTGAATCCACTCATACTTTTGAAACATTTTGTTGTGAAAACATCAAAATCCCTAAAAGGTTCTGTCGATAAAACATTCAGACTGAGGCAGAGAGTAGAACTGGAAATATGCAGCAGAACTAGTTCCCATTATTAATAATCCTACTTATCTAAAGGCAAGGAAAACAATTCCAATGTTTTGGAAAGGTCTTAAATGTTTCTCAAACTTGAGAAGAGCTGTTTGTTTTCTGCATTTGAGCCAGGTGCCCTTCATCTTGTAACATGACGCTGCTGATGCAATAGGTAATCCCCTGTGCAGTAAAGACCGACAAGACCAACGCGTAGCCAGTAAGTGCTGCTCCACTGCAGACAGAATGAGGTTTTCAGGAGAAACTGCAGGTGGTGGCTGCTCTTTGTGCCCTTTTCTTCAATTCTCATTTAACACATACTGCTGCAGACCCTCACCAACCAGGACACATTATTCATCCAGAATCTAGTGCCTCTCCTCCAAAGAAATATACTTTTAGAACTTCAAGCATGCCATTTCTCTTATAAATCATTCATTCATATCCTTTTATCTACCACTTTTAAATTACAGGCAGTCCAGGGTTATGAACTTCCGGACTTGCCACAACTCGTACTTGTCATTCAATGTTACGTAAATTTGTCTTCACTTTGAAATGACTCAACCAACCCTTAGCTGCAACAAATTCTTCATCACAATCACCTTCACTTGCTGTATATACAGCTTTTAATTCATTGAAAAAGGTTTCGAGCCTTTTCTTGCACTAAAGTAAGGCTAAATAAGAGCTGCATGCACCTGTTCCAACTTACCTACAAAATCTACTTAAAAACTTAAAGACATAGTTAGGAACTAATCTCATCGGTAACCTGGGGACTGCCTGTAGTCCAAAAACACCAGGTAGTGATAAATATCTCTTCTCATACATCTTGATAAAAACAAATGAAGTTACATTTTACCAAAATGTCTCTGAGTGTTTTAGAAAAACAGTCATTCAAGGAAACTGTAATCATCAGTGTTCAGATGTGGGAAATAATCTTTTGAAATGGCACATTTAGAATGACCTCCAATTTTTAGAGTGCAAAATCACACACTAAACCTACTACTTGGTTATAATATACTATGTTGATGTTTTCCCCTTCCATTTTCAAGAGGAAATTACGTTGAGGTCTATTTTTTCCTATTATACTACTTCAAGTTCTAAATAATTATACCTCTTCCCAACACACACGCATACACAAAAGCTCAGAAAATCTTGTATCTCTCATGGGGCTAATTAAAAAGGATTTTGATTTCTATAAGGAATGAATGAGATCTTTGTTAACCCACTTTAACAAGACTCCAAATGACCCTGGATTTATCTTGCCTTCGTTCTCAAAATGTAACTGACCCAGAATAAAGTAAGCTTATCCCCAAACTCCTGGAAAAGACAGAACCAAAGTTCCCAGAAGTCAAAGCTGTATATACGATCTAAGGGAAAAAAAAAAAAAATCCTGAGAAACACTGTACAATGCAAACACCTCAAGAGCTCTTACTTTATTTTTAATTGGAATATTTTTAAGATTATAAAGCTTCACATTGTCAAGGCAAACAACTTTCTAAGAAAACACAACAAAAGGCAGTATTAGCTACTATGATATCAGAAACTTTCTGGAAGCTTTTGTGTCATTATGGTACAGCGCTGATAGCTAGCATACAACTATAACCTGATTTATTTTCTCTGGGTGTAATAATCACCCAGCCAGCAAAAGGGCCCAGGGGTGGTTTGCTTTTATTCATAAGAACTGAGCATCTGAATTGTTAGCGAAAATATCACTCCTCATGCTCTTTGTTTACTCCTCATTTGTTATTTCCATCAAAATTCCACATGAGAGACATTGCTGCGAAAAGGGTAGGAATTCCACCCAAAAGCCTTTTATTAATCCTATTTCTCCTTCTCAGACTTCACATGGTTTCATTCACTCGCAGCCATAAGGTAGATCAAGTTTTCTCTCAGGAACATGATACCAGAGCACTCTTGAGCTCCAAAACATCATATATACACTTCACTGCCTTATGCCTAAAGAAGTCAATGTTTCCATCCTAACTAATTATTTTTCCTCAACACTGAAGAGTTCTTCTAATTCAGGATAATTTATAGACCTTTGGAGCCCTGATGACACAATGGTTAAGAGCTCAGCTACTAACCAGAAGGTCAACAGTTTCGAATCCTTGGAAACCCTATGGGGCAGCTCCACTCTGTCCTATAGTGTTGCTGTAAGATCGCGATGAGTCGCAATCGACTCAACAGCAACAGGTTTGGGGTTTGTTTGTTTTTTATAAACCTTTGTTTTTTATATAGGAATGATCATTCCCTTACTCATTATATAACGGTTTACTGAAAACCTAAAATATGTCAGAAACCTCACTGGCAATAAAGATACCAGAGTACTCACCCATTGTAGGGCACCTAATACACACTTCAAGGAACCCAGAAGGTGTACTGCAGCAGGTGATGGCCAGAGACAAAGGGAAACTCAAGGATAAGGACCAATCACAAGGGGTTCAGTAAGAAGACGACAAACTCCAGGGAAGATCTTACCAAAATGGTTGAGTTTTACAGACTGAAGAATATATAACTTGTCTTCTAAGTAAGTTATATCCAATACACTTTATTCCTCACCTCTCTAAAAATAAAAAGATATTCCAGACAACATTTTCAGCTATATTTTGGTTAAATTTGTATGCTGGATATCAAAATTAGAAACCTGACCCTGTAAGGTGACTCATGTCATAAAACTGATAAGAGCTGCAATCCAAGTCATTTTCTCCGTGTTTTAGTCATTTTCTCCTTCACGTGACATTAACAGGCAACAGCACAGCTGGACTACATGCTCCTGCAAAGTACTTACTTACTATTCATCTTTGAAACCTTTACATCTACCCCACTGCACACAGTAGGCACTCGGTATTTTCTGAACAAATGAATAAAATTGAACATTACATTGCATTTTTATGCCTGTAATCTAACCCACTGAAAACGGATAATTTCTAATGTTACTAACAATAATACATAAATTGAAAGCCTCCCTGCAGATGGATACTCAATGAATAATGAATAAATTTAAAAGGAATAATAACCTAACTACAGAGACTCACATTTCATTACTGAGGTCTACCAAGTAATGATATCTACCCAGAAGGCATGGAGGCTTTTTTCTTTTAATCTTTTAAAATATGTCATCTAGATGATAACAGCACTAAATAAGACATGTGAGCATTGTTTGAAATGACACAGTACCTAGGCTGAACACAGTTTCACACAGGTTCAAGTGGATGATTAATCATTTACTAGCATTCTGGCAGGACTGCATGAAAGTTAACTCCTCGTGTTGTGGCAAAGGTAACAGAATACACACTCCTTCCTAGTTCTTGTGTCTAATTAATGATAGCGTTGTGTATTTGAATGCCAGTTTTCTAAAGCGTTGGCCTACATCATTTTTTGAAAACAAAAGAATTTGCTTCTGTTATGTAAATTTATTGTGTCCTTTTATGACCAACAAATTATTATATTTAACAGCCAAATGGAAATAACTGAGATCCAAAATAAGAGTCCAAAGTAGTTCAAAAGTGCCTATAGCTGTCATTAAAATTTCTCACAATGAGTCAGCCTAGTCAGTCAATTTCCAGTCATTATTAATGTGGCTTTCAAATGCATCTGGTAAAAATAGCATGGTACTCCGGGGACCACGGTCTCGGGGAACATCTAGCTCAATTGGCATGACACTACTTATAAAGATAATGCTCTACATTCTACCTTGATGAGTAATGTCTGGGGTCTTAAAAGCCTGTGAGCGGCCATCTAAGATACTCCACTGGTCTCATCCCTTCGGGAGCAAGGGAGAATGAAGAGAACAGG
>NW_004443946.1:15953309-15985467 GCF_000243295.1 Trichechus manatus latirostris | reverse complement strand
ATTTAGAGGGTTAAAATGTTGTGGGGTTGTTAACCAATGTCATAAAACAACATGTGTACTACTGTTTCATGAGAAACTATTTATTCTGTAAACCTTCACCTGAAGTACGATAAAATATTAAAATAAAATTTAAAAAATAGCATGGTAGAGGCGTCTGACCTTCTCTAACTTCACCACAAGGGGGAAGGCGAATTAAAATCAATAGCCCAAGGCTGATTCCTATGAGGCGGAGGTCATCCATACCTCCTCTCTCCAACCTTTTTAGCAATTCTGACACCAGCTGTCCCTCCCACGGCACTCTCTACTTCTCTGCTGGGTTCGATAATTCGTTGCAATGACCGCACAGAACTCACAGACAATACTCACAGTTATGGGGTCTATTAGGGAAGTAACAGGCTACAATTCAGTATCGAGGACAACTCAGTATCCAGAATATATGAATAGCTCTTACAACTCAACAATAAAAAGACAAATAATCTAAAGAAAACATGGACAAAGGATTCGAACAGACATTTCTCCAAGAAAGATACACAAATGGCCAATAAGCATGTGATGGTTAATGTCATGTGTCATCTTGGCTAGACTATGATTCTCAGTGATTTGGCAGATACTACGTAATCATCTTCCATTTTGTGATCTGATGAGAGTTGCCAATCAGTTGAAAGGAGAATTTCTTTGAGGGTGTTGCCTGCCTCCAGTATATAAATGGATATTCTGGCAAAGCTTGCTCTCTCTCAACTCTGCACAATTCTCGTCACCTGACCTTGGTTCTTGGAACATAAGCCTGCAGAAGTCTTCAGCCTGTTACCTAACCTGCAAATTTTGGATTCGCCAGCTCCCACAACCCCATGAGCCAGCAGAGGCCTTCAGCCTGCTGCCTGACCCATGGATTTGGGACTTGCCACCCCCACAGTTATGTGAGTCATTTCCTCACAATTCTGTGAGCCATTTCCTTGAAGTAAATCTCTATATACATATTAAAAAAAAAAAAGAATGACTCAGGATACAGTTCTTCAGTCAGGACAGCTTCTTGGCCATGCTCACAGGCAGGCCTCTCCTTGGCCCTTGGCCCCTGGCCCCTAAGGCCTCTTGGGCCGGCCCAGCCTCTGCCCTGCTTGGGCAAATGTTACAAAGCTCTTTAGCTCCAGCAATAAGTGCCCGGGGGCACTCCATTCTGCCAGTAAGCTTCAGTCCAAAGGCTCTCAGCTCTGTCACTCCACGGGTTGACAAGCCTAGCTCTGCTGACAAGTGCTCAGAGGCAACCCGCTCTGTCAGGAAGCCTCTCGCCCAAAAGCACTCCACTCTCACTCTGTGTCGGCACACCCACCGCAATTGCCTTGCTCCATGGACCAGGAGGCCCACTGCACTGTCTTGCGCTGGTCTCCTTGTTCTGCTGCTGCTTCTTTTCTGCCACCACTTCTTGCCATCTTGCACCATCTCTAGTGTTACAGCTCTGTCTCCCGGGTCTAGGAGGTTCTCAGCTCAGGGACCCCAGGTCCAAAGGACATGCTCCACTCCCATCTCTTATTCTTAGTGGTAGTGAGGTCCCTCTTTTCTCCCTCTGGGATGGCTCATTTTAAGCCTACTGGGATGGCAAAACTAACTAATCCTCTCGTTAGGGTTCCATACACCTTATTTGCATGGTCCTACCCCCACAAGGGTGCCACGAACCTTATTTGCATTATTAGCAACTGTCCAATTTCCTTAGTGGGCCGCAAGCACCTTATTTGCACAGTCCCACCCACAAGACCAAAGATCATAATGAGAAAAGCCATATAAAAGCAATCCATCACACCACAGTCCTCTACCTGTGTCATGTTTTTAGTTTTTCCATAGCATAGGAAGTTCTCAAGAATTTCTTTGCGACAGTACATTTTACCTACAACAATTTATTTTAAGTAAATTGATATAAGATAATATTTAATGGTCTTATTACTTGATGCTATTAAAATACTTAGTGAAAACACAATAAATACTAATTTGGGCATTAAATATGCTACCACTATTCTAGTGAACAACTCAGCTTCATAACCTTGGGCTCTCAGTATCTTATTACCCATATTCACTAGTAGCAAAGTCCCACTGAGTCTTCCAGTTTAATAGTTTTCATATGTGTCCCATACTTTTGTTCTCACTACTGTTACCCTAGTTCAGGCAAACATTACCAACACTCAGATATTTGCAAGTTCTTCCTAAGCAGTTTCTCCAACTTTCTCGCCACTTTCAGACCTTCTTATACCTCCAAGCCAAAAGCACGACTCTAACCTCTGACCATGTAGCTCATTCTTAAGACCCTTCTATAGCTACCCATTGCCTGAAAGCAAAAAAAAAAAAAAAAAAACAAACTCCTTGCATTTGAATTCAGTTCACTCAAGAATCTTAATCTCAGAAACACTCCTGAAAGGATTCCTAGTATGGTCTCAAACTACATTAAATCACAAAGACAGTCCCTTCCAACTTTAAAATTCTGTGACAGTTTTCCGATTTTATCTCTTGCTATTTTCATCCTATTTATCTGATACTTCAAAAAAATGTTTACTGAATATACCTCACCGTTTCCCACCTGAAAGCTTAGCGGAGAGACTGTTTCAGACAAAATATAAAGTTATTATTTTTTTAGGATAAAAGAAAAGGAAACTAAGATGTATGAAACATCTATTATCTTGCCAGGTAAAAAATCCAAATGGTAAGATTTAAAGGAATTCTATAAAGAATACCTTGGAAAAGCAAATAATTTTTAAAAACAGTCATCTGTTTATCATTTTAATAGTCTAAATTTTTATATCTAAAGTTTATTTAAAATGAGGACCATCCATAGTTATAAAAAATGCACACTAAACTAAAAAGAAAATTCCATTTTTACATTAATCTGCTCAAATTCCTAAATGTCACTCCTCTCTCCTCCTAACCATCCAACCATTTCAATACTATTCTCCTCACTAGACTAAGAGAAGATAAATACCTACTTACATAAACGGCCCTCAAAAATCCCTTCATAAAGATATTTTCTCAAAGATCACAAAAAGATGAACAAAAAGTAAGACAAACAGCAGTCACTTGCTTATGGTCCTGCTCTATGGATTTCATCAAAGCAACTGTTTGATTCCTTGGACGTGATTCCTTTTAGGCCCTGGGCACATGGAATATCTGTTTTCATAGCATATCAATGATGAATCACCACATTTTAATTCAGACGTTTTAATCTTTCCTTCAGTGTATTATTCTGAATCAGGATGTGGCCTCAATTGTCTCACCTTAGGTAAGTTTTTCTAAAATAAAGTAGGCGTTATAAGTCAAGCAGTTCTACTGCCTGTATCTGCCTTTAATAAAGGCTCTGAAACAGTAACAACAAAATCTTTCTTATAAGCAATGATCCTGAGCCTCTCATATTACATAAAATATCTTCTCATATTACTCCAAAGATCACAAAGTACATGTGAATTTTGTGAAATACAAGTCTGCTTACAAAATACACAAAGCCAAATGCTTTTAAAACTACTACCAACAGACTGCAGTTCAATAGTATTTAATGTACGTAATATTGCCTATCAATTTTTGCCCAAACATCTAACAATCCTGCCTTGAAATTAAAGTTACTTTGAAAAATATATACAAGTTTTTTTTTCCTTCCTTCCTTCCTTCCTTCTTTCCTTGCTTTCTTCCCTCCTTCCTTTCCTTCACAACTTTGGACTGAAAGAATCATTCATTGCAAGTCTGCTAATAACAATACGGAACCCAACTTTGGGAAATCTATTCATTTCACAATTAAGCCTTCATTCTATAGTCATGGGAACTTCTTAGTTGACATCCCTGAGGATATCTGGGCTAATATGAATAGACCTGGTAAGTGTTAACTTGATAACACCATAGTATTGGCTTTCTACCTTTCCCCCTATTAAGTAATGCATCAAGCACCATGATTCTCTAAATACATCATGAAGGTAAATCATTCAGACTAGCTAGTGTGCATACATCACATTTCCACTGCTAAACAGCCCAGATTAGTCTCCCATTGTAAAGCAGACTGCACAACCTAGTATACTTCAAAACATACTATAAGAAATTGCTCATTTCTCAGTAATTTGCTAATTATTTTGAGCTACTTGTGAACCCGAGATCACTAACATTACTTGAAGGTTCCCATCCATATTCTGGATATAAAGTTTGCTCAGAATTTAACCGAATAAGGCTAAGATTTAAATGGATTTTCCAGAGACAACTGTTAGGAAAATTCTCTTTTTCAAGTTGGTCTTTAAAATGTGTCAGAGGAGGTATGGTGCAGTGGAGAGAAAACTCTGCTCCCAATCAAACCCCAGTTCCACTGTTCACTAGCTGTGTGAGTCTGGGAAAGTAATTCAGTCTTCCTGAGCCACAGGTTCCTTCTCTGTATATTGGATATAAAAATATCTACCTCACAATGTAGTTGTGAAGATCAAATGAGATAATCCATGTAAAAATACTATGCAAGGTACAGCACGCTCCCTAAAAGTCAAGGAGCTCAAATTCCAGAGGAGAAGAAAACATTACTTAATTTAATAACTATAATACCATGGAAGACCAATTGATAGAAAAAGACATTACGTTTGGTAAAGTAGAGAGTAAGCAAAAAAACAAGGGAAACCCTCCATGACATGGATTGACACAATAGCCACAACAATGTACTTAAGGGTGACTCAACGATCATGAAGATGGTACAGGACCAGGCAAGCTTTTGTCCTGTTACACATAAGGTTGCCCTAAGTTGAAGCCAACTCTACGGCAACTAACAGCAACAACATAACGCCATGAGATAAGTGCTAAAATAGGTACTCTGGGAGAAGAGAGGAGGGAGCCTGCATCTCAAACTAAGAGAATAGGGCTCATGGAAGAGGCTAACTCTGGCTGACTGTGGGATAAACAAGGGATGGATGAGCTGGACTTCAACCAGTGTGGAGGAGGGAGCAGGGGAGCTGCAGAGGGAGCTGTGAGAGAAAGGGAACAACGTGAACCCAGGCACACAGGCAGAGGGGGGCATGGGCCTTTGGGAACTGTGGGATAGAGCCTGTGGGAGTGTGGGGGGAGATGAAGGCAGAGAGGAAGGCAAGCACCAGATCAGGAATAGCCTGTGAGCTATGCCAAGATATCTAGATTTTATCCTGCATGCAATGGG
The DNA here is from genome assembly GCF_000243295.1 of Trichechus manatus latirostris. NCBI lineage: Eukaryota > Metazoa > Chordata > Mammalia > Sirenia > Trichechidae > Trichechus > Trichechus manatus. Next base: position 15,980,318 of record NW_004443946.1, on the reverse strand, counting down.
AAGCCATTGAAGAGAAATATCAAAAGAAAAAAAACCAGAAAATCCACACTTCTGGTTTACAAGTCTTTCCTGAATACTATGTAGTCTCTACATTAACTGTGTGCTCTTGGACAAGAAATCTTTTGAAATAGAGGTTCTAATCATAACTATTAAAACAAATAGTAAAACCAGTTGTCATCAAGTTAATCCCGACTCATGGCTACACCACGTGTGTCAGAGTAGAACTGTGCTCCACAGGGTTTTCAAGGCTAGTTTTTTGGAAGTAGATCACCAAGCCTTTCTTCCAAGCACCTCTGGGTGACTCGAACCTCTAACCTCTTGGTTAGTAGTCCAGCACATTAACAATTTATACCACCCAGGGACCACACAAATAATAAAATCTATTTATTAAGTCCCTCTTCTGTGTCGTACATTGCTATTTATCTTCAAAGCACAGCCACAATGTTATTACCCATATTTTACAGATGAGGAAACTGCGACTCAAGAAGGTTAAATACCTTGCTCAAGTTCAAAGAATTAGTAAGTAGCAGAACTAGCTTTAGAAACTGGATTTGCCTATTTGTTGCTCCACTATACACTAACTTTCTGATACATTTTATATGCTAGATGAGTTACTACTGACATGCAACCAAAACTTCAGAGAAAAATAAAACATTCATTTTTTTTCAGTTAAATGACAATTTGACTCCAACTACTTATCAATATTATACAACATTATGAAATGTGCTTAATGAGAATTTTTTTAAATTCTTACCTAAAGTATTACCTCTCAACTATCTACATGTTTCATTACTCTATGTAAATCACGTATTTATTTTTTAAATCCTGTCACATATAGACTGTATTGCAATAGCTGTTACTTTACATCTCAACCCCAAAGTCAAGAATGTATTCAAAATACATTTCTAATTAAAGAGAAAATTTCAGAAAGAAAGTCACCTTGCAATCTTTATCATAACTGACTCTAAGCCTATAGCATTTAAGTAATATTCTAAGAACACTGCGCAGTACTGTCCATAACCTTAAAATTACTTGAAAATACAGTTTCATAAGTAGTATCAAGTATTTGCCATAGCCTTATTTCTTCCACGCTAACTAACTTTATCCATCTCTGAAATTTGCTTTATCAACAAAGGTGGAAAGTCTGGTTGCTTTCAAAATACTAGATTGTCAGTCTCCCCAAGAAGCACTAATAAAATGCAGACAGCAGTTATTCTACACAAATACAAGCGGCCAAAAGAGCATTCACTTATAATAAGCCTTTAAATACTAATACCATTGCTTTCTATTAGGGCAAAATAAGTCTGTACCTTTAAAAGAAGCTATGTGAAAAGATACAAAAAATGCAAACACTGCCAAGCAAACTATGGTTAACCTAATTTTTACTGAAGAAAAAAAAAAAAAAAAATTCATACACTAGAGTAAGAAACTGAAGATAACCAATTTCTTCCAGGTGTTCCTTATTTTCCTAGGGAGCTGAGATAGCAATAAAGACATTTAAGTATATTGAAAGGTGTTACAATTGGGAAAACAGATATACATAAAAATCACCATAATACAGACAGAAATCAATAGAATTCGTAAATGGGTGAGGGAAAGGTCTCCACAGTTTCTCTGCATGTTACTCTATGCAGTCTTAATTACCTTGCAGTGAAATCTGGAGATCCTCGATGCCCAAGGAAGCCTGTTCATCTTCAGTAGGAAGCACAGTACTAGATGCCATTCTTTGACTCAATGGAGATTATATCATGTCCATCGCAGTTAAAGAAGTGAACTAAAAGGAAAAGGGATAAATGTTAGTAACTTTGCAGCTCTGCGTTTCTAATAAATATGCATTGCCAGAAAGTAACAGTGACCAAACCCTACCATCTGAAAGAGGCACAGCTTCCTAGTGAGTGTTTTCTTAGTTCATGAAGACAAAGTGACTACGCCTTCTTTTTGAATCATAATCAAGATTTGCCCTGTGACCTATTCATGCTATTTGGAGTTGCTGACAGAACTCCAAAAGAACTAGCATTGTAGATTCTATACTAGTGGTGAAAAAGAAAGCCAAGTGATTAGATTCAATAACTTACCCAAGAGAAAGTAAAGATGACACAAACCCCTATCTTAGGCATTTGTGTGCATGTTGTTGCTAATCTTCAAACCACAAGGATTTTCTTTAAACTTATTATTTAACTTATTTCCTTTTCTGCTCCATTTAAGTGTTGCCATTTACTGGAAACAGTAACAGCTGAGCCTGCATAGCTTGCAAAGTGAAACTAAAAAAGCTAATACATCAAAACAACTATTTTGAAGAGTTATCTCATATGGAATTATTTTCTCAAGGACATACTTTGCCACCTATACTTCTCTTTCCCTAACCCCGCCTTGACTTTTAAAGCATCCTTCCAGTAAGGGCAATTCTTATTCTGCAACTCTTTAAAAGTATTGCTTCATACATGTAAATGCCACAATTAGTATTCTGGGGGCTGAGAATAAACCTTTGACTTCTCCCATACAAATGATGACTTTCTTAATAAAATTAACTGCAGATATAAAAATATAAAATGTATTAGAGGATGGACAAAGGAATGAATTAACTGTACAGATATGTGATAAAGCAAGTATAGCAAAACATTAATGGCAGAATCTGGGTATTGGGTATATATGGGTGTTCACTGTAAAATCCTTTATTTTTGCTATATGTTAGAATATTTTCATAATAAAATGCTGGGAGGAAAAACTGAAAAATAAATAAACCTGAGGTCAAGAGCTACATAAAATCATATTAAATGTTCAACAAACCACTTTTTAAAAATGCAAAGAATAAGAATCATAAAAAAAGTTAAAGCTAGAGTAAACTTCAAAAATCTTTTAATCCAATCTTACTCTGTTTATCATCAAAAAATCCCCCATGGATCACTGTTGTCAAAGATTTTGGTACTTACCAAATAACCTTTGTTTATTAATTAATAATTAATTTGTTTTATCCTCTTTAGTAAGCTCAACCAGAATCAGCCTGCGGTTAAGTTTTTTTGTTTTTTTTTTTAATAGCATTCGCTTATGATTCTTTTTATTTTTTATTTATTTTTTAATTGTACTTTAGATGAAGGTTTACAGAACTAGCTTCTCATATTAAAAAGTACACATATTGTTTTGCGACATTGGTTAACAACCCCACAACATGCCAACATTCTTTGCTTCTTGACCTTGGGTTCCCTATTACCAGCTTTCCTGCCCCTCCTGCCTTCTCGTCGTTGTCCTTGGGCTGGTGTGCCGCTTTAGACTCATTTTGTTTTATGGGCCTGTCTAATCTTTGGCTGAAGGGTGAACCTCATGAGTGACTTCATTACTGAGCTAAAAGGGCATCTGGGGGCCATACAGTTGATGCAGTAAGTGTTATTATACTGAGTTGATAGGATTCTAACCAAAAAGAAAATCTGTTTGCCGATCAAGGGAGGCCACTGCAGCCTGATCACCAACAAAGGTACAATTGTTCTCAGTTTTTTCATGTTTTGAGGATGTCCACTACTCCTTTGCATACCCTAGAGATGAACCCAAAGTGAAGACAAACCACTGCCTTATTTTGTCAGGAGAAAAACTGAACTCCAGAGCGAATTTCCTAAGGGCACTCACTATTCCACACCAGGGCTAAGACAAAGAGTAACGATAGTAGTAAATGCTTATATTACCACGTTGCCATCGAGTCGATTCTGACTCATAGCAACCCTATAGGACGGAGTAGAACTACCCCATAGGGCTTCCAAGGAGCAGCTGGTAGATTTCGAACTGCCAGCCTTTTGGTTAGCAGCCGCAGCTCTTAACCACTGCACCATCAGGGCTTATATGTAGGCACTGAGACACACAAATATCACACACAGTTGTCTGAGGATACGCAGCTAATAAGTGATGGAGCTAGGATTTGAATCCAGATGGTCCATGATCCTAACTAATACACAATGATATCTCCTAGAGCTAGCTAAAAATTTGCTATACCATCATTGATTCTTTTTTTCATTTGTTTGCTCAAATGGTTCGTGCTTGTCCATTAATGGAAAGGTTGGTAGTTTGAACCCACTCAGCGGCTACATAGGAGAAAGGCCTGGGGATCAGCTTCCATAAAGATTATGGCCATGAAAACTCTGTAGAGCTCATTCAACTCTATAACACATGGGGTCGCCATGAGTCAGAATCAATGGCAAAGGGTTTTGGGTTTTTTTTTTTTTTTGGTTACTCAACAACATTTATATGTACTAGACTCAGCCCTCAAGAAATTCAATATTCTGAGGATGACAAAGAACAAAATATTGCACTAAAATACTAGAGATGTATACAGAGGGTACTATGGGAGCAAAGGAGAAGGCACACGCCATACATAAAACTGAAGACAGATGTGACTGTCAGGAGTGTACTTGTTATAAAACATCATTCAATTCCAAACAGTCCCATTATCCTTAGCAGTATATGGATGATACCTTGAATTTGGTAGAAATGTCACTTGGGGATGGAAAAACACTAAATAGACAATAGATACATGATAACTTTGGTGAAGGGTAAGACAGTACACAATACTGGGGAAGCCAGCACAACTTGTCCAAGGCAAGGTCACGGAAGCTCCATAGATACATCCAAACTCGCTGAGGGATCAAATAATTGGGCTGAGGGCTATGGAGGACCATGGTTTCAGGGAACATCTAGCTCAACTGGATTAACATAGTTTATAAAGAAAATGTTCTACACTCTACTTCGGTGAGTAGTGACTGGGATCTTAAAAGCTCGTGAGCGGCCATCTAAGATACTCCACTGGTCTCAGCCCACCGGGAGCAAGGAAGAATGAAGAAAACTAAAGACACAAGGGAAAGATTAATTCAAAGGACTAATGGACCACAACTACCACAGCCTCCACCAGACTGAGTCCAGCACAACCAGATGGTGCCCAGCTACCGCCACTGACTGCTCTGACAGGGATCACAATAGAGGGTCCTGGACAGAGCTGGAGAAAAATGTAGAACAAAATTCTAACTCACAAAAAAAAAGACCAGGCTTACTAGCCTGACAAAGACTGGAGAAACCCCGAGAGCATGCCCCCAGACACCCTTTTAGCACAGTAATGAAGTCACTCCAGAGGTTCACCCTTCAGCCAAAGATTAGACAGGCCCATAAAACAAAATGAGACTGAAGGAGCGCACCAGCCTAGGGACAAGGACTAGAAGAAGGCAGGAGGGGACAGGAAAGCTAGAATAGGGAACCCATGGTCAAGAAGGGACAGTGTTGACAAGTTGTGGGGTTGTTAACCAATGTCACAAAACAATATGTGTATGGACTGTTTAATAAGAAGCTAGTTTGTTCTGTAAACCTTCATCTAAAGTACAATTAAAAAAAGTCACTGACAGTCACACATTATCATTCAATATTAATCAAATATAAGGTATCAAATATATGGGAAATAATCTAGATTTATTTATATTAAAAGTAAAAATAGAACAGTAAAGTACAAGCTGATAGCCAGAAAATGCAGAACTATTCCTGCGCTCAACTGGTATGTGGAATTCACTGCATTGTAAATAAACTTAATTTGAAGAATAAAGAATTTAGTATAAAATGGTAAAAAAAAAAATAATACTAATAATAATTCTAGGCCTTAAAATAAATGTCTGAAGGTTTCAGTTTTTAACAGTGAAAATTTATTAGCAAACAAGCCAATAAGACATAAAAATTTTTATTTCCCGGAGAAATTTCCTAGAACTTCCAAAAATGTTCATCAAAAGTAAAACCAAACTTTGAAGACTGAATTAGTTGGAAGTGTTAGATTATTGACCCAAATATTGTTTTAGTACAACTATTTTATCACGGCATGCTACAGAGGTCACGAGCATCTGGCTGAAGGCAATTTTTGATGAAGACATTTCCACATACATATTTGTTTCTGGGAGAAATGGTGATAAACAGTTGACATCTCCAGAGTGGAATTTGCTTGCCAAGTGTTGTTACCTTCCATTAAGTCAGCCTCTGACTGACGGTGACTCCATGCACAACCAAGTGAAACGCTGCCCATAGTCAATTGCAGATCAGACCAATGTGATCCACACAGAGTTTCCATTGGCTGATTTTTGGAAGTTGATCACCAGACCTTTCTTCCTAGTCTGTCTTTGTCTGGAAGCTCTGCTGAAATCTGTTCAGCATCATAGTAACATGCAAGACTCCACTGACAGAAGGGTGGTGGCTGCACATGCGGCACACTGGCTAGGAATTGAACCCGTCTCCTGCATGGAAGCAAGAACTCTACCACTGAAACACCAAAGTAGACCCGTGAAAAACTGCAACAGAGTAGAAAAGAAAAGCTTTGTTGAGATTTCTCAGGATTTTTAATTGAGAAACTAGAAAGAGTGAGAGTTTGGCCAAGCATTAGCATGAATCACAAAGGTCGCTACCAACCACAGTCCACGAGGACTATCTTATCACTTGAGTCTGACTCCCCTGTGGGGAAGAAAGGGGCTGCTTCCTAAGATAGAAATCACAACAGAGGCTTTCCCACACGCTCTTCATAGCTTTTCTTTTCCTGTTCAAATAAATTTGTACACAATAATATAACTAATTGCAGGATTTAGAACTAAAATAAATGAGACTGTTCTTAAAAGTGAGTAACGGACCACCATCAGGCAAATAACCAAAGGCTGAGGAAAGAATTAATGTAGTAGCATTAAAGATTTTAAGATCAAGTGGAATAATGCAGAACTGTTTTAAAAATTCATAGAAATTAATACATATGCTTTATAAATGGCATAGGCTGTTTTGAAACAACTGTGGTTTGCTTATGCAATATAGCTTAAGATGTCTCTGGTACCTCTTAAAACCTCAAAACACTAGAAAATTCCCCTTTTTCAAACAAATCTTGGCATTTACTTTGGATTATTATGATTAGAAATTTTTCAACTGAAAAATGACATGACAAGAGAGATTATCTCAAGTGAATGGGATTATCGGTGTTTTTTATTTTCTTCTTTTTGCTTATCTGTATGTTAAAACCTCCAAAGATAAATGCATATTTCTACTACAATAAGAAAAAATGTTTTTGCTTTTATTTTAGTGAAATGACAATGAAACAGAAATAAGGTATTTCGTTCTGGGTTAGTCCTTCAATTCATATACAATGCAACCTATACATCTATAGCTTTATAATGAAGACAAAAATAGTCTCTTCACACAAATATTAGAAAAATTCTCTGAGTTTGTCAGAAACGTCTAGAAAATACTCCTAAAAGCCTTTCTGGTAGCTCAACTGCTGTTTTGTTTTCTCATTATAAGATGTTTGCTAACAAGCTCTGCCATATAACCATGCCAATAGAGAGAAAGGGGGCATCTATTTTGTCATCAAAGGTTGGTCAGAAGGTATATACCATACCAGGATTTACTTCATTCAGGTATTTCTTTAACAGAGTGATTTAAATGTCAGCATCTTCCCTGGGGTGTCTCCCTTGGTCTTTATACTTCAGCTGTGCCACATTATTTATGACTCACCTAGAAATTTTCAAGGATCTCCCCTTTGCCACAAAGTTATATATTGCTGTTCCTAGCAACTAAGAGTTATTAATTTTGATCTGTTTACAAGCTCAAAGCAGAAAGTTAGTGACACATTTGCACTGAGTTTCTTCAGTTTTTTTCCATTACCTTTTTCTAACTTTGTTAGGCCCTGGTGGCGCAGTGGTTAAGCATCTGGCTGACAACCAAAAGGTTGGCAGTTTGAATCCACCAGCCACGTGCTGGAAACCCTATAGGGCAGTTCTACTCTGTCCTATAACTTTACTATAAGTTGGAATCAACTTGATGGCAATGAGTTTGGTTTTCTGGTATCCTTTAATCGGAGCTCTGGTGGCACAGTGGTTAAAGCACTTGGCTGCTAACAGAAAGGTTGGCGGTTCAAATCCATCAGCTGCTGTGCAGGAGAAAGATGTGGCAGTCTGCTTCTGGAAAGATTTACAGCCTTGGAAACCTTGTGGGGCAGTTCTACTCCATCCTACAGGGTCACTAGGAGTCAGAATTGACTCAATAGCAATGGGTTTGGGTTTTCGTATCCTTTAATAGTCATTTGCAGTTGTTGCAAAGTCCCAGGCCAGGTGATTTTTTAAGGTCCACTCTACTATCTCTTTCCATGTATTTTATTCTTATAGTGACACCACAAAATGCCAGAGCAATCAATCCTATCTATTCAATACGCTTTTGGAAAACAAACATGTAACAAGTCTCCCTGGGCTTGTAGTCTCACAAGGAAGCAGTGTCACTCACCAGCCAATACCAGCTGTGTAACTACACCACCCACTTAAGCCCTGATAACAGCAACCTCAGCGAATGTAGCCACTTCCCCAAATGAGCCTTCTGTTGGCCTTGACCAAGTCCCAAATGCTATGAACTGCAGTATCCACTGCCGTAGAATGGGAACAATGATACTTACGGGGTAGTTGAAAAAGCACACAAAACTATAAACTATAATAACAAATATTAACTGAATGCTTACATACTAAGGGAGATTACAATAGTAAATAAATGATGTTTATTATAATCTGTGAAATAAATTTATCAGGATTATCCCATTTCTTAATCAGTACAAAAATTAAAAGATAATCACAATACCAAAATGAAGAGTTTAAAAAAAACCCAAAAACTTAAGGATGAAGACTTCTAATGCTGTATAACCTGATAGGTAAAGTAAGCCCACTAACCCATTGCCCTCGAGTTGATTCCAACTCATAGCGACCTCATAGAACAGAGCAGAACTGCCCCATAGGGTTTCCAAGGCTGTAAATCTTTATGGAAGCAGACTGCCACATCTTTCTCCCACAGAGCCTCTGGTGGGTTTGAAATGCCGACCTTTCAGTTAGCAGATGAGCACTTTAACCACCACACCACTAGGGTTCCTCGTGTAAAATGAGCATCGATTCTAAAAGCATGAATTCAGGAATTAATTTTTTTTAATTTTCATCAGTACATTTCAACCTATAAATCTTGGCCTTTGCTCCCCACGCTCAAGTTTTCCAAAGCTCCTAATTCCCCCAGCAAAAATTCTCTGCTTTTGTCATAATCATTGTTACCAGTCTCCCTAAAAGACCAGAGATATCTTTAAGTTAGTTATAAAGTACTGAAAGCCTATGCAATAGTTCATTTTTGCTTTTGTCTTTTATACTTCTTCATTCCTTTTGTCATCACTTCAGCCTGGAACCCCATCACTTTGTTCCTAAATTGACACAAAAGTTTCCTGGCTTTCCCACTAACCCCCATCTTAGTTATCTAGTGCTGCTATAACAGAAATACCACAAGTGGATGGTTTAACAAACGGAAATTTATTTTCTCACAGTTCAGGAGGCTGGAAGTCCAAATTCAGAGTGCCAGCTCAAGGGGAAGACTTTCTCTCTGTTGGCTCTGGAGAAAGGTCCTTACTTCCTTCCAAGATCTGTGTGCCCCGTGTTCCTTGGAGATCTCCAGGTGTCTTGGCATCTATCTTACCCCATCTCTCTCTCTGCTTGCTTATTTAATCTCTTTTACATCTCAAAAGAGATTGACTCAAGATACACTCTACACTAATACTGCCTCATTAACATAACAAAGACAACCCATTCCCAACTGGGATTATAACCACAGGCATAGAGGTTAGGATTTACAACACATATTTAGGGAGACATAATTTAATCCATAACATCGCCTCCCCTATCTTTGAAGAACCCCTAAGAGGTTAGGGACATGGAGGCACTAGATATTGTAGAAGTTGGTGATGAGACACAGGTCTGAAAACAAAAGGAATGGTCTATAGTCTGTAAAGGACTTGTCCACTTAAGGCCACCAGGCACAGCTAGGAACAGAGTGAGTGTGAAGATCAGGGTGAATAACTAGATTTTAGGCAAATCTACACACGAAACAGTAGAAATCCCATCCCCACTACACCACCTACCCAAGAGCATTGGAAGCCAGACCTATTCTCCACACTCCTAAGCCAAGCCTTCAGGTGGGATCTCAGAGGATTCTTCTCTGGAGAAAATTAAAAGCTCCCTAGAAAAGACCTCCAGAAAAAAAACCACAAAAAAACAAACCCGTTGCCTTTGAGTCAATTCTGACTCATAGCAACCCTACAGGACAAAGTAGAACTGCCCCATAGGGTTTCCAAGGAGCGCCTGGTGGATTCGAACTGCCGAACTTTTAGTTAGCAACCTGACCTCTTAGCCACTGCAGCACCAGGGCTCCTAGAAAAGACCTCCAGGTACTGATATTTGGGCTTCCTCCATAGAAAGGTCAGTTCCCTGCCAAATCACCCTACAGCAAAATGCCCCTAATCAGCTTTTTCTTCTTCACTCTAAATACGAGTGGACAGCCAAAGACACCAGGTATTTGGGCACAGCCTGCAAGAATGAAAGAAATAGATCAAAGCAAACTCAAAGCTGGAAGACCTGGTGAATGCAGGAAAGAAAATAAATCTTCAAAAGAAAAGCTGAAATGGATAGTACCAGAGAGAAACTTTTCACCCATTCATTCAACAAATATTTACTGAACACCACTGTTCTAGGTACTTGGGATACAGCAGAAACCAAAACAAGACAAAATTCTCTGCTCTGGTGGAGCTTACGTTCTTGTGTGCGTATGTGTTTGTGTAAGTATTAGAAGGTCATAACTGGGGGAAGAAAAAGTAGAGTAGGGTAAAAGGGTTGGGAGTTTGCAAATTTAAGTAGGATGTCAGGATAGGCTGCACTGAGATGTCACATTTGGGCAAAGATTAAGAAAGTAAAGCAGACAGCACTGGGAAAATCTGAAGGAAGACCATTCCTGGCAGAGGGCAAAGCCCCAAAGAGCAAGGAGACCAGTGTTACTGAAGTGGAGGGAGCAAGGAGCGAGCACTGAGAAATGGGTCAGAAAAAACGGATTGCAGTTTGCATAAGGTCCTGTATGCCAGTGGAAGGAGTCTGGCTTTTACTCAGAGTGAAATGAGCTACCATTTCAAGGTTTTGAATGGAAGGCAGATATAATTTGATTTACGTTTCAAAATAATTACCCTGGATGATGTGTTGAGGGAGCCCTGGTGGCACAGTGGTTAAGAGCTGCTAAGCAAAAGATCAGCAGTTCGACTCTACCAGCTGCTCCTTGGAAACTCTATGGGACAGTTCTACTCTGTCCTCTAGGGTCACTATGAGTCGGAATCAACTTGACAGCAATGGGTTTGGTTTTGGTTGATGTGTTGAGAACAAAAATCGGGACCACAAAGGGAGACTGGCTAAAGGGTTATTACACAATGAATAAACACAGGAATAGATAGATATATGACAAAACAAGTATATTAAAATGTTAAGGGTGGAATTTAGGCATTTGGGTATATGAGTATCATAAAATTCTTTCTACTTTGCTGTATATTTGAGAATTTTCCTCATAAAACATTCATTGCATCATTATTCACAATAGCCAAAAGGTGAAAACAACCCAAGTGTCCATCAACAGATAAATGGACAAACAATATGTGGTATTTCCATACAACAGAATATTATTCAGCCATAAAGAGAAAAGAAATTCTGATACATGTTATGACATAGGATAAACTTTGAAAATATTATGCCAAGTGAAATACATTTGACACAAATGGACAAATATTGTATGATTGCTCTTATGTGAAATATCTAGAATACACAAATGCATAGAGAAAAAAGTTTATTAGTGGTTACCAGGGCATGGGGAGAGGGGGAGATGGGGAAGTTATTGCTTAAGGGGCACAGAGTTTCTGTTAAGGGTGATGATAAGCTTTTGGAAATAGATAGTGGTGACAGTTGCACAACATGGTGAATGTAATTAATGTCAAGAATTGTACATTTAAAAATGGTTAAAAAGGCAAAGTTTTGTTATTTCACCACAATAAAATTTAAAAGAAAGAGAGAGAGAGAAAGATGGCAAGCAAGGGCCATCTCTGCCACAAAGTAACAAAAAGCTGGATTCAAATTTCTCAGAGAGATTATGTCCCTTCCTTAAAGAGAACTTGTTACTGCTGTTGTGACTGTTCTGGTTCAAGGAGGTGCATTTAGTACCCAATCAAATGGCCATGCCACAACCATTTATTTCCTGAGACTTAATTGTAACCAAAAGTGTTCAACAAAAATTGTTCGTTGAAAGGCAAGGTCATGGAGGCTTCACAGACACATTCAAACTCCCTGTGGGGCTGAATTACTGGGCTGAGGGCTGGGGACTGTGATCTCGGGGAACATCTAGCTCAACTGGCGTAACACAGTTTATAAAGAAAATGTTCTACATCCTACTTTGGTAAGCAGCATCTGGGGTCTTAAAAGCTTGTAAGCGGCCATCTAAGATACTCCAGTGGCCTCGCCTTGCCTGGAGAAAGAGAGAATGAAGAAAACCAAAGACACAAGGGAAACATTAGTCCAAAGGACTAACGGACCACAATTACCACAGCCTTCACCAGACTGAGTCCACCACAACTAGATGGTACGCAGCTACCACCACCAACTGCTCTGACAGCAAGGGTCCCTGACAGAACTGGAGAAAAATGTAGAACAAAATTCTAACTCACAAAAAAAAGACCAGACTTACTGGTCTGACAGAGACTGGAGAAACTCCAAGAATATGGCTCCCAGACATCCTTTTAACTCAGTACTGAAGTCATTCCTGAGGTTCACCCTTCAGCCAAAGATTAGACAGGCCCATAAAACAAAACCAAACTAAATGGGCACACCAGCCCAGGGGCAAGGACAAGAAGGCAGGAGAGGACAGGAAAGCTGGTAATGGAGAACCCAAGGTTAAGAAGGGGAGACTGTTGACGTGTCGTGGGGTTGGCAACCAATGTCACAGAACAATATGTGTATTGTTTAACAAGAAACTAATTTGCTCTGTAAACCTTCATCTAAAGCACAATAAAAAAAAATTGTTTGCTAAACAACTATTGATTTTCAACTCTTAGAGGAGCACAGTATCAAGTGTTTGTGTATATCGCAAGAACTAAAACACACTCAAGGAGCCCTGGTGGCACAATGGTTAAGCACTCAGCTGCTAACTAAAAGGTCAATGGTTCAAAACCACCAGCCGCTCCATGGGAGAAAGATGTGGCAGTCTGCTTCCATAAAGATTTCAGCCTTGGAAACCCTGTGGGACAGTTCTACTCTGCCCTATAGGGTCTCTGTAAGTCGGAATCAACTCTATAGCAATGAAAGGTTGGGTTTTAAGACACACCCATGGCCTGAAGCTGCTTATGACCAAATGGACTCTGAACCTCTTTCCTAAACTTAGTAAATAACACAGTATTTAATATTAAAAGAGTAAGGATATTTGAGAAAACCAAGTAAAGACTGGATATGGCCTCTGTTCTTGGAGTCTTCACACTCCATTTGAGAGGAAAAGAAAAGGAAGCAACAACTCTGCCAGTCTCTTAAAATATGCTTTCAGGGATCCTAATCAATGGGATGGCCATAGCATTTATCATCTGTGATAGTCAACTTGACTAGGCCATGATCCTCAGCAGTTTGGCAGACACTCTGTATCATCCTCCACTTTGTGATCTGATATGAGCAGCCAATCAGTTGGAAGGGGAGTTTCCTTGAGGGTGTGGCCTGCATCCAATATATAAATGGATGTTCTGGCAAGGCTCTGTCTCCCTGGATCCTGCACTCTTTCCATTTGACCTCCAGTTATTGGGATGTGAGAAGCCTGCCACCTGCCCCCTGACCTACAGATTTTGGATTCACCAGCTCTGACAACTTGTGAGCCAGCAGTGAGCCTGACCCACAGACTTGAGACTTACCAGCCCCCATAATTGTGTGAGCCACTTCCTTGAAGTATATCTCTCCATATATGTATTTATATATATGCCTTACTGATTTTGCCCCTCTAGAGAACACAGCCTAAAACGTCATCCAAACCAAACTTTTAAGAAAGGGAAGGGACGTTATTAATGATCACATGAGGACAACAGATGTAAACCAGTACTATCTCAAACAAATTGATATGCGTGAACACCAGTCAATCACTGGACTCAATATGGGAGACCATCAATCTCTGGGAACCTGGGATAGCACATGTTACTTGAATTGTACTTTTCTTTCCCTCTGACTCCACTGTTATCCTTAGATGAAGTCGGTAATTTAAACTATCCTCCTCTCAGGGGAAGATCCTTCCCTATCCACTGTTACTTTGGGAGGATATAAGGGAAGGATGCTGATGGCTGCCTGCAGCAAAGCCTTGATTCAGGTGCAGCCCTGACTTAGTCACTGCCCTTCCTAAGAGGATCATGGACTCTCCTTCAAAGAGATCACCAGCAAGCGGGTTCTCTTGCTGGACCACAGTAATACCATTGTATTTGTTCCATTCCATACCCCATCAAGATATTTTAGAATCTGGATTCCATGTTCCTAGCCTCCTTCTACAGTATGCCTAGACTAATATCCAGCAAGAATAAAAGTGTGTTTGTAAAAAATTAAAACTAAAAAAAATGTACACCTCCATTCATTCCATAAAGAATTTGTGGTTTGCAAAGCATGTTCATCATTGTTCTGGGTGAAAATGCTTAGAAATTTTTTAAGAAAGAAAGAAGAATGAAGGGAATGCTCATCAGATGACTTCAATTTTCTCAGGAAAATAAGAAGTGAGGTCATCTCTTGGGAGCTACGGGAGGAGGGTGGGATAGGATCCTTGGGAAATGAAAGGGCTTGGAAAGAGCATAGTGGAGAACATGAACTAGCCAAGACACAGACAAGGAGTGTGGAGTAGCAGTGGACCAACTCAACCAGCACTAGGTGAGCCACACAGCAGGGTTTCAAGGCTTTCCCAGGAGTGCTCAGCGAAGAAATTCTCACATCTAACTGATGCTCAAGTAGTGGCATCAACTGTTGACTCAGCAAATTTCTGTCAACTAAAAAATGCTCTAAATTGCAAATGAATATAAGGAGACATGTTCAAAAACGTTCACTGTAGAAATGTTTTGAACAGAATAAAAGTGGAAATGATCTAATCCCATCAGTAGGAGAATGGATAAATTCATGGTTTAGATACAATAGAAGACTATTATACGCCTACAATGAACAAACGACCAGTATCAGCATGGATATACATCAAAACTATAATGCTGGGTAAAAAAACAGCACATACAAATGGACAGATATACTCTGAAGTCATTTATGTAAATGTGAAACACACACATACATATATATGTAGTAAAAGATAAGAAACATGCTCAAGAATGATACCAACTTCAGAGTAGAAGATGAAGGTATGGGGAGAAGGTAGGACTTCAGCTATATAGTTAATGTTTTCTTTCTTTAAGAATGTAACATCTAAACAGGGAGGACATTATAGATGTTTAAATTATTCATTATTAACCTTTTCAAATTGTAACTGAATTCTACTTAAGTTAGAGAAGCGAGATGAAATGGATGAGAGAGCCCTAGACTTAGAGCTGAGAAGAATCTGGCTTTAGTCCCAGCTCTGCCACTGACCACATGGCCTTGGAAAAATCATCAGCCTTTCCAAGGTTCCGTTTCTTCATCTGTGAAATGAGGATAATGATTTTATTTGGGCCAACTCATAGAATTTCAGATTCTTGCCAAAAGATATAACACTTCTCTGCTGCACATTTAAAAACAAAAAAAAAAAACTGGATTACAAGAAGTAACATTCACAAAGGAATGCCTGAAAGCCTGAGAGTCCACCCATTTCTTAATGTTGTCTTTGGATCCTGTCCAGCCAGCAGGGAGCTGTGAGCCCCAATTGCATTGTTTTATCCCCTTGAGAACAGCTTTTATTAAAATGTATTCTGGTATAATCCCGTAAGCCTTGCCGTGCAGGATATTATAGGAAACAGCCAAGAGAAACCTACCATTGTATTTTTTATATGGGAGTTCAGGAATACACAGTCCTAAAGCACCCCGTGTTCCTTTTCGGAGGACACAGTGGAAAATTCTCTCAGGTCTCAGTACCAAGAAAAACTGTGATCTTGAACATCTATTTTTTTTAGTCTGATGATCATGTTATTTTTGTAAACATAGTTTCCCCCTGTTCTTTGGCTGCTATAACCCATCTCCAGCAACAACAGATGATCTTATGGCAAATAAACTGCTTTAACACTGGCTTTACCCATCAACCCTTATTTTTCTTTCACTCCAATGCCTTCATCTATTTTTTATTCTGTTGAATTTTGTGTGTGTCTATAAACTAAATCAAACTTTCTCTGGAATAAGGGAGAATAAAAAAAGTTAAATTAACTCACAGACTTGTAAGGGCCTGATGAGATAATACATGTAGCATGTTGAAAATTATAAAATGAGATACAAACATAAATTGTTATTCATTGATGAGCAAAAAAAAAACAATTGTTAGTAGAAAATGGAAGTTTATGTGCTTTGAATAAATGAGACTATTTTAATATAGGCCAATGCCAAGTCACCTCAAGACATCTAGATTCTAGTTCTAAGCTCTAGGAAAAGACCTAATATGTAAACAACATGGTAAAGCATCCACAAAACACTATGAATGGTTTTGTCACTACTCTGTCACTTCTACCAGGTTCTGCTTGTCCCTATGTCATCAATCTTATACTAAGTGCATGTCACCTGTAGTCTCAGTCCCACAGAGACCCTGAATAAATGAAGAGTCTTGCCTAAAACTAGTGGATTAACATTGCCTCCAGTGGGGTGTGGAGCAGTGAGAGGCAGAATCAGTAGGCACTGAGGGGCATAAGAAATTAATTTACTATTATGCATAAGAAAACATATTTGTAAGAATTCTTCACACTCAAGAATATTTTTCTTTATGATTATATTCCTCATGAACATATTTTTCTCCAATATCTTCTTTCTCTGCCTCTCCCCTATCTCCCCATTCTCTGCCCCTCAACCTCCTCCTTGGAGATCAGCAGTCCAGGCTCTGCAGTGTGTTTTCATCCCACTCTGTCCCAGCTCCCTCCTGCTGTAACACAGCAAACAAAATTAAAAGTCCATAAAAATGCCAGCATACACAAATGAAAAGAGGCCACCTTAAACATCACATATATCTTCAAAAAGCTGCTAAAACCATCCTCTTACACAAAACTGCTATAAACTTTCTGCATATGCAAAAGATACAAGTAATTAGGTCAGTTTGCCATTCAGTAAATTGGTTTCAGGTGAATTGGCATTCTTCCCCAAAGAAGTGGCTAACTGACTAACAGACCACTTATTCCTGGTCCCCACTCCAGGAATAACCTCAGCCCCGCACCCTAGTCAAGCCCACTGGAGCCCTGACTCCCACTGCCTAGCTCCTATCAGCCACTTCCGACACTTTATGCTGGAGTCCGCTGCAAACATCCATCCCTTGCATCAATTTAGAGGCTCACAGTCCTGAACATTAACTTGAAATGCCAGTTAACACGGAGAAACCTCTTTTTGAGAAGGCCTACCAGTGGGCCCACCCTGCCCTATGGAGCAGACCACTAGGCCCTGGGTCTTTTTCTGATTCTAGACTGTGAGCTCTTTGAGTAGGGACTATGTCTGGTTAGCTGTTGTATCCTATCATCTCACATAATGGGCGGTACACAATAGGGGCATAATCAAAGATTAAATGAATGACCAAATAAACAAACAAACTGGAACCATGTTACTGAGACACTGTTTCTACAACTCTTAGGTCCCCCGTAGGAGTTCCCCCGTACAATTTTCTTTTCCTTTCTTTATGTTTTTAGAATTTAGCACTAGGAAATACTTCATTTCCTTTGAGAAACAGATTCAGTTTCTGTTGTTTTGTTCTATTGTTGTTGTTTTCCTTTCTGACATTAAGAACCATATAATTAATGTTCCTTTTTCACTTGTACTGTCCAGAAACACAGGGCCAACTCTGAGGTCCAATTACAGCAATTGTGTAGGGTCTTGTTATGCTTGTTTTTCCCTGGTCCTTGTCTTGTCTTTTTGAGTTTTTCTTTATTTCAATTTGTTATGTTTTTTATTGATGTATAATACCTGATTTTATACATATTTATGTGATCACCTTAAATCCTTTGTGAATAAGTAGGTAATGAATAAATGAAAAAAACTAAGTAAATAGATAAGCAAGCAAACCAAAACTCAGAAAGTATACCTTACCAAAGATATAGTCTTCACATACACACAAATAAAATAATAATTTTTAGGCTCAGGTTTTTCTGAGTTACAGGAGACTAAAAAAACTATTATAATTTTCTCCTTGAATATCTCTTCTTGAATTGCTAGACTTTCTTGCATTTTTGAAAAGATTTTTTTTCTCCCCAAAAGGCCAGGTCAGAGCTCCATATTGGAAGCCAAATTGCCCTTATATGTCTTCCTGAATGTATTTTAGGTAAAATGCCAATTTCTGCTTGTACTGATTTTTTTCTTTTTTCTTTTGCAAAGGAACCTTGGACCCAAACTATTCTTGGATTGAGGAATTCTGTTAGATTTACAAAGCTAAACTAGTCCTACTGAACTGTGGTCAAAAGGGCTGCAAGTACACGTTGGCAAAATTTTGAGAACAGAAACGGCTGAAATGGTTGGGAAAATATGTGCAAAGTCTCACTGTGATTAAAGTATTTCGAATAACATAACTGTACAAGCATTTTTACACGTTTCTGTTGGATAGCACTTCCTCACTGATGAAGGATTGGTTGTTTTGAAAATTCCAAATAGTAGTCTTTCCAAGGTATTTAAAAGAAATATTTCTACATTTGAAATGTTTGCTAGCAAAGACTTACAGCGGCCAAAAATATATTGGCTGCTAAAATGAAAAGGTTGTTTCTGAAATGTACTATTTCTTTAGAAAAATATTTGCCAATTTTAGTGACAGCTGCAAAGATGCTTTCACACTCAGAAATTAATTTGCTATTAAAAACAAGCAAAGGCAGTGATTTGATTTTGCCTCTTGGCCTGCACCACTGTAGCTGACCCAAATTACACACGCCTTTATCAACAGAGGCACCAGCTGCTGCCTGGCCATTCGTTCTGTTTCACTGTGTTGACTTACAGAGGAAATGAGCAAAATCAACTTTCTTCAGATAAGTGTCTGTTTTCTTATAATAATCAAGTCTCACTACAATCCTCAATCGTATGCATACGATTGCTAAGTTTCTTGCATAATTTAGAAGCCTTCTGGTCCAATTTTATTCTAGTATCAGGGCTTAAGATAAATATTATGAAAACATGAACCAAATTCATGGAGATCTGAGAGTTCCAGATGGGATGATATTAACTCATTCATTTAACAAATATTGGCTGAATGACTACTATTTGCCAGGCACTGTATTAGGCACCAAGGAGCCCTGGTGGCACAGTGGTTAAAGTGCTTGGCTGCTAACTGAAAGGTCAGCGGTTCGAACCCACCAGCCACTCCACAGGAGAAAGATTTGTCAGTCAGCTTCCATAAAGATTTACAGCCTTGGAAACCCTATGGGGCAGTTCTACTGTTACCTACAGGATTGCTGTGAGTCGGCATCAACTCAACAGCAGTGGGTTTGGTTTTGGTATTGGTATTAGGCTCTGGGGCTGCAAAGATGAATAGGCAGGAAATGCTTTCCAGACACAGGAATAGAGTGCTCGAGGAGCATAAATGATAGCAGTAACTAATTGCCTGGGGGAGTCCAAGAAAGCAAGGCTTGTCATAACAGGCATAATTGGAAAAGGAGCAATCTGTAGCTCCCTACCATCAAGATTTCGCTGCTAGAGGAGGGAGGGCCTAGTAAATGTAGACTGGTGAATGAGAAGGCTGGCGAGCACAAGTGAGGCTAGTCAAGAGTGAGTATACCTAAACCAAACCCGTTGCCGTCGAGTCAATTCCAACTCACAGCGAACCTACAGGACAGAGTAGAACTGCCCCATAGGGTTTCCAAGGAGTGGCTGGTGGATTCGAACTGCCGACCTTCTGGTTAGCAGCTGAGTTCTTTAACCACTGCACCACCAGGGCTCCAAGAGTGAGTACAACCATTAATCAGTGCGATAATAAGTTGTTTCTCCAATCTACCGGAACAGAGACAAGTTTTAAGAAACTTATCCAGGTATTTTTACAGTGTGAAAACTGTAAGGATAAAAAGTCAAACGATAGTTCAAACTTATTTTCTACAAAATGGAATACAGATTTTATTTACTTTTAAGAGGATGCTTTGCATTTTAAAATATGAGTTTATTTAAAAAAATTGTGAGTGCCACAAAAAACTAAAAATAAGTCTATCCATAGCCCCACCTTCCAAATACCATGACTCCTATTACTTTAGTGAATTTTTAGACAATTTCTTAATCTCTATCACAGGCTTTTAATTTTGTTTTTGCAGAACTGTAATTATACCACAAATATTTTGATTCTGCGAAATAGTAAGCATCAGAATTTCCATGTTATTAGTTTCCATAACATTATTTTAAAGCCTGGATTATATCTTGATGGTGCACTAAAAAAGTGAATTAAAAAAGAGAAGCAAGAGTTAGTCACCCAAAACTTCTTAAGAAGTTCAGAGAAAATGTTATTGTTCAGTTTTCATTCGCTTATTAACTAGTCAGTAATTTGCCCAAAAAGTATCATCGTGTAATTTGTACGTTCAGGCACTATGCTGGGAAGTCAGCAAGATAATCAATGCTTGGGAAAACAAACTCCAGGATAAGAGGGATACATGTTATCTCACCTTACTTGATTTCTGGCCATTGTTACTGCTGTGTTTTGCTCTGTGCTGTGTAGATTAAGTAAAATAATTGAGTGAGTTATACTATGAGACTAATTTTCAGTAGGGCAGGGATGAAAGATGAGTAGCAGTAACAAGGACCTAGGCTCCTCTGGACTAGAATTCAACCAAGTCTGACCTCAAGGTCCCTGCCGTTGGTGAGAAGCAAGGACCAGCACACACCAGTCGCTGGCTGGCTATCAAGGGAAGGCCAGTACTTCCAATTCTGGCCTGGGATACCTGAAGCCCCACTAAATCTATCTGGGAAATAGAATGCTCTTGTAGGAGGCAATGTCATGTAGCAGAATTATTCCTAGACTGAGTTCCAGTTCTCGTTCTGTCCCAAGCGTAGAGAATGCATGTAACATACGTGAACCCTAGTTTTCTCATCCAAAACCTAAAGGTGGAGCTAAACACTCTCTAAGAGCCCTTCCAGATAAATAAGTCTGTGATTTTATGATGCTATAAAAAACAGGGCTTACGGTCCACAAAAGGGCTATATCCAACCACCTCTCCAATTTTTAAGCACACTTCAAACACCAAACCAAAAAAAAAAAACCAAACCCGTTACCACTGGGTTGATTCCAACTCATAGAGATCCTATAAGACAGAGTAGAACTGACCCATAGGATTTCCAAGGCTGAAATCTTTACAGAAACAGACTGCCAGGTCTTTCTCCCACAGAGTGGCTGGTGGGTTCAAACTGCCAACCTTTCAGTTAGCAGCCTAGCACTTAACCACTGTGCCACCAGGGCTCCTCTTTCAAATACCAGGAACATAGAAAACACAGTTCCTTGCTGCTCTGGAAGGGATATATCTTCCAGTTCAGCCACTGAGCTATCCCAAGTTGTGGTAAATCTTCAGTCTGGCTGGCAACGCCAATGAGACAGGGTGGCAATGCCAATGAGACAGGCTTGGGTTCCTTCTGTAGAATAATCAGCTGTGTGCTCTTCCACAGCCACAGGCAGAACGCTTTTCTCAAGGGGCCACAGTGCGGGGTTCCAGAGTGGGGTGCCTGATCAGTTCAAATTCATCTTTCTAATGGAAAAGTTCAAAGTACCCTCTTAAGTGGCCAAAGATCACACTTTTCTCATTCTAAGACATTCTCTGACAGTATGGAAAGTAGAGATCAAATTCTCTTTATTATTGAGAAAATACTCTTTATTTTTTTTCAAAATGATTATTTCCATAATGTTAGGATTTTCTTTATAAATTCTCTAATAATTAGAGAATAGCCCATAGCATTTAAAACACAAAATTAATAAGACTACCACTTCAACACAACAGTTAAGTGCTCGGCAACTAACCGAAAGGTTGGCGACTGGAACCCATCCACCAGCTCCATGGGAGAAAAGACCTGGTAATATGCTTCCATAAAGACTAAAGCCAAGAAAGCCCTATGCGGGAGTTCCACTCTGTCACATGCGGTCACTATGAGTCATAACTGACTCAACAGCACCCAACAACAACAACCACTTCAGTAACTACAAACTATTCTGTCAATTTAGATACCTAATTACAAAGTATAAAATCGTCAGTAGTTAAACCAATATTGACACTGAACCTGTTATTTACACAGTGTAATCTTAAAATCATTTCTGCTCTACCTGCCTCTGAAAATCAAAGTCTATGACTAAAGAAGAAAACTGCAAACAATAAACAAGTGGAAAACAGAGCACGCCATTTCAACCTGCCTTCCAAGAATTATAATCAATTATTCCTTAAAAAAAAATTTACTTTTGTGAAGTTCATAGTCAAAAAAAAAAAAAAAGAAGTACCATTAGTTCTCAACTGTCCAAGCACACACGTTCCTTTTGGTACATTAGTCAGAGTCCCCTCCCCTGACCAAGGACAGCAAAACAGAAGTGAGCAGTTTGTATATCTGCCTGTATGTACACCTCTGTAGGTACTGTGCCGATCTGTGAGTCTTTCGGCCGGCATTTGGAATCCTATTTGAGACAGAGGCGATAGGGGTTATTAAACCTGCTTACATCCTGCGACATGGCATCATTATCTATCTGTGTTAGTGCAACACAGGAAGTTGTAAGGCTCAATCACGTGAGTGTAAAGCAACAAGATCCCATGATGATGAGAGAGTAATGGTAAAACAAAGAAAATCAGCATCTGTTTACCTTGTTTATTCTCGGAACAGCATCCCTTAGCTTCACTTAGGCATTCATTAGACTATAAACACCCCAGGGGTGGAAACTAATATCTTTCATCTCTATGTCCCTAGAACTTAACCGAAAGCTGACACATAGCAAGTGTTCAATAAACATAAGCAGAATATTTTTGCATGAACATATAGCTAACTGCATACTGGAACAGCTCTACCTCAGCATCTCAGTTCAAGATCTTCAAAACAGAACAAATGAACGCACTTCTGGTCATGAAGGAGTTCTAGAACCCAGAATTAACCTTCTGTGAACAATTAGAAAATTGAGGTGGGGTGGGGAGGGATATAGGAAACATTATTTTGAGCCTCCAAAGGGCAGTGAAGTGGTGTTATTCTCTAGAGAAAGGAAACAAAAAAGGTAAGCTCTATGACTGCCCGTGCTTTCCACCTGGAGCCAATTTCTAGACTCCAGAGCATCAAGGGGAACTCACTCAGGTTGGAATTTGGGAGGACTGAGGTGGCTACAGCAGGGAAGGAAGGACTGGGTACAGGAAGAAAGTGAGCTGCAAAGCAGGCTCAATAACAGCCTCTACCAACCCTCCAGGGAGATTTGAAGTAAGAATGGTCCTTCGGACTTGTAGTAAGTTGAGCAAAGATGGTCTGGCCTTTATATCCCCACTTCAATCAGTCTCTGGATGTGGGACCCTCCATTCCCACCTCACCCCTGGGCAGGGGCACAACCTTGGGAAAGGTGGTTCTCTACAGCTGAGGAAATCCCTAAAGGGACTGAAAGCAACTCCGAGAGGCTAGGCAACAAGGACTTCCTTGAAGGAGGATGTGGACAGCGCATTGTCCAACACAGTGAGTTCTTAAAGTCATCAGTCTGGTTATTTCACTTCCCTGCTTAAAACATGTCAAAGGCTCCCCAACACCTACACAGTATACAAAGCCCTTTAAGATAGGGGACTTTCCTACTTTTTCATCTCAATCTCAACACTGTCCACATAGGCCTCAAGGCTACAAACATGGCAAATGAATTGCACTTCTCTTTAATCATCCATGTTGTCTCTCACTTTCTTGTCTTTGCACATGCTGTTTCTTCTGCCCCATCCACCTGGATAACTCCAACTCACACACGTGGAGTAAGGGGATCTGCCTTTGTGCTCCCAAAGCACTCCATCTAAAAAAAAATCAAACCTGTGGCTGTCCAGTCAATTCTGACTCAAATTCAGCACATCAACCACAATGGTTAGGTCTCTGGGTCTAAGATTCAAATTGAACCAAAAGCTCTGCTTTCTTCTTTAGAACACCAAATCTCATACAAAGTAGGTACTGAACAAATGTGCAAGGAGCTGACACAGGGGCGGATGGATAGAATCATTAAGCAGTCTCACTAGGTACCTCCTAGCTAGCTTTTCAGTTTCAGCTAAAGCTACTATTGGTCTCTTCAGAAGAAACGCCTTTTCAATGGAGACCCGGGGCATCTCATTGACATT
Organism: Trichechus manatus latirostris; assembly: GCF_000243295.1. NCBI lineage: Eukaryota > Metazoa > Chordata > Mammalia > Sirenia > Trichechidae > Trichechus > Trichechus manatus. The sequence goes on along the minus strand of NW_004443946.1, from coordinate 15,956,071 downwards.
GTACTGATAGTCATTTCTTCCCCATGCCCAGAAGGCTGGGGTACTCCTTTGCTCTCTAATCCTAGAAATTTTACTCCACTCTGGTCAATGGCAAGTCCTAGTTTCTCCAACAATTTAACCTCAATATTCTGTCTTCAGTCTTTTTGAGATGGTCTAGGAATAAAAAGATGCTCACACTGTTCTCTGGTCCTGACATTCTGGCTGTGGATCCTCTTTAAACTTTGACTTCCAGGCTATATTTCATATCCTGGGCCAGGCTAAGGGACTTGCCTCTCACCTCTCCACTTGGGTAATCCTCCTCCACCCACTGCCCCTTCATAAAACTCTCTTCCTGATACTACAATTTTTTTTTTTTTTTCATTTCAAAGCAATTCACTAGCTTCTGTACATTAAACAATATATACAATACTACATTTAATTTATTATAGAAAACTTCAGACTATTATCTAGGATGTTGTTGTTAGGTGTTATCAAGTCGGTTGTGACTCATAGCAACCCTATGTACAACATAATGAAACACTGCCCAGTGCTGCACCATCCTCACAATCACTGCTATGTTTGAGCCCATTGTTGCAGCCACTGTGTCAATCCATCTTGTTGAGGGTTGTTACGGATTGAATTGTGTCCCCTAAAAATGTGGCTAGGCCATAATTCCCAGTATTGTGTGATTGTCTACCATTCTGTCACCTGATGTGATTTTCCTATGTGTTGTAAATCCTACCTCTATGATGTTAATGAGGTGAGATTAGCTGTAGTTATGTTAATGAGGCAGGACTCAATCTACAAAATCAGGATGTGTCTTAAATCAATCTCTTGTGAGATATAAAAGAGAGAAGCAAGCAGAGAGACATGGGGACTTCATACCACCAAGAAACAAAAGGGGCAGAGCATGTCCTTTGGACACAGCGTCCCTGCACTGAAAAGCTCCTAGGCCAGGGGAAGACTGATGACAAGGACCTTCCCCCAGAGCCGACAGAGAGAAAAAGCCTTCCCCTTGGAGGTGGTACCCTGAATTTGGACTTCTAGCCTCCTAGACCATAAGAGAATAAACTTCTCTTTATTAAAGCCATCCCCTTGTGGTATTTCTCTTATAGCAGCATTAGATAACTAAGACAAGGCTCTTCCTCTTTTTCTTTGAAGTATTGACACTCTACTTTAGCAAGTCCTTCTCCAGGGACGGGCCCTTCCTGATAATATGTGCAAAATATGTGAGACAAAGTCTCGCCAACTTCGCTTCTAAGGAGCATTCTGGTTGTACTTCTTCCAAATCAGATTTGTTCATTCTTCTGGCAGTCCGTGGTATATTCAATATTCTTCTCTAACACCACAATTCAAATGCATCAAGTCTTCTTTGGTCTTCCTTATTCATTGTCCAGCTTTCGCATGCATATGAGGTGACTGAAAATACCATGGCTTGGGTCAGGCACAACTTAGTCCTCAAAGTGACATCTTTGCCTTTTAACATTTTAAAGAGATCTTTTGCAGCAGATTTGCTCAGTGCAATATGTCATTTGATTTCCTGACTGCTGCTTTCATGAGTGTTGACTGTGGATCCAGGTAAAATGAAATTCTTTACAACTTCAACATTTTCTCCATTTATCATGATGTTGCTTATTGGTCCAGTTGTGAGGATTTTTATTTTCTTTACGTTGAGGTGTAATCTATACTAAAGGCTGTAGTCTTTGATCTTCATCAATAAGTGCTTTGTTTTCAGCAAGCAAGGTTGTGTCATCTGCATATCGCAAGTTGTCAACGAGTCTTCCTCCAATCCTGATGCCCCATTCTTCTTCATATAGTCCAGCTTCTCAGACTAGTTGCTCAACATACAGATTAAGTATGGCGAAAGGATACAACCCTGATGCACACCTTTCCTGATTTTAAATCCCGCAGTATCCCCTTGTTCTGTCCGAACACTGCCTCTTGGTCTATGTACAGGTTCCTCATAAGCACAATAAAGTGTTCTGGAATTCCCATTTTTCACAATGTTATCCATAATCTGTAATGATTCAGATTCACACAATCAAATGCCTTTGAGTAGTCAATAAAACATAGATAAACATCTTTCTGGTTTTGTCCGCTTTCAGCCAAGATCCATCTAACATCAGCAATGGTATCCTTTGTTCCATATCCTCAAGGGATATCACTGTCTAGGATACATTCCCCAAATTCAAAATACTTCGCGGGGAGGGAATATTCATAGCCTAATGTTATCTTTCTCTTCCTTTTTTTCTTTTTTTGCATTCTCAGCCTTTATTAACTAGCACTTCCTCATATTTAGAGTACAATAAAAAGAGATTATAATAATAGGGACTCCGAAGCTTTGCAATATCCCAAGAAATTACAAACCATTAAAGAAAAATTCAGTTGTGTTTAATATGTTTATAATATTAGCAGACTAAGTCTATGAAAACTAGCACTCTAAGTATGCCGGGTCTGCTTAACTCTCCATTAATTAGAGTATGTAGCTATCTAGAACATTTTGTTCCTCAATCATACCAGAGAACAGGCAGAGTGGTTAAAGATACAGGTCTATATCCCAGAAGACTCACTTTAGGCAAATTATATTAGCAAGATTTTCAGCAACGTTGATAAGAGCTATTGATTCCCCCCAGAAGGATAGCAAAATATAGCTAATGCCTGACAGTACTGTTCATTTATAACTAATAAATACCAACAGTGAAAACACGTCTTTCATTTCCTTCCCCGGAAAGTAAAACTGAACGATAAAATAGACAAAGGCAACAGATTTAGGGAACAAATAA
>NW_004443946.1:15904008-15941227 GCF_000243295.1 Trichechus manatus latirostris | reverse complement strand
TGTTAACCAATGTCATAAAACAACATGTATACTTCTGTTACATGAGAAACTATTTGTTCTGTAAGCCTTCACCTGAAGTACAATAAAAAAAAAATATTAAAAAAAAAAAAGAATATAAACACATCCACAAAGTAACCAGTTCTTGAATAATCTAAACTTGATTATAATCTCTCCTATAACATACATGCTCAAACATACTTTGCCCTTTTCTGTGTTTATTTAAAGTGGTTTGGTTATACACAGATCTATCATAAAATTTAATAAAACATCTACAAAAAGCAAGCCGCATTCCAAACATCCAAGGTCAAAAACTGCCCACAAAGATTCATGAACAAATGGAACTCATGGAACGCAGATGATTCCTTAGGCTCTACCATCATAGGACTAAACTTGGTTGAAAGGACATCACAATGAATATATACCCACACAGTCAGTACAAAGATTGAGTATTCAAAACTAAATTTACTCACTGTATACATTCAGTAACAGAGAGAAAAGAAAAAGGAAGCTATCTAAGAGAAGTTAATCTGAATGAAGATTATGATAAGAAGTCAATTCTTGCCTGTTCTAAACTTTATGCTGTAATAAAATTAGAGCAAAAAAACACATGCTCGACACTGAATTTTAAAATACAAAAAAAGGAAAATTGAAGCATATTTACCAATAAAAAATAATACCTAATTCATGATAAAATAGAGTGCTTATTGTACACTAAGTATTTTACATACATTTTACCATTTAATTCTCATAAAAATTCTCTGACACTGACACTATTAATAACACCAATCTGCAGCTGAATCCAAGGCTCAGGGACGTGAAGGGCCGTATCTGAAGTGGCTCAGCCAGTGAACTGGCTCTTAGAGCTTTATCTGTCTTACTCTCAAGTTCACAGTCTCAACTTCAATTTCACATAATCCCAAAATGAGATGTCAGGATAAGTAAACTTTTCAAGTAATGGTATAGTTTACTCTTTTAATGACATCAACTTTTGTTTTTAACCACAATGATGGAAATTCTGACCCACTAAATATGGTATACGGAATAGATTTGTTTTCTTTGTTGACTTAAAATTATTAACATTAACTACTGCACTCATCTCTAATTAAAACTATGTATAAAACTATATAAAGGAGCCCTGGTGGTGCAGCCGTTAAGCACTTGGCTGTTAACCGAAAGGCTAATGATACAAACCAGCCACTCTGCAGGAGAAAGATGTGGCAATCTGTTCTGTAAAGGCTACAGCCTCGGAAACCCTATGGGGCAGTTTTACTCTGTCCTACAGAATCGCTATGAGTCAGAATCAACTAGGTGGCAACGGGTTTGTTTTGGGCTTTATGGAACTCTATCCACTACCCGTCTGTCAGTTTGTCATACTGTGGTGACTTGTGTGTTGCTATGATGACGGAAGCTATGCCACCAGTATTGCTAATAGCATCAGGGTCAACCATGATGGACAGGTTTCAGCAGAGCTTCCAGACTAAGACAAACTAGGAAGAAAGGGCTGGCAATCTGGCTCCAAAAATTAGCCAATGAAAACCTTAAGAAGTACAACAGAACACTGTTCAACTCGCTTGCTTTGGATACATCGTCAGGAGGGACCAATTGTTACAGGAGGACATCATGTTTGGCGAAGTAGAGGGCCAGTAAGCGTAACAAAGATTCTCAGTAAAATGGATCGGCACAGGAGCTGTAACAATGGACTCAAACATACCAACAACTGTGAGAATAATGCAGGACCAGGCAACATTTCATTCTGTTGTACATAAGATCACCGTGAGTCAGAATCAACTCGACAGTAGCTGTGATGGTTCAGATTATACATCAACTTGGCTAGGCCATGATTCTCAGTGGTTTGGCATATATGATGTAATCATTATCCATGATGTGATCTGTTGTGAGCAGCCAATCAGTTGAAAGAACAGTTTCCTTGGGGGTGTGGCCTGCATCCAATATATATGGATGTTCTGGTAAAACTCGTCCTCTCTTGATCCTGCATCTGACTCGTTGTCCTCTGACCTCCAGGACTTGGGACGTGAGCCAGCAGCCTACTATCTAACCTGCAGATTTTGGGATCAGCCACCTCCCGCAGCCCCATAAGCCAGCAGCCTGCTGCTGACCTGTCCATTTTGGGTTCGTCTGCCCTTGCAACCATGTGAGTCAGGAGAGGCCTCCAACCTGACACATGACCCACAGATCTGGGACTTGCCAGCCTTCACAACTGCATGAGCCATTTCCTTGAAATAAATCTCTCTGTATATGTATTTATACACACACACACACACACACACATATATATATTATATATATATATATATATATATATATATATATATATATATATATATATATATATATATATATGCTTCTCTGGTTTTGCTCCTCTAGAGAACCCAGCTAAGACAGCAGCTATCAATGTATAGAACTTTATCCAGCTCCTCATTAAATATGCCCAAATTCTGACATTTTTCAGGATATAAAGAACTGCTTCTTGTCCTGCCTCTGCCATGTATCCAAGCCACAACTATGAGCAGGCTGCTGCTGCTGCCAGAGCTTCTGCTCGCTCTGCTATAAAACAGAGACACAGGGACACACCTGCCTCTTAGAGTTTGCTACAAAGCTCCAATGAAATAATACAAGCATGATGAATAAACAGTACACTGCCACGGGGTTGTAGGCTTTATTACTTCCCTTCAGTGACATGCTTGGATTTTAACCACTTTTGCTCAGGTATGATTCTAAAGAGAAATGAGATGCACATATGGCTAACAGTCTCCATAATTCAACAGTCTGCCTGCCTGGCCAGTCAGAAGTATGTTACAGTTTTGCAGTGATGAACGTCAGTAATTTTACTTTTTGTTTTTAATAGCTTCTGCAAGGCCACAGCACTAAAGCTATGAGAAACTTGTGTTTCCTCGAGTGATGCAAATAAGTACTATCTTAACCACTGACAACTGCACGAAATGAAGCAAAAGATTCCTTGATATGACAGACTAATTCACTGAGTCAAGAATTAACTCAAGATTTTTTCCCATTTTCCTAGAGAAATTAAGCTGCTATATCTATAACAAAAATGGTCAAAATTCTTATTCTACCGCATTATAAACCAACTGTCAAGTCGATTCCAACTCATAATTGTGACCTATAGTCAGGATCACTATGAGTTGGAATCAACTCGACTGCAGCACATTTGATTTGTTTTGGAGCCCTAGTGGCACAGCAGTTAAGAACCTGGCTGCTAACCAAAAGGTTGGCAGTTCAAATCCACCAGCCGCTCCTTGGAAACCCTATGGAGCAGCTCTACTCTGTCCTATAGGGTCACTATGAGTCAGAATCGACTTAATGGCAAAGAGGTTTTTCTCACAATATACCTGAAAGTAACCAAACACAAAAAACAACCATCATGTGAACAACTTCATAAATAATTTAAATATATAAAAAGTTTCCTCAAAAAAACATAAACCAAACTCAAACACATATGAACAGATAATTTACATAGGAGGAAATATAAATACTAACCAAAAACATGCAAAAATGTTTACCTTCCCTAGTAGACAAAGGGACTGACAGACCTCTACACTATGTTATACTATGTATATAATAACCCTTTGGGACATCAGTATGGTGATATTTGGCTTGCATCATAAAAATGCTCATTACAATTTGATCCAGTAATCCCACTCCTGGGAATTTATCCTAAGTAAGTAAGTAGTTAGAAACAGAAAGCTACATAGGTGACACAATAAAACATTTTTTAAAAAATACCTTGAAAAAGATAAATCAAAGTATAATATGAAAAAATATCTCAAAGACAGACAATAAGCAATATGGGTTAAAAGAATATGAACAACTCAAGATGCTTAATAATATGTGACACGCCAAATTGTTAATCCTTTTCAGGAATGTATTTCAGGTGTTGAGTGAAAGTTTCAAAGACTGAGGGGAAAAAAATTAAAATTCTTCTAAATGCCAAAAAAAAGGTATATAGGTGACTATGAATCCTCAACAATATAAGAAAGTTTTGCAAATTTTGGTATATCAATGTGAAAAGTAAATTTTAATCAAAACAAAACTGATCATTATTAACTCTATAGAAGCTATTTAAAAAGGAAATACCAAGATAATGGAATATAATCTATGTTCAGTAGGAATGCAGCTCATAAATATGTATACTAAAAGGAAAAGTACAAAAATACAGTTGTGTTAGAGTGAGATGACTTACGGAATTCTTATACAAAATCTTTTCGCCTGCTACTTCATCTCCGAATGAACAATATGTAACCTACACAATTTTTTTGAAACCACTTAACATCAACCTTCGTCACATCCCTTTCACCAGTTGGAACACACAAAATCTAGATTATGTGCCACTGTGGTATCCTTTGCTGGTTGGTCCTACAAACCTGTGAATCCCCACAGTAAGCTTTGCTAGTTAGTTCAATTCTCCTGAGCTGCTTTTTCAGACTAACTGAAACGTTTAATCTTATGGTATTTGTAAAATATGCTATCAGTAGAGTACTAAAAGTAAAACACCAATATTTCTGTCCTTTGTTGTGTATTTATCTGGATAAATTTAATTTTCCACCTTTACCTCGGACCTTGGAAGATGTAACTTTTGGAAGCCCCTTCCTTTCTCAGTGGAGTTACATAGTATCACTCTCCCTTTTCCCTCTGCACACAATTAATGCCAAAAAATCAACTGCTGTGGAGTCAATTCTGACTCACAGTAACCCTATAAGACATAGCAGAACTGCCCCATACGGTTTCCAACAAGGCTGTAATCTTTACAGAAGCAGACTACCACATCTTTCTCTCGCAGAGCAATTGGTAGGTTCGAACCACCTTCCTTTTGGTTCGTAGTTGAGCACTTTAACCACTGTGCCACCAGGGCTCCACACGATTAACAGTCTATGTCAAATTGGCTTTTCCATCTTCTGGGTTCCTTTCTAGGATATACAAGCCCCTGGGGAGTCTTTCTTGGAAGAAATGAAAAGCTATGAACTATGGTAACTGTCAGAACCCAGGGGATGAGTCCCTTTGTGGGCTGTGGCTGCTCGTCTTGGGGATTTGTGGCCAGGCTCTCTGCAGGCTCTGCCTGTCTCCTCCCTCTACTCAGAGTTTAGGGTTCACTGGAGCTGACTCTGGGGCAGGTGATCTTTCAACTGGAGAAGATAAATTTTAGAGATGTTGGGCCTCCTTTCCCTGGCTAAGAGGGTAGGTATATTTGCAACAAGAAAAGGATTTTTAAACTAATCTTCTGATGAAACTTGCATGAAGGGCAGTTTCTCAATTTATCTTTTATTATTGAGACAAATTAACCCTAACTCAGGGTTGGGACAGATAATGAAAAGGTTCTTCAGCTTTTCCCATCACGGTCTTCTTAGCTCATGAGGCAATCATGACTCTTTTAAACTCCTTAGCAACTTACAGGTATAGAAACAGACTGCTCGTATGTACACTCCTTCTCTTAGAAGACAACATCATTCTTTATCCACCTTTTCTTATGCCCTGGTGGTGCAGTGGTTAAAGTGCTTGGCTGCTAACCAAAAGGTTAGTGGTTCAAACCCACCAGCCGCTCCACAGGAGAAAGATGTGACAGTCTGCTTCCATAAAGATTTACAGCCTTGGAAATTCTATGGGGCAGTTCTACTCTGTCCCTACACGGTCGCTATGAGTCAGAATCGATGGCATTATTTAATGAGTTGGATGAAACAGTATTTAAAAATTATGCCTAAATTCTCTTGATTGCTGCTTTAAATTAAGTGATTCAGCAGCAGAAACCGACAAAGAGCAGAAATCCAGAGGGAGCAAGTGTCAGTAAATCATATCTTGATTCCTGTGCGGTCCCAAATATAAAAAAAATTGACCAACTTCTCTAGACAACCAACCAACTTTTCCCTGTCCTGTAAGGGTATCGTCACCCCCACGAAGGCCAGTTACCAGGGTTGCAAGATCATCAGGTTGTATGGATGTATCAAGTACTTGCCAACGAGACCTAGACATCCCAGTCCCACAGGACAGTCGTGTTCATGTTCCCACATGTGCCATTTCCTGTTCACCCACCCCCTTCACCATCCAAAGGAGACTATGGGTGGCCAATTGAAGTGGTCCAGGCTATAAAATACAGAAAGATACACCTTGAGACAGACAGTCATAAAGTGGCATGATCAGGGAAACACAGGAATAAGAAAGCAAAGGAATACTTAGACATATTCATTATGAAAGATAAAATATGCCTCTTTGATCCCAAACTCCACTGTTAAACATCAAGTTCCAAATACTGGCTTTTAACAATACCACTGTAAGCCCAGGAAATCAGAACTGTGACACTTTGCCAGTGTAGATCTTTAGAAGCCTTCCATAATTTTATTTCAATTATAGTATCAAAACATGGAGAAGGTCCACATTTCCATTTCAATGGTCTTCTTAATCTCTATTAGGCAAATTATGAATATAGGTAACCAAACCAACCACCTCTCAGCAGGAAAAATGGAAACTCTCAGAAACCTGTTTCTACAAATCAATCCCAAAACCCTCCTGCCAAACATTTGAGTTATTCTTTCTAAACTTACAAAGTCTTGGCAGTGAGTGGTAATAAACTAAAAACGTAAAGTTTTAGTTACAGATCATAGTTCCTATTTTGACTAAAGGTCTAAGTCATAGACCGCCCATTTTTTCTTCAAGTTCCTTGGGCCTGCTATTTTTATATATGGAAACTGTCATGGGGAATCTTTTTCTAACCCTGAGGGCGTCCCATAATCTATTTACAGTGCTGGAAGTTTTCCAAACTCAAATATAATTTATTAGCAAATGTGGCTCTGCCATTTTTGATGACTGACAATTTTGGTTTTGTTTTTCTCTTATCCAAAGGGAAAATCAATTGTCTAGCAAATTAAAGTATTCTTCATCCTTTTATCCTTAGAGACGAAGGATCAAAACTGATTTAGATCTCAACTGGTCTATTTCTGGCTCTGCGTGGATATTAATCCTCAATAACAGGTTTGCTGGACTAAGTAACAGCCTGGGCATCCAAGGACAATGGTTTCTGATCCCTTTTATTCTTCGCTGACTCACAGGGAGGCCTTTAACAAGTCACTAGGTTGTCTTAGTTTCTTTGAGCAAAAAAGATGATTATCAAAGCAGTCAAAAAACATATTTTTTTTAATTAAGAAATACAGTGGTATCCACTATTGCAATTAAATAAGTTTTAAATAACCAACTCACTCTATAACCACCAAGTGCATACCTGTTCCTTCATAAAACACAGCCCTACTATATACTGGAGGGTCCCATGGGTAGCACAAACAGTTAAACTACTAGCTGAAAGGTTGGCAGTTTGAACCCATCCAGAGGTGCCTCAGTAGACAGTCCTGGTGATCTGCTTCAGAAAGCTCATGGCCTTGGAAACCCTATGGAGCAGTTGTACTTTGCAAACATGGGGTATCCATGACTTGAAATTGACTTGACAGCACCTAACACCACCACCACACTGGAATTCGGAACCAAGAAAAGAATACACTGTGTTGAACTGATGTTGTTGTTGTTGTTAGGTGCCAATGAGTTGGTTCCAACTCTTAGTGACCCTATGTACAACAGAACGAAACACTGCCTGGTCCCATGCCATTCTTAGAATCGTTGCTCTTTTTAAGCCCACTGTTGCAGCCACTATGTCAATCCATCTCGTCGATGGTCTTCCTGTTGTTTGTTGACCCTCTACTTTAACAAGCATGATGTCCTTACCCAGGGACTGGTCTCTCCTGATAACATGTCCAAAGTATGTGAGACAAAGTCTTGCCATTCTCACTTCTAAGGAGCTTTCTGGCTGTACTTCTTCCAAGACAGATTTGTTTATTCTACTGGCAGTCCATGATACATTCAATATTCTTAGCCAATACCATAATTCAAAAGCATTGATTCCTCTTCGGTCTTCCTTATTCATTGTCCAGCTTTCACATGCATATGAGGCAACTGAAAATATCGTGGCTTGGGTCAGGCACACCTTAGTCCTCAAGGTGGCATATTTGCTTTTTAACACTTTAAAGAGGTGTTTTGCAGCAGAGTTGCCCAATGCAACACATCGTCTGGATTTCTTGACTGTTGCTTCCACAGGCATTGACTGTGGATCCAAATAAAACAAAATCCTTGACAATGTCAATCTTTTCTCCATTTATCATGATGTTGCTTATTGGTCCAGTTGTGAGGATTTTTGTTTTCTTTATGTTGAGGTGTAATCCATACTGAAGGCTATGGTCTTTGGTCGTCATCAGTAAGTACTTCAAGTCCTCTTCACTTTCAGCAAGCAAGGTTGTGTCATCTGCACATCACAGGTTGTTAATGAGTCTTTCTCTAATCCTGATGCCACCTTCTTATTGAACTGATAATGAGACGTATTTGCCTAAGGCCCTGGAATCAGTATACAAGCAAGGGCTACTTAATGTTCTTGAGCACTGACAGCACTGGGACTTGAGGAACTCTCACCATCAGGGTTCCATTAGAGTTCGCAGGACTCCAAGGCTCTTGGAACTACTCCAGAGATCTGAATGTGGTCAGACCTTGGATTACTTCAAGTTCTTGGGGATTCAGGGTCTACCTGAGAGGTATCCATGCTGAGGGAATCTGGAGAGTCCAAGCCCCTAAGTATGAACCACCCTGCGAAATCCTATTGGCAAAAAGGAAGAGGGAGCAGAAAAAATAAGGCATTTTATTTTATGGATCATTCCAGTTAACTGGCCTAGGAATGTGTTCACTGCTTCTGTTCTACCTCCTAGTCCACTGCATAATGTCTGGTGTCTTAAAGGCTTACAAGCGGCCATTCGAGGTACAATTGGTCTCTATTTGCCTGAAGCAACAGAGGAAGAAGGAGAGTCAAGAATAAGAGGAGGAAATGGAATGTGTGGTTAAATGCCTCCTTTGCCATGAAACCAGAACTTGATGGTGCCAGGCTACCATTACTGAACACTTTGATCAAAGATTCTATAGACGAATCCTGATGAAAAGGGGGAAAGTGTAGAACAGAACTTACAAATCCAGACTTTCTAGAGCCACTGAGACTGGATGAACCCCAAAACTATCCCCTAGAGATAATCTTTAAACCTTAAACCAAAAATATGCCCTGAAGTCTTCTTAAAACCAAACAATAGTTTAGCTTAACTAGTAAAGAATGTCTGCTTTGAGGATTGTGCTCTTTTAAGATGTATCTATATGGGATGAAATTGATGACAACAACTCAAAAAATCAGATAGAAACCTTAGAGGGCAGTGAGTTTATGTTAATGGGGTGAGGAACAACTCGGAAAAGAAGGGTGAGAATGGTTGCACAACTTGGACAATGTAATCGATGTCACTGAATTATACATGTAGAAATAGTTGAATTGGTGTATGTTCTGCTGTGTACATTCTTAACAACAAAAATAAAATTAAAAAATTAGGAGTTTTAGATTTCTAAGATCCACCCACAGCAAATTCCTGGGATTGGCTTAGGAAAAAGTTTCCTCCTAGTTTGAAGTGGAATCACTGGGATGATCCTGGTCTGAAGAACCTCTCTAAAGTCTGACAAAGTCAAACAGAGGGGTCTTCTAAGATACACGCCTCATAACAGGCACTTTAGCTAAAATCTCCCTTCTTTCCTGGGATCTATGGCATGAAGTCACTGGTCTGGGAGCTTCGGGGCCCTGGGAGGGTATCAGCAAGTTCTCCCATCATGGCAATCAAACATCACCTTGGCTGACACACTGCTAGTCCTTCAAATACACCTGCTTAAAGATTCATGCCAAAAAACAAAGAACAATTTACTGTAAATATTGACATTTTGAAAGTTTTATTTGTCATTTTTAAGATGTGAAGGTTTTGTTGTTGTTTTCATGTTCTGGCTGCTATTGATAAGTGTTTCTTAACTCATTCTTTTCTTTTTTTTTAAATTATGTTAGCATAAATCAATCAATGTATTTTCAATTTCACCAGTCCTACTGTGCTATATCTCACAAAGGTCTGTGACTCCACAAAAGCAGGCGACAGCTTGAGTGCCCTGGTCCAGGAACACCACTGTGCCACCTGTACCCCAGCTCAACTTCCCATTAGAAGAAGGAAGTGATAGGATTGGAAGGGAACCCTAAAATGTTGTCATTGTTACCGTGAATCTTTAAATAGACATTTGTATCTCTAAAGGGCTTTGGGAACCATCTTTACGCACAACTGCTCACAAAGATCCTGTGGTAAAGGTCTGTGCTATTATTACTGGCCTTTGATTTTTATCTATGATTTGTCACATGCTACATTATTACTAGAAACTGGGATTTATACAGTGAAAATTACCTCAGGATCTGTTAAATAACAAAGTTATAAAGTCCTTGCTAGTTCCAACAACCCAAAGACTTGAAGTTTCTTTTTATCCATGTAATTACGAAGAAGATAAAAATGAATTGGGATGACACCTGGAAAACATCTGGTAAATTCCATCTCTGAGAAATCTGCTTGTCTCCTAGTGTCAACACATGCCCTCTGCAACAACAACAAAATCTCTTTAAACACTTTTCCTATGAACTTTTTTTAAATCAATTTATATGGCAAGAAATGCAAGGAAAAGGAGAATTTCAGAACTGTGGTAATGTTAACTTTTACTACACAAATATAAAAAAGCTAAAATTAAAATGTTTTCAAAATGTTTATATATTGCTAATTCTTTTAGAAAGATTTTTGTTTTCACTTGGGGATTATCCGCTTAAAGTCTACTCATTTTGTTTTTGTTTTATGGAAAATGAGCTCAAAATACTTTCTGCCTCTGAAAGTAAACATCTTTCTTTTGAACACCATTCTTAATTCTAAAGTTCTGGCTATTCCCAAAACAGAGGAGCTGCTACAGACTAATTAAATGGCAATTTTCAAGATAAGAGATCTCAGGGGATTGTCCTCCACCAGCAATATCCAGCAAATTACAGTATTTTGTTTGCTCCCAACAACAAAAGAGGCCTGAAGCGCAGGGAGGGTGGAGGCAGAGGCAGTGGAGAAGAGCAGGCAGGGAAGCGCAAAGTGACGTCGTACTCAGCGACTATGGCAGAGCTGGGAGGTCTGCTGTCACTGGTGGGATCTGTTCTACTAATAACAGGAAAAACTGGGAAGCGGTACTCCAGGAAGAGGCAACATTGGGGATTCAAAGTATCTTTAAAATTTCTACATCCTTTTGAACAACCACAAAATGGTTTTCAAAAATTAAGACAAATAAAATGTTGGATGCTTTGAAGGGGGGATATCTAATAGCCATCTAATGCAACTTAGCTGTAAGTAAAAGAGAGACAGAAGGAGAAGAAAGGAACCAAACAAAGCAGGAAAGTAGAATGAATAGGAAGATTATACCTTCCAAGCCACAGAAAGGTTTAACTGTCCTAATCCTGATACTTAAGATCCTTGAAAACAATAACCTTAGAGACAGCAGATAGAAGCAGCCAACAAGAGAACAAATAGTCTCACATATACTTCTGTCGAACCAAGTCACAGTTCACTGAGGGGGAAAAAGGGAGAACCAAAGTAATGAACAACTCAAATCGTTTAAATAAATAATGTTATGGAAAGAACTCCCTGAGCAATGAATGGCCTCAGCCCTCCCATTCACTTTCTCATTTCCTTTAGGTTCTGTGGCCCATCCATGGTTCACTGAGGAAGTAGGTGTCAACCACGATCCTGCTTTATTTAGTGGAGGCAAAAATGAGAATTTTAAATGTCCCATAAAGGTTTTCCCCTCACATTTTAGAGTACTTTGAGCTCAGCCATTTACCTGCATAACCATGTAAATATGCAAAAATTAAATCAATCTCTGCAATCAAGAATTTTAAGACTATGTAAAATCCATTCTAAATAGAGGGATAGTTTAAATCTATAGTCATGGGCCGACTGACACTCAGACAATTGCACTGATGTACACCAGTCTGAGTAGAGTATACTGAAAACCTCTTTTCAAATGTGAATAGCTGTACGCAGCTCCGTTACTATTGGAAAGGCTAGGCTACATGGCTTCTTACTGTGAGTATTACTGAGTACTTGTTTATTCAACAATAGTTTCCAAAACTATGTAAAAACAATATACATATAAATCAATAAGAAAAAGACAAACAACCCCACTGGAAAATAAGCAAAGATATTAACAGATGAGCCCTAGAAACTACACTTAACCAAACCCACTGCCGTCGAGTCAATGCCAACTCATAGCGACCCTAAGGAACACAGCAGAACTGCCCCATAGGGCTTCCAAGGCTGTAATCTTTACGGAAGCAGACTGCTACATCTTTCTCCTACGGAGCAGCTGGTGGGTTCGAACCACCAACCTTTTGGTTAGCAGCCGAGTTCTTTAAACACTGCACTAACAGAGCCAGCCGAGCCCTAGAAGAGAACATTAAAAAAATATTTTAAAAAAACTAAGTACTCAACAAAAAGTAAATGGATAAACCGTGATATATTTATATAATGGAATATTAAACAATGAAAATGAATCAATCAGTTATACATATCAATATGGATGGATCTCATAAATATAAAGTGAGCAATAAATAAATAAATAACTTGCCAAAGAAAAAATACACAATGATATCGATTATATACAATCTTAAAATATTGCTTAGGGGTTCATGGTGGAGTTGATATTTGGCCAGTACCCCTTGGTGCAGCTGGATCTGTTGTTTATAGCCAGCTTCAATTGAGTGGTATTGTAAACACACTACCAGTTGTTTAATACTTTGACAAATCACCCTGAACATTCATATGTAACAAATTGTGAAGAATTGCATGAGCACAATAAACACCAAATTCAGGATACCAGTTACCTCTGGGGAGGAAGAAGGGGCCATAACCATATTAGCAATATTTTATTTAAGTAGGATGCTAAAGCACACAGGTACTATTTACTGAATATTTATGTATACTTTTTCATCATCTTAAATATTATACAACTTTTTTTTTTTTAAATAGAAACATAAGACAGCAACAGCCTTGGGCCTAGAGTCTGGAGATGGTGGCTTTACTCCTAGTTCTGCCCATTACTTGTGGGACCTTGATGTCTCTGAATCTAGGTTCCTCATCTGTGAAATAAGAGGATTCAGGTATCATTCAGTTCTAAAATTCTGAACTGAATTTATCATAGGTGTTGAACTCTTTGGAATCTAATTATAATACACCAGTACTGTTATTTGCACAATGTATAAAACCAGGCTTACTGACCTTCTAAGCTAGGACATGCACATTAAAGTTATCCCAGGAATGGCGTCTAATCCCACCACACTCTCTCCTCCACTAGCCTTTCTGACAGATGGTAGTCCTATGAGAGCTGGCCCGCTATGTTTGGGAGCACAGATCAACGAACGTCAGGAAAGAAAGGGTAGCTTAACTGACCCAAAACAAAATACACTTTTTTATTTAGTTGTACTTTTAGGTTATTTTATATAACAATATTCCTGAGGTGGGGAAACTGAGACCACTAACATTAGTGAATTATTCAAGAGCTTAAAACTGTCTCTGATAAATCAAGGATCAAAATTCATAACTGGTCCTTGGTGGCTCAAACGACTAAGCCCTCCTGGCTGCTAACCAAAAGGTTGGTGGTTCGAACCCACCCAGTGGCTCTACAGGAGAAAGACCTGGTGATCTTCTCCCATAAAGATTGTTGTTGTTGTTAAACGCCATCAAGTCGGCTCTGACTCTTAGCGTCCCTATGCACAACAGAATAAAACACTGCCTGGTGCCATCCTCACAACTGTTGCTATGTTTGAGCCCATTGTTGCAGCCACTGTGTCAATCCATCTCGTCGAGGGTCTTCTTTTTTCACTGAACCTCTACTTTACCAAGCATGATGTCCTTGTCTAGGGACTGGTCCCTCCTGATAACACGTCCAAAGTACATGAGAAGTCTCGCCATCCTCACTTCTAAGGAACATTCTGGCTGTACTTCTTCCAAGACAGATTTGTTCATTCTTCTGGCAGTCCATAGTATATTCAATATTCTTCGCCAACACCATAATTCAAAAGCATCAATTCTTTTTTGGTCTTTCTCATAAAGATTACAGCCTAGAAAACCCTATGGGAGTTTTTCTACTCTGTCACGTAGTGTTGCTATGAGTTGAAAATCGAGGACACCTAACAACAATTTTAGAAAAGATACTGTTCTTACTCAAATTCTGATCTCTCCCATTACAGGACATTATTTCTCACACCTGGAACCTTCTTTATAGAGAAAAAGAGCCTCCCTCCATTCCCTACAATCGATCCAACTTTATTTAATAATTTACCAAGAATTGCACAGTGCGTAAAGCAAATAAACTAGCAAAACCTCAGCTCATTCAATAAATCACTGTGTTAACAAAGAGCTATGACTTTAAAATAAATGATGTCTTTTAGATTATGATTTTCATATTAGAATTTTAAGGAAATACTTATTCTACAGAAATTTTTTAAAAATTCAAATCTTCCCAAAATCAGTGCTCCTTTCTGTCCTTTCTGAGTTCGTGTTTCTCTTTAACTCTGCTTCCACAGAACCATTCATTACTGTGCAACTGCACTGATAAACAAGAAGTTCTAACTAAATACTTGACATGCAGTCTTACCTACCTATCAACTCTCCAAATTCTGACTGGTTAGTGGAAAGTAGAAGAGAAAAAACAGCTCAAAAATTAACTGTTATGTGATTTGGAAGCTGTTTTTTTCCAGGGTGCTGGTCAGCAATACAACCCTTTAACAGGTAATCATTCGTTGAAAAGTAGTTGAATCAATCAACTATGCGAAGAGAAAGTCTCTGAAAAACAGATTTGGCTTCAGAAATAGCAGAACTTTAAACTGTGAAATTATTTCTTTGCCTTGATTTTCTTGTGACCGGCTGGAGAGCCTGCAAACCAGTTTCCCTTTCATTTCTAAACATGGACGAACTTTCTTACCGGAAGAAAAACAACCAGAATTATTTGTTTCTGAGTTTTCCCTAAAGATACGTATTTGCCAATTCCTGTGGGCACAGTTTTAAGATCTGATATGAGGTCACATCATCTCAGGAAAAGAACAGAATGCACTTCTGTGTATACCAAATTCTCTTTGTTATTACTTGTAACATGTGCAGAGATTCCAGGAGAAATTTGTCTAGCTTTGGGGAGGGAGGGAGACTATTTTTGTCTACTTCTCAGATTATTTTTTCTTTAGTGTATCTTCTAGTTCATTAAAGTATTTAGAAATTAGGTACTTCCTGTGAAGACAAAACTCCTATAATATTAAAATACATCATCCGTTTAATCCTCACAAGTCTATAAGAGAGACACCACGTATCCCATTTAGGGAAGCAAATTCAGAGAGGTTAAGAAACTTGCCCAAGGCCACTGAGCAAATTATTGGCAACACTTGCTTGAACTCAAGTATGTCAGCCTCCAAAGCCCATGTCCTTAAACACTACAATAAGAAACTCCTAATGGCCAAGATAGATCGGATTTACTTACTTACCCCATCACTCCACAGACAGAAATCTACCACAGCACATATTGTCTGAGCAGTCAAAATATGAAATAATTAACCAATTAATATAGTACCCAAACTAAAATGGGTCTATGTTAGTTTAAATTCTCAGTTCTTCTCTGCCCTTCCTCCTACGAAAAATAAAAGACAAAGATGAAACACGTTTTTGACCACTGCTGCAGTTAACTGGCAAACTTGTGTAACAAATTAACTAACAGAACTGGTTTAGCAACAAATGAGAGAAGTTCAAGGTCTCTAAATTCTAATCCTGGGTATGTCACTGATCTGAAAGGTGATCCAGGAGCATTTAACTTAAGTTAAATTTGATGTTTATGGGGCATTCACAACCACAGGCTAAAACAAGAGCACGTATCTATGAAACCTCAATAATAACTTCTAATACCAAGTATCTAGGTAAAAAGGAAAAACCTCAAATTTCAGGTACTTTGCCAAGGTTCCAAGAGTTCAGAAACATTCAAATGGGATAAACACACAACTGTCCACAGTGATTATCTCCAGGTAGAGAGACTGCAGGGGTGGAAAGTGAAAATAATATGGGGAAGGGCTTTCACTTTTTAATATTTATTTATTGCTAGATTTTTGTAATAACAAAAAAAAAAACACACACAAAAGCTTGCCAGACTTAATTTTTATCTGCATTCATGAGCTTGACCTCAAGATTATACATTTCACCATCTAATGAAGGTGACAGTATTAAGGAAAAGAGTATCATTTTCTCTGCCCCTCTTGTCCTCAACTAGAACAAGGCTTGTTAATGTTTTTGCCAACTTCAACCTAAATGTTTCCACTTCATCAGAAGTAAGAGGAAAAAAATCTCAAAGGACATCAACCTTCAAGAGGCAATAAAAGTGAAAAATATTAGAACTTGGAAAATAATACGGGAAATAAAACTCCCTCGACACCCTCCAGGTAACAAAGTAAAACCACCCCGTTATAGGGTTATTCTCTTCTCGTGGTAAAGAATATGAAATGCGAGCCTGAATGTAAAAACACTGATGTAAAACGCCATGGAGAGAAGTACTCACTCAGTCTTTCTAGCTCTTCCTCTCCTCTTGTTCCAAAGAACTTGAAGAAAAAGATAAAAATAAGAAGTGCTTTGAAACTAAGATGAAGGTTTAAATAAGATCAGGCCTCTTCTGAGCCTCTATTTCTTCACAGAAATAAATGCTATTTGCTTCCAATGGGCATTGTAAAGACTGAATAAATAATCTGCGAAGATGGTTAGCATACAGCCTGGGGCATAGTAGGTGCACAATAAATGTTAGTTTCCTTCTTTCCGAACTGAATTTCCAACTGCCAGCCAGATGTCCCACTAATCCTGGAGCTCAGAAGTCCCATTAGCCCACCCTACTGCCAGACCATCCAGTTCCTCCCATACCTTCTGCATTCTCTCTCTCCCAAATAATGGCACCAACATTCTTTTTGGTACCTACTTTAGGATTTTCTCTCTTCCATCTCTTTTCAAACCCCACTGATTCTGTTCTCCAAATTTCTTCATCACTCACCTGGATTTCTGATAACACCCATGTAATTGGTCTCCCTTTCTCTCCAATACATCTTTCAGATCATTAGTGTAAAACAGAGCTCACATCACTCGCCTCCCCCAAGCACTTGCTTTGGTTCTCCACTGACCATAAGAATGCTGTCCAAACACTTTCCTGTTGAAAACACTTCAAGATCTAACCACGAATCATATGCCCACCCCTCTCTCCCACCACATTCTGCCATGAACCCTGTGCTTTAGTTTGGGCTATTCTTCAGCTTGCAATACACTCTCCTCTATTCTCCACCCATAAGGAGCTCTGGTAGCACAATGGTTAAAGCGCTCGGCTGCTAACCAAAAAGGTTACCTCACCATCTGCTCTGCAGGAGAAAGATGTGGCAATCTGCTTCTGTGAAGATTACAGCCTTGGAAACCCCATGAGTGCAGTTCTACTCTGTCCTATAGGTTTGCTAAGAGTCAGAATTGACTGGGTGGCAACAGGTTTGGTTTGGTTTTGGTATTCTCTACCCATAGAGGCCATGCTTATCCTTCTAGGCCCAACTATAAGCTCAACTCAAATGTCAAATATTCTACAAAATTAGGTAGCCCTAATTTCCCCAAAGTTGGCATTAATCACCACTTGCTTTATGTACCCAGTGAGACAGAGGTCCCCAGGCTGTAGAAAATTCCACTGCCTCAAGCAGGATGCTTGACACGCCCGGTAGCTTTACATTAACATCCTGGTTCCCCTTTCCTTAACTGAGCCCAGAACTAGAGGAAATTGACAGAAACCAGTTTAGGTGCCATGACGACATTCTGGATAACCTTTTAGCTCATTAAGTACCTCATACATAGTAACTTCCTTGCCTTTGGGTGGAGTTTAACCGCCATTTTCTGAACATGCAATCCATGAAGTTATATGTAAACTCCATTGCACCTGCACAGTATAATTAAGAATGTTGCTGATGTAACTTGTATGAACTTCCTACTCGTAAATCTCATAAAAATAATCTTCCCTCTTGCTCTCCCTGGGCAGTCTTGGCGGCAGCAGCCCTGACTGTTGCTTTCCTTGCACAATGAAATAAAAGTGCCTTTCTGATTTCCCACCACGGTCTCTCGTTTATTGGCTGAGACAAGTCACGCCGAGCAAAACCTGGGGTTTCCACCCGGCAACAACAGTACTTTGCTTGTACTTCAGTTGGCACTTCTTTCATTCTAGCTCATCTTATAGTTATTTGTTTACTATCTCCCAAGTTCCTGAAGGAGCTATGTCTGATTCATTTCTGACTGGCTCCAAAACTTCTGTCACCTAGCCCTTGTACATGAACCCTTGAATTGAATGTAATAACTAGCATTTACGACTATGTATTCTATTATAGGTTCTGTACTGTCTTTACCTGCATTATCTCAATAATACTCATAACACTCCCATAAACTCATTGCCATTGCCATTGAGTTGATTCTGACTCACGGCGATCCTACAGGACAGAGTAGAACTGTCCCATAGGGTTTCCAAGGCTGTAATCTTCATGGAAGCAGACTGCCACATCTTTCTCCCGTGGAGCAGTTGGTGGGTTTGAACCGCAGACCTTTCAGTTAGCAGCTAAATCACTATGCCACAAGGGCTCCTTAACACTTCTATAAGGTAGGTGATATTTCAACCTCAATTTTACAGATGAGGAAACTCTACTTAGAGAGTTAGTGTAATTTTCCCCAGTACACTATACCAGAGACATTTCTAAAATTCACTTGTTCTTTTAGCACTTAAGCACATGAAAGTATTACTTAAGATCAAGACCCTAGATATTTGACCCTATCAACACATGGAGGCCATTCTGGCTCTGCTCTAGTCCAGGTACATAAACAAGCAGGTACACAGCATCCCAGATTCATTTGTTTTTCTCCTTCCCTACACCCACCACAGAAACAGATGAAAATAAAAATTATTTGGAAGGTAATGACAGGAAAAGTAAATCCTTCATCCTTTGTGTTACCCACAACATTACCAATGAGTCTCTAAGTTATAACAGGCAAAGGCAACCAGAAAGAATATGTTGGATCATTTCAAAACATGCTTTCTCTGCCCTAGCCTGAAAGCAACAGCAGTTGCTAAGAAAACACATGGCCAACTGCAAGACAACATAATGACTCACGAAAGAAGCAAGCTTACCTTCCAAGTCCCAGAAACCATCACCAACCGTGAGCCCTTATAACTCAGTCACCAACCTGTGGTCACAAACATCCAGGAACTTCTTTTCATCCAGCTCAGAAGGAAATATAATCAGTTCTAGACTAACCACTATTTATAAAATTACTACCCAACTGAGTTGAAGCTTCCCATAATGAAAAAAGTACAAAGACTACAAACTTAACAGACTTTCTTTGAAACAAAGGTCTATTAACAGAGGAAAATATTTTACTCAATGTTATAGAATGAGTGACTACAAAGCATAGTCTAACCAGGGAATGCTAGTAACTCTTTTCTTCACCAACATACAAGTGTGAATAAAACACATCTTTAACTCTTTAATAAGCAGAAGTGGTAACAGTAATTACTTTTTTATCTCTTTTTCTGGCTGAATCACTAGCTCAAAATTTTTTTTAAAGCTCTAGCACGCATTATTCTATCAAACAACCCCATTATATACTGGCCATAACCTCCCATAATACTAAGAGCTTAAATACATTTAAGTTTTTGCTTTTTAATTTGCTTGTTTTGAGGAGCAAAGAACAGTCTTGAGCAGCTTTACTTATTTTGCTTAAGTTTGCATTTAAGATAAAAATTACTTGTGAGTAATTAGCATTTTTAAAACATTAAAATTAGCTAATACCAACGATACAACCCATTAAGTAAAGCGTCGCACGGAAGCAGCTAAACATGAAGATCCCACTTGTAAGGACACAATCAGTTTTCCCCCAGGATACCACAACTTGCACTCCCAAACCAAAGTGGGAGAAAATAGGTAGCATTTCTGTGTAAATCAATTCTGCCCCCCCTCCAAACATAAACTGTCTCATAGCCTGATCTCTGACTAAATAGGTTATCTCTTACCTTGATGAAGACTACATGCAGCATGCACATTTACTAAGATGAATAAATTTTTTTTAAAAAAGATGCATTGCTCATCTCTAAATGCTGAATACTTTTTCTTTCCAAATGAGGCAACACAATTGCTGAAATTAGTGAGAGCTTTTAATTTAAATATATTAAGAATCTGCCAAAAATCTGCAAAACCTTCTTATAAAACCTATCTCCCCAAAAACCTGCCTTTTAAATTAAAGCTACCCTTCAAGCACAAAAGTTCAATTTTGGCAAGGCACGAGTGCATGTTCTTTCTTACTATTCTAGGATATTCTAAGTATAAGGTATATATTACTAACATGATGATAAGGATATATAAAGTATTTTAATAAAAGGTATTCACAATAGTAGCCACTATATTTTTGGTTAATGAATTTTATGGCCCACTAATAGGACTACACGTACACGTGTCCACACTACTGTTTTGTTCTACCCATTTTTTGTGTAAAGGAGACTCCAGATAAACTCTATCTCTAACTTATCAGGTAACCATGAAATGACTACATGCATAGTGGTTCAGTTTCAAATTCATCTCTAGCATCTTAGTACCTGAAAAAGCACTTTAAAATCCAATTATTTATGGATGAAATAATGTGTGGGGTTTGCTTCAAAATAATCCAGCACAGAGAGAATGATGGGTGAGGGCACAGGTAAGACCACGAAAGCAGGATTTGATCATTATTGACACTGGGTGATGGCTACACAGGGATTCATTTTAATATTATATCTGCTTCTGCATATATTTGAATTCATTCATAATAAAGTTTTTAAAAATCCAAGTTCCTATTGCTCCACTCTCACATAATTCTATTTAATTTGTTTTAAACATATTACAATTAATGTTTTAAATGATACATCATTAGAGTCAATGAATGCTCTTAACATACAATGGGGTAAACCATACTCATAGAATTTAGGAGCTGGGAAAAAATCTCAAAGATCACCTAATCCTCTATGCCAGTGGTTCCCAAACTTGAGCAAGCAACAGAATCAATTGGAAGCCTTGTTAAAAACAGACTGCTGGGCCCTACCCACAGAGTGTCTGAATTCAGTAGGTGGAATAGGGCCAAGAATTTCCACTTCTAACAAGTTTATAAGTGATGCTGCTGGTACCTGGAGCACACTTTGAGAACCACTGCTCTAAGCTGACCCTGCTTTGCCATGTTCATGTCTCCACTGTGGTGATCTCCAAATACCACATTAGATTCCATGTTCCTTTACTTGTAGGCCTTTCTCCTACTAGGCAGTTGGCTCTCAAAGGGCAAGGGACATAAATTTTCGTCTCTGTACCAGCGACTACGTTCAGTAGATATTTACAAAATAATTGAACTTTTGAATGAACTGAGTTTCTCCACGTCATTTCATAGTTGAGTATCTGTCAATGTGATAACATTCAGACTAGGAGTACATTTATTTAGCTAGATGGAGAGGATCTGCTCACTGGTGACAAACCGTAAGCACTGGCAGTACCTACAGAAAGACTAAAAATCAGCTGGAACAAAAGCAACAAATAGATGGCAGATTCTAGAGAAATCTAAGAACTGCAACTCAGATGTTTTCAATCAAGTACAGATACAAGCGGAAGTCTGAGTCTCACTTTTGCCAATGTGTTAGTACTTTGACCTGAGGAGCAATAACCAAGTGATTTAATGTTTTTCCTCTCACAAAACCATCAAAAAAAAAAAATGCATTCAAAGTCATCTTCCAAAGTTTCTCAGGGTCTGGAGAATGTCAACACTGCTGAATCCATTCCTTCCCCTCAACCTCCTCCCTCCTCCCAGTGCTGCCCTAAGGAAAGAAAAGAAGAACAGCTCACCCAGCAGTCCCTGTCTGGAGCGTTCTCCACTTTCAAGTGGTCTGAATTTTGTAATACAGCTTTCTATTACAGCAATAGTCACCTCTATGACAATTAAGTGGATTTACTATAAGAAAGGGAAACCCTGGTGGCGTAATGGTTAAGAGCTACAGCTGCTAACCTAAAGGTCAGCAATTCAAATCCACCAGGCACTCCTTGGAAACCATGTGGGGCAGTTCTACTCTGTCCTATAGGGTCACTATGAGTTGGAGTGGACTAGACGGTAACGAGTTTTTTACTGTAAGAAAATGAACTATACTCTGATTTCTGAATTATACTAGTTCTGTAATTGTTTATTCTAATTTTATGCCCTAATGTTATAAGAATCCAATAACCTCAATTGCATGATTTCTTTATTTTCATTTAACAATAGTAAAATAAAGAATATAACCTGGGTAACTACATGGGTAAATTTTTTCTTATTATTTAAATCCCCTTAAAAGATAACTGACTGCTCAAAGAAAAATATTAATGTAGTATGGAGTGTATAACATATGAAAAGTAAAATGTATGACAACAGCAGAAAGATCAAGAGGAGAGAAATGGAAGTAAACTGCTATAAAGTTTTTAAACTATACACACAGTGGTATAATATCAATTGAAGGTAAATTGTGATAAGTTAAAGGTGTATACTATAAACCATAAAGCAACCATTAAAATATCAAAATAGTTATGGCTAATACACCAAAAAAGGATACATAATATAATCATTAAAAAATTTCAAATAATCTACACAAAGGTAAAAAAGCAGAAAAAGGAAACAAAAAGCAGATGAGAAAAACAGAAAACAGCAAGATGACAGATTTAAACCTAACCATAGCAACACTTTAAATATAAATTGCCTAAATTTTTACTAATTTTATATCACTTTGACTAGTTCTGTTTTACTCAAGTGTGGTGTGCTAGAGCCAGCTTGTATTGGCTCATGAGAGTTACTTGTTAAATTTTTAGGAAATTTATTTATAAGCCAGTTGTTAAACACAGTCATTATTAAAAATTAAAATATTTAAACTTATAATTTAATTATAAATCTAATAAATTATATTAGAAACAAAAATAATAATTATAAATGGCCTAACTACCTCAATTAAAAGGCAAAGATTGTCAAATTGGATAAAAAAGAAACATTCTTCAAGGAGGTGGAGCACAACTGCCCAAAGCTGCACGTAGTAGCTTCCTTCCAAAATAGTGCAGTATAGAAAGGAAGGGAGGGAAAGAGCAGGACTCTCTTGTCCATTGCAGAATATTTATAAGCAGTCCTGGTTTCTACCCACTAGATGCCAGTAGCAACCCCCACCTTTACCCCCAAACATTGTCTCCAGACATTGTGAAAAGTTCCCATGGGGAAGAGGCACAGGGAATGGCAAAATTACTCTCAGCTGAGAACCACTGTTCTAGCAGACTGACAAGAAAAACAAGAGAAAAGATACAAATTTCTGATATCAGAATGAGAGAGATAATATCAATATAGATTCTACAGATTTTGAAAGGATAATTAAAGAATATGATGAATGACTTTATGCTGATCCTTTCAACAATTTAGATAAAATGGACAAATTCCTTGAAAGACACAAACTATCAAATCTCATCAAGAAGAATCAGATAACATAAATACCCTGTATCTATTTTTAAAATTGAATTTGTACTTTGAAATCTTCCCTCAAAGAAAACCTCAGCCCAAGATGGCTTCACTGATGAATTCTATCAAATATTTAAGGAACAAATATAATCAATTCTAAACAAACTCATCCAGATATTTGAAGAGGAAGGACTACTTCCTAACTCATTCTGAGACCAGCAACATCCTGACATCAAAAGCAGACAAAGATGTCATAGAGAATGAAAACTAGAGACCACTATCCCCCATGAATGCAAACATAAAAAACCTAAACAAAATTTTAGCAAATCAAATGCAACAATATATAAGAAGAGATAATACATCATGATCTAGTGCAGTTTATAACCAGGAATGCAAGGTTGGTTTGTTATCTGAAAAGTAATCAACGCAATCTACCATATTAACAAAGTAGAAAAAGGAAGAACAACATATAATCGTCTCAAAAGATACAGAAAAAGCATTTGATAAAATCCAACATCCATTTCTGATTAAGAAAACAAACAAGTCCTCTCAGTAAACTAGAAATAGAAGGGAACTTCCTTAATCTCATAAACGACATTGATTAAAAAACAAAAATAAAAACAGTACAGCTAACTACATATTTAATGAAAAACTAAATGACTTCCCTCTAAGATCAGTAACAAGACAAGGATATCTGCTATCAACACTTCTATTCAACATTGCACAGGAGTTTCTAGCCAGAATAATAAGACAGGGAAAAATAAAGTATCTAGATTGGAAAGAAAGAAGTAAAACTGCCTCTATTCACAAATGACATAATCTTTTATTTAGAAAATCCTATGGAATCTACAAAAAAATTAGAACTAATTTTTAATAAGGGCTGAGCTAACATGGTGCTATAGACAGAAGCGCTACTTCATCCCTCCACAGCAAAGACCCAAAAAAATACATAAAACAGAGACAAACATCAATCCTGGAACCCTAAGTGTCAAACGAAGGGATAAAGAACTCAACCAAGCACCAGATGGAATAAGAGACTGACAGAGAACAAGAAGAGAGGAGAAGCTACGGAGTGGAGGTCCCCTATCCGCTAATGCGGCACGGATTTGCCATCTTGGACCCCTCAGCCACCAAGAACCGTGGACAGGTAGTATGGGAAGGCAGCTTCACAGAGATCCCAGCAGGAGACAGAGCACCTGGCAACCAGCGATACACACTTTCCATTCCCCATCTCTCTTACCCCTGCCCGGCCTCCGCTGCTTTCTAGTGGACTGCAGTCCCTCGGCCAGGGAGAAACGGGCTCCCTGCCACTTGCATTCGCCCCACCTGCACCGGGGCTGGCTCCTTCACTGCCATTTTGTTGTTCCTGTTTTTGGCTCCTTCTATCTCACCTCCTTCCTTTCCTTTCTCTCAAACACCTAGCTCCATGTGCCATCTCTGCTCCTGGACAGGCTGTGCAGCATCACTCAGCTGGCAGCCACTTCCCTGGTCCACGCCGCCACACCAGTGGGCTCCCTGGGGGTATTTTTGTTTTCTTTTTTGCTTTTGTTTAGTTCTCGGTTTCTTGTCTCTCTCTACCTTCCTTCTTTTTGTTTCTCCCAGATAGCTGGTGCCATGTGCCATCTCCACTCCTTCTTGATGGGCTGGGCTGTGCCATGCCACTGGGGAGCCACTTCCACAGTCTGTGCCACCACACCAGTGGGCTCCCTGGGGGCACTTTTCTTTTCTGTTTCTCTTTTTCAGTTTCTTGTCTCTCTCTACCTCCCTTCCTTTCTTTTCTCCTGGACACTTCGAGTCATGTGCCACCTCTGCTCCTTCTTGACAGGCTGTACAGTGATGCTCTGCTAGGGAGCCCCTTCCCTGGTCCGCACCACCACACCAGTGGGCTCCCTTGGGGCATTTTTTTCCTCTTCTTTTCTCAGTTTCTTGTCTCTCTCTACCTTCCTTCCTTACCCTTTTCCTGAACACCTGGTGCCGTGTGCCATCATCTCTCCTTCTTGATGGGCTGTGAGTGCTGTTCAGCTAGGGACCCAATTATAGTGGGCTCCCTTGGGGCATTTTTTTTTTTCTTCTTTTTTTTTCTCCTCAATTTCTTGTCTCCACCTTCCTTCCTTCCTCCCAACCACCTGGTATCTTTTTTTTTTTTTTTTCTTTTTCTCTCCGTTTCTTGTCTCTCTCTCTACCTTCCCTCCTTTCCCTTCTCCCAACCACCTGGCCACATGTGCCTTTTTTTAAAAAAATCTACTTTCTTATCTCTCTCTCCTTTCCTTCCTTTCCTTTCTTCCACCCACCTAGCTGCATGTGCCATATACGTCTGTTCTTGAGGGGCTGTGCCACACCATCGGGCTAGAAAGCCACTGACACATGGCTTCCCTGGGTCTCTGCCACTACAACCACAGGCTCCCTCCATACTTGTTTTTAGTTAGTTTTTTTCTGTTTCTCTCTCCTCTTTCTCTTCTTTCCCACACCCACTTAGCTCCACACATCACATTGTCCCTTCTCCCTCCTGCCAACCTGCATCATGCGCTGAGCATCACACTCCTGAGTGACACATGCACAGTCTACTGGAACCTGCCCTGCATTACCCCCCAGCCCCACCATGTCACTCCCAGTACATGACACAAATGACCCATCCCAGGCCCTCCCCATTTGCTGGACGTGCCCTGCTGCACCATAGCTGAGCAACTTGCCTTGCCCATTGGACAAGGAGGTGAGAAGTATCGTACCCACAGACGAGCAAACAACAAAGAACGTCCAGCCCGCCTGCTCAGACGTAACCAAATAAAACAAAAAAGCAGGATGAAACAAACAAATCTACAATCAAAAATGATGAAATTAATTACTGAATGTCCCAAGGACAGCAGACAATATCAAAACATATTAAAAAAAAAAAAAAGGACACAACTGTTCAAGTAGGCATCCAAAATAAAACACCAGATGACCTTCCAGTAGAAGAAAAGACACTGGAACTACCTGATAGGAAATTCAAATCTCTAATATTCAGGGCTATCCAAGAGAGGAAGGAAAAAGCCAACAAGAATGAGGAAAAAATAGACAAAATAATGGAAAAGACACACAAAACAATGGAAAAATTCAGGAAAATAATACAAGGGCAAAATGTCAAAATTAACTCACAGCTAGAAATCATACAAAAACAACAATTAGAAATCCAAAAGATAAACAGTAAGATTTCAGAAATGAACAGTGTCATAGAAGGTTTGAGGAGCAGGTCTGAAACAACAGAAGACAGGATCAGCAAAACTGAAGACAAATCCTTGGATACAACTTTGAAGAAAAATCAGAGAAAAGAATGAAGAAAAATGAAGAAATGCTGAGAACAATGTGGGATAAAACAAAAAGCAAAAATCTGCAAGTGATCAGAGTTCCAAAACGGGGAGAAAATGGAAAACACAAAGAGGATCATTGAAGAATTGCTGACAGAAAATTTCCCTAATATGATGAAAGATGAAAAGCTGACCATCCAAGAAGCTCAAAGAACCCCACATAGAATAGACACCAAAAGAAAATCACTAAGGCATATCATAATCACACTTGCTAAAACCAAAGACAAAGAAAGAATCCTGACAGCAGCTCGAGAAAAATAAAAAGTCACATTCAGAGGGGAAACAATAAGACTAAGCTCTGATTACTTGGTAGAAACCATGCAGGCAAGAAGGCAACGGGATGACATATATAAAATCTTGAAAGAAAAAACTTGCTGACCAAGAATAATATATCCTGCAAAAGTCTTGCTCAAATGATCGTAAAATTGGGACATTTCCAGATAAACAGAAATTCAGGGAATATGTAAAAACCAAACCAAACTTACAAGAATTATTAAAGAGAGTCCTTCGATTAGAGAACCAACAATATCAGACAACAGCCTGAATCTAGGACGCAAGACCACATCAGCCAGATAACAACCTAGGTAATGAACTCTCAAGGATAACACTAAAAGATTTACAACAGGGAACCAGAAAGGTTAATCTGTAAATGACAATGTCAGAACAATAAAAGAGGTAATAAATGGTGTAGGTATAGAACTTTCAAATGGAGAAGTCAAGGTGACACCAAGCAATAAAAGGCTGGCTTAAACTTAGGAAGATAAGAATTAATTAGAACGTAACCACAAGGAAAGTTAACAAACCTACTCATCAAAATAAAGAAAAAAACATAACATCTCAGTAAACACAAAATCTACAAAAACTAAAGAAATGAAAAAGAAAATCCACAAACAAAAGGAATTCAGTACAGGAGAGTAAGAGGAACAAAGAAAACATCGGCACCACACACACACAAAAAAAAGCACTAGAAAATGACAGCAATAAACTCATAACTATCAATAATTACACTGAATGTAAATGGCCTAAATGTACCCATAAAGAGACAGAGAGTAACAGAACAGATAAAAAAAATTTAAAAAATGCAAAAGACACACCTTAGAAACAAAGACATAAATTTATTAAAAATCAAAAGAGGAAGAAATATATATCAAGCAAACAGCCACCAAAAAAGAGCAAGAGTGGCAATACTAATCTCAGATAAAACAGACTTTAAAACAAAATCCACCATAGAAGACAAAGAAGGACATTATATAATGATTAAAGGGATAATCCATCATGAAGACACAAGCATAATAAATATCTACGCACCCAATGACAGGGCTCCAAAATACATAAAACAAACTCTAACAGCACAGAAAAGAGAAAATGACAGTTCCACAATAATAGTAGAAGACTTTAACACACACTCTCAGTAAAGGACAGAACATCTAGAAAGAAATTCAACAAAGATACAAAAGATTTAAAGGCAAAAATCCGCCAACGTGACGTCATAGACATATATAGAACAGTCCACCCAACAGCTGCAAAGTACATATTCGTTTCCAACGCACATGGAACTTTCTCCAGAATAGGCCACAAAGCAAACTTCAACAAAAGCCAACACAGTGAGATAATACAAAGTATCTTCTCTGATCACAATGCCATCAAAGTAGAAATTAACAACAGGAAAACCAAGGGAAAAAAATCGAATACATGGAAACTGAATAACACCCTGCTTAAAAACCACTGGTAATAGAAGGAATCAAAAAATTCCTAGAATCAAACAAGAATGAAAACACATCATACCAAAACCTCTGAGACACAGCAAAGGCAGTGCTCAGGTTAATTTATAGCAACAGACGCACACATCAAAAAAGGGACAAAATCAAAACATTAGCTACACAATTTGAACAAATAGGAAAAGAATAGTAAAAGAAGCCCACAGCCACCAGAAGAAAGGAAATTACAAAGATTAGAGCAGAAATAAATGAAACAGAGAACAGAAAGAATCAGCAAAACCAAAAGGTGGTTCTTTGAAAAGATCAACAAACCAACAAAAACAGGAGAGGGCACAAATAATGCAAATAAGAAATGAAATGGGGGACATAACAACACACTCAACTGAAACAAAAAGGATCATAACAGAGTACTACGAAAAATTACACTCCAACAAATTTGGAAACCTAGAGGAAACGGACAAATTTCTAGAAACATACTACCTACACAAACTAACACAAACTGAAGTTGAAAATCTGAACAGTCCCATAACAAGAGAAGAGATTGAAAAAGGTAATTTTAAAAACTCCTAACAAAAGAAAGCCCTGGACCAGATGGCTTCACTGGAGAATTCTACTAAACATTCAGAGAAAAGCTTACACCAGTACTACTCAACTTATTCCAGAACATAAAAAAGAAAGGGATACTTTCGAATTCATTCTATGAAGCCAGCATAACCCTGATACCAAAACTAGGCAAAGACACCAAAACAAAAAGAAAATTACAGACCAACAATATCTCTCATGAATATAAAAAGCCGTTACCATCAATTCCAACTCATAGTGACCCTACAGGACAGAGCAGAACTGCCCCATAGAATTTGCAAGGAACATCTGGTGGATTTGAACTGCTGACCTTTTGGTTACCAGCTGTAGCTCTTAATCACTACGTCACCAGGGTTTCCCTCATGAATACAGATGCAAAAATTCTCAACAAAATTCTAGCCAATAGAATTCAGCATTGTATCAAAAAAATAATACACCACAACCAAGTGGGACTCATACCAGGTATGCAAGGATGGTTCAACATTAGAAAATCAATCAGTGCAACTCACCACATAAATAAAATTTAAAAATTACATGATCATCTCAATCAAAGTAGAAAAGGCACTCAAGACAAAGTCCAACACCCATTCCTGATTAAAAAAAAACTCTCAATAGAATAGGTATAAAAGGGAAATTCCTCAACATAATAAAGGGCTTCTATACAAAACCAACAGCCAACATCATTTTTAACGGAGAGAGGCTGAAAACATTCCCCTTGAGAACAGAAACAAGACACGGATGCTCTTTATCACCACTTTTATTTATCGCCACTTCTATTTAACATAATACTAAAGGAAGAAGTCCAAGCTGCATTAAAGGCACTGGCAAAAAACAAGGCTCCAGGAATTGACGCAATACCAATTGAGATGTTTCAACAAAAGGATGCAGCGCCGGAAGTGCCCACACTTCTATGCCAAGAAATCTGGAAGACAGGTACCTGGCCAACTGACTGGAAGAGATCCATATTTATGCCTATTCCCAAGAAACGTGATCCAACTAAATGCAGAAATTATTGCACAATTTCATTAATATCACACGCAAGTAAAATTTTCCTGAAGATCATTCAAAAGCGACTGCAGCAGTATATCAACAGGGAACAGCCAGAAATTCAAGGTAAATTCAGAAGAGGACATGGAACCAGGGATATCATTGTTGATGTCAGATGGATCTTGGCTGAAAGCAGAGAATACCAGAAAGATATTTACCTGTGTTTTACTGACTATGTGGATCATAATAAATTATGGATAACATTACGAAGAACAGGAATTCCAGAACACTTAATTGTGCTCATAAGGAACCTATATACAGATGAAGATGCAGTCATTGGAATAGAACAAGGGCATACTGCATGGTTTAAAGTCAGGAAAGGTGTGTGTCAGGGTTATATCCTTTCACTATACTCATTCAGTCTGTATGCTGAGCGAATAATCCAAGAAGTTGGACTATATGAAGAAGAACGGGGCATCAGGAATGGAGGAAGACTCATTAACAACCTGCGTTAAGCAGATGACACAACTTTGCTTGCTGAAAGTGAAAAGGACTTAAAGCACTTACTAATGAAGATCAAAAACCACAGTCTTCAGTATGGATTATACCTCTACATAAAG
This sequence comes from Trichechus manatus latirostris, assembly GCF_000243295.1. Lineage (NCBI taxonomy): Eukaryota > Metazoa > Chordata > Mammalia > Sirenia > Trichechidae > Trichechus > Trichechus manatus. Next base: position 15,910,490 of record NW_004443946.1, on the reverse strand, counting down.
AAAACAAAAATCCTCACAACTGGACCAATAAGCAACATCATTTAAATGAGAAAAGATTGAAGTTGTCAAAGATTTCATTTTACATGGATCACAGTCAACACCCATCGAAGCAGCAGTCAAGAAATCAAAAGATGCATTGCATCGGGCAAATCTGCTGCAAAAGACCTTGTTAAAGTGTTGAAAAGCAAAGATGTCATCTTGAAGACTAAGGTGCACCTGACCCAAGCCATGGTGTTTTCAATCACCTCATATGCGTGTGAAAGCTGACAATGAATATGGAAGATGGAAGAGGAACTGACACCTTTGAATACTGAACACACCATGGACTGCTAAAAGAATGAACAAATCTATCTTGGAAGAAGTACAACCAGGATGCTCCTCAGAAGCAAGGATGGCAAGACTACGTCTCACATACTTTGAACATGTTATCAGGAGGGATCAGTCCCAGGAGAGAAGGACATAATGCTTGGTAAACCAGAGGGTCATCGAAAAAGCAGAAGACTCTCAACGAGATGGACTGACACAGTGGCTGCAACAACAGGCTCAAGCATAACAATGACTGTTAGGATGGCATGGGACCAGTCAGTGTTTTGTTCTGTTGTACAAAGGGTCACTATGAGTTGGAACCGATCGGACAGCACCTAATAACATTTAACATTGTGCTAGAATCCCTAGCTAAAGCAATAAGGCAAGAAAAAGAAATAAATGGCATCCAAATTGGTAATAAAGAAGTGAAACTGTCCCTAATTGCGATGATACTATACATAAAAAACCCAAAAGACTCCATGAGAAAAACTACCGGAACTAATAGATTCAGCAGAGTAGCAGGATATAAGATAAATTACAAAAATCAGTTGGATTCCTATACACCAATAAAAAGATCGATGAAAAGGAAATCAGGAAAACAATATCATTTATTAATAGCCTCTAAAATATTTTACAAGTCATTCAGCAAGTTTCGAGAATAGTCAATACACAAAAATCAAGTTTATTTCTAGGTATTAACAATAAAAAACAAATTGCTATTTTAAAATACCATATATAATAGCATCAAAAATATGAAATAAATTGGAATAAATATGACAAAAAAAATATGAAAGACCTGTAAACTAAAAGCTATAAAAGATTGCTGAGAGAAAATTTAAAACACCTAAATAAATAGAAACATATACTGTGTTCATTGGTCAGAGAACTCATTAATTTTAAGATGTCAATTCTCTCCCAAATCGATCTGTAAACTCAATGCAATCTAAATCAAAATTACAGCAGGCTTTTTTGCAGAAATTGGCAAACTGATCCTAAAATTCATATAGAAATTCAAAGAACCTAAGATTGTCAGAACGACTTTGAAAAAGAACAAAATTGGAGGACTAAGATTACCCATTTCCAGACTTATTATAAAGCTATAGTAACCAAGACAGTATGGTATCAGTGTGAATGTAACAAATAGATCAAAGAAAGAGCCCAGATATAGACTCACACATATATGGACAACTGATTTTCAATAAAGGTGCAAAGGAGAAAGGATCACCTTCCCAATAAATGGTGTTGCAACAACTGGATAACCATATGCAAAGAAATGAACTTCAATCCATACTTCTCAGTGAAAACAGAAATTAACTCAAAGTAGATCATGGACCTAAATGTAAAATGTAAACTTATAAAACTCTTAGAAGAAAACATAGGTGAAAAATCTTTGTGACCTCGAATTAGGTAAAAATTTCTTAAATAGAACACCAAAAGCACCATCCATAAAAGAATAACATTGATAAATTGGACTTCACCAAAATTTAAGACTTCTGTTCAAAAGATACTGTTAAGAGAATGAAAAGATGACTGAAAGTTAGTATTTGCAAACCATATATCTGAAAAAGGATTTGGAACCAAAATAAAAACTAAGTAACAAGGAAACAACCAACTGAATAAAAAATGGGCAAAAGATTTTGAACTGATACATCAAAAAAGAAGATATATGGATGGTAAATCAGCATATAAAAATATGTTCGACATCATTAGTCACCATGGTAACACAAATTAAAACTGCAACAAAATATCACTACACACCTTATTTCCGAGGTTCACCGTTCAGCCTGGGAATGGACAGCCCCGTAAAACCAAATGAGACTAACGAGGTACAGTAGTCCAGAGACAAGAGCCAGAAGGCAGAAGGGGACAAGAAAGCTGGTGATAGGGAATCCAAGGTTGAATAAGGATATTGTTGATGTGTTGTGAGATTGTTAACCATTGTCATAGGGCAACATTTGTAGGAACTGTTAAATGAGAAACTATTTTGTTCTGTAAGCCTTCATCTTAAGTGAGGATAACAGCACAACTGGAAGAGCATAGTCAATGTCACTGAACTGTGCATGTAGAAATTTTTGAAATGGTGTATCTTTGGCTATGTGTATTTTCACCAAAAAAAAAAGGTTGAGAAGTTAGAGGGTTGACATGTTGTGGGGTTGTTAACCAATGTCATAAAACAATATGTGTACTACTGTTTCATGAGAAACTATTTGTTCTGTAAGACTTCACTTGAAGTACAATAAAAAAAAAAAAAAAAAGAAATACCACTACACACCTAGTAGAAGGGATATTAAAAGCCTGGCCGTACCAAGTGTTGGCAAGGATGTGGAGCAACTGAAATCCTCATAAATGACTTTGGGAAGGTAAAATGGTACAACCACTTTGGAAAAGTTTGGCAGTTTCTTAAATAGCTAAACGTATACCTACCATATGATCCAGCCATTCCACTCCTATGCATTTCTCAAGGGAAATGAAAGCATATGTCCGTACAAAGACCTGTACATAATGTTCACAGCAGCTTTATTTTTAATAGCCAAAAACTAGAAACAACCCAAAGTTTATCAATGCATGACTGGATAAACAAACTATGGTATGTCAATAAAATGGAATACAACTCAGCAATAAAAAGGAATGAACTACTGATACCCTCAACAACGTTAAGGAATCTCAAAATAATTAAGCTTACTGAAAGTCAGACAAAAAAGAGAACAAACTGTATGATTCCATTTTACATAAAATTCTAAAAAGGCAAACTAATCCAGAAGGTCAGAAAGCTGCTCACTGGTCGGGGGAAGGAGGATGCTGGGTGCGGGAAAGGGCCAGAGGGAGAGACGGTTTCGTTGTTATATACATAAGTCAAAAACTTATCAAATTTTGCACTTTAAATATGTGCAGTTTACTGTGTTAATTATACTCAATAAAGCCGTATACTCAATGGAGCCCTGGTGGTGTAGTGGTTAAGAGCTCAGCTGCTAACCAAAAGGTCGGTAGTTGAAATCCACCAGCCGCTCCTTGGAATCCCTATGGGGCATTCCTACTCAGTCCTATAGGGTCACTATGAGTCAGAAGCAACTCAATGGAACCTAACAACAACAACAACAAAGCTGTTTAGAAAATTATCACACAAAATCGGGAAGTGTAGGCAGGGTATGGTAATAACAACCAAAAAAGAATACAACCTGCAATTTCATGAAGAATTATAGGATTTAACCATAAGTGATATTACACTATTCTAGACACAATCCCTTATTTGGTGAAAGAAAGAAAGGAGGCATATGGCACAGGTCATTGACACATGTGAAAGCAAGTCCTCTGTCTTAAAAAAAAAAAAAAAGCAAATACACAGTGAACCCAACATTATTTCTTAATTTAGATGTAGTTAACCTGAAATGTTTCATAATAATTTTTTAAAAAGGAACAATGGTTTAGGTTTTTTTTTTTCATTTTAGCCTGTCCTACTCCCAGGCAGAATTAGATGCTTCCCTCCTCCCACAGTCCCCTCAGGAATACATCTTTTCTGGCACTGTTACATGTATATTGCAATGGCTTGTTTTCCCATTAGACTAATAACTACATCACAATAGGGCCTATGTCTTTTGATCTTGGTACAGTGGTCAAATATTAGTGCTTTGGAGTCTGAGAGCCTGGCTTCATATCCTACGTTCTGACACTCAGGTATTGCATAACCCCTCTCTGACTCCAGTTTTTTAAGCCATAAAACTGCGCTATACAGAGTATTATGAGGATTCAAGGTGAATTTATCTAAACCTGGGGCTACAAGGCCCTGTATGATCTGACACCTGATGACCACTCTGCCCTCATAGTTCCACTCTCCCTCTAGTTGGCAGGGCTCTGTCACAATGATCTCTCATTTCCACATAAATCCACATACAGCTAAACTCTTTCCTGCCTCAACGCCTTTGCACACACTACGACCTCTGCCTGATTTTCCATCTTTCCTAGTCACAACCTCCTACCCCTGTAAGGACAAACAGAAATTGAAAATAAGAAATTTTGATTATTCCTGTTGAAAATAAGGGAGGAAACTCTCCTCCTCCCTGTTCTTTCAGAATTCACTTTAGATAACTTGTAATGGTAAAATCTTTCTTTGTCTTTCTGAAAAGTATGTAAATCAAGGATGTTTCCTCAAGGACCTGAGAGCCATCTCTCCTGAAATATAATCATCAAGGAAGATCACACCGCTATCTCCTAGTTTCCTGAAAGGAGATTAGCATAACTTCAGGTATCCTGCCTTAATGATACTGGAAATTTAGCGATTTTATCTTAAACAGAAATGTAAGAAGTTGTATCCACTCAGCTATACAAAGGGTAGAAGTGCTTCTGTCTTTGCAATCTCTTTAGCGAACTGCCTGTGACACATCACATTCTGGTTTAATGCTTATTCAATAATCAAACTTTTCTTCCTCTTCTATTTATGTGGAAAAGTTTTCTGGGTTGGGAGTAAATATTGTTTTTTAGTAACTTTTCCCCACACCACCCAATGACATGGCTAGCTCCTTCTCATCTTCAAGTCTCAGCTTAATGTCATCTCCAGAGAACTCTTTCTACTGCGAACACAGGAGCCCGTGGTTATTCTCTCTCCCACTACCCTATTGTTTCCTTCATTCCATTCAAAAACATTCATTAAACAAATATTTACTGAGGACATACTATTTGCCAGGGACTGTTCCAGATTCTGAGAATATCACAGTGACTAAAACAGCTCTGATGGAGCATACAATCTAGTGAGTGAAGTAAACTATATAGCATGCTAGATGGTCACTAAGTGCTACAGAGAAAAAATAAGTAAGGGGAATAGGGAGTTGCTAGGGTAGTTGTGATTTTAAATCTGTAGGTTAGTGAAGACTTGGAGGCAGTGGTGGTAGGATTCTCACCCTCCATGAGGGAGACCCAATCTGATTCCTGGCCTATAGGCCTCATGCACAGCCACCACTTGCATGTCAGTGGAGGCTTGCATGTTGCTATGATGCTGAACAGGTTTCAGTGGGGCTTCCAGACTAAGGAAGAAAGGCCTGGTGATCTATTTCCAAAAATCAGCCAGTGAAAGCAACAGTCTGATCTGCACCCAATCATGAGGATGACCCAGGACTGAGCATTTTGTTCCATTGTGCATTGGGTCACCATGAGTCAGGGACAACAACGGTGAAGATTCACTAAGAATATAACATGGAGTAAAGAAGTGAAGGAGGTGTAGAGGAGAACCACACAAACATGGGCGTAGGAGGGGAGAGCATTCTAGGCAGAGGAAACAGCAAGTCAGCAGGAGTAAGGAGGGCAGCAGGAGATAGATCAGAAAGGGAACAGGATGGGGGTGGGGGAGGGCAGGCTCTGTGGACCACAGTCAGGTCTTTGCTTTTCATTCCCAATGAGGAAGCCATTGAAGAGTTTTGAACAGAGAAGTGATCTGATTTACGTTTTAAAACTTGTGATTATTTAGTAATAATTTTCTTTTCTGTCTGTCCCATTAACTAAGGGCAGGAACCACAGCTCCTTGAGCACCATTCTAACTCCAGTACCTAGCACAATACATTGTAGGCACTCAATAAATACTTATTAAATGCAGAAACTAATTTATATAAAGCATTTACTGACATAAAAGAAGCATTCCATAAATGATAACTATTACTGTTTGGATCCCCAGAGTCCAGCAGAGTGACTGGAATATGGTAGGACCTTATTTGACTAAATGAATGGTTTTTTGAAATTACTGAAAATCTTTAAAACATGAACAGCAATGACAAATGAATAACTGTTCAATTGCTCTTCACCATTTCCCTTATTAAAGTGTGATAAATTTAGTTTTTGAGTTTTATATTAAACTCCCAGGTTATGCCACTGAGGATACAGCCTAAAATAATCCCATTGTGACTTAGTTCTCTAAACATATTGCAATATCCTGCAAACACAACTGGCACTAATCCACTGAAATGCCTGTAAAATTTCTAATGAGGTAAACTTATTCACATGATTTTTGAAACAATCTTAATGTACAAGACTGAGCTGACTCAAACGGGTTTGATTTTGATTTTTGCTGAATTCAAACATAGCTTGTTTACTCAAACATGTGGCCAAAGTTTTTACTTCTTGATGCAACATCTCCAGAGACCTCAGTAAGAAAAAAACTTACTGAGGATTACACCTGTTATCTTCTTCCCGGG
>NW_004443946.1:15888827-15903908 GCF_000243295.1 Trichechus manatus latirostris | reverse complement strand
AAGGCAGCTCAGTAATTATCTAAGGAACAGCCCTGGGGAGTCTCAACGCAGTTTTCCAGAAAGAAAACTAGAGAAGGAGTCATGTACTAGCTATAAAAACACACTGAAAGTTGCATTCCATAAAAGGTGAATATGCTCCGCTGATGTTTACAATGTCTCAATAGCAGGAACCTGGGTGGGCCAGGTAAGGCTCCGACGTTTAATTGTATTTTCCACTCCTAAAAGTGACTGAACCCATCCTAGCAGAATCACATAATATCTGCAACGAGGCCTTGGGAGCTATGGGAACGCTCAGAAAAGCAGATGAAAGTTGCCTGAAATCAAACAAACTTAAAAAAAAAAAAAAAGCCATGCAAAAGTGTTCAGCGGCTGGGAAGAACCTTCACGGTTTGGCTCCGACTTGCTGGTGCTTGTACACAATCGGGCCTGCTGGCATCTAGCTCCGACGCTCCCTTCCACGAGGGGAGGGGAAAATAATAACTTTAGGAAATAGGAGGCGTCCACAAAGGCAAATGTTACACAGGACTTCTCAACCTCCAACAAATAAGGCGACTAATGTTGTTTCAGTTGCACTGATTCCACCCGCAGCCCTCTCTCCCTTTTGCAACAGGAGAAAAACAACCTAAGGAGGAGAAGGTGCTACCATCAGACCCTAAAGGCAATTTCAGACAACAAAGACCCCAAGCAATCAAAATGGAATTATAATCCGAGCCGTCCGCGCGGCCGCAGCCGCGGAGGCGAGTTGCTGCCGCGCGCGCCACTGGTCCCCGAGTGTCGGGCCGCGGGTCCCCGTGCCCTCTCCAGCCCCGGTCCATCCGCCCGGCGGGTTCTCCGGTACCCGAGGCGAGCCTCGCGCCGCCCACGATTCTGCAATCTCTGCGCCGCGGCTCTCGGCGTTGTATCTCACGCGGCGTTCAAAATCTTTCCCGCCCAGGCGTGACGCGAGGAATGAAAACAATCAGCCGACACCGAGCGCCGGGGGCTGGGCCAGCGCGGGGGCGGCCAGTGGACCCAGGCCGAGCCCCTGCGCTGCCCCTTCCCGAGCCGGGCGGACAGGCGGGCTGGGGCCCAAAGGTGACACAAAGACGCCAGAGAGACAAACGCCACCCGCTGGCGTTCGCTCCAAATCCCCGGAGCGCCCCGCCCGCTGACAAGTTTGCGGCGCCCTCCACACACCCTGCTCTCCCGACCCGGGCAAAGTTTCCCGTGGCCGGACTCGGCCCCGGGCATCTATCTGTCGGTGCCTGTCTCCCGTCACCCCCCGTCCCCAGCTCGGGGACCTTTCTCTCCCTCGCCCCCGCCCATTCCTCTCCCTCCCTCTCTCACCCGCCCCGTCACACCCCGCTCTCTCCCGGGCGCACGGGGGTGCTGGGGCCCGGCAGCCGCACTCACCCGCTGCCGACCCGGCCAAGAGGCTAGGGCGCGGGCCGAGGCCGCCCCAGGTCGGCACCCCGCTTGCCTTGCTCCTTGGATCGCGGCTCTTGCTGGTTCTCCCGCTCTCTTTTTCCGTTCAGCCGAAGGCTCTGGGCGCAGCAGAGCGCGTCCCGCTCCTTGGCGCTCGGAAAGCTGCAAACCACGCCCCGCGCCTTCCCCGCCCGCCCCGAGCCGCCGAGTCCCGCGCTCGCCGCAAGGCGGCCAGTGCAGAGCGTGCCCGCGAGCGCCAGAGGCGGGGCGGCCGTCCCTCAGGGCCCGCGGCCGCGAGGGCTGCCAATTTTTGTTCCTTGCTTCGGGGCGTTGGAGATGGTCTGAGAGAGAGGCTGACTCGGAATGCGGGTTAATGACTCCTTTTCTTGTGCTGGGCTGGGGGCAGAGGGGTCACAAACTCCCTCAAAAAGCTTTTCTGGCCGATTTCGGCGAGGAACTTCTCCAACATTCCTGGACTTCTGGGTCTTTGAAATGGGGATAAGAAAGCAGATTTGAGAAATTAGCTTTCAGACCTTGGTCAATCATTTATACTTTGTGGGCCTCAGTTCCCGCCTTTGTAAAATGAGAGATTGTATTAGACGGCCTTTAAGGTCTGCCATCAGTATTTCTTATAGTGTAGTCCGGCCTCAGGATCACCTGGAGGGAAGGGGAAGCGCTTGTTAACAATGCAGATTCCTGGGCCTCTCCCTGTTTCTGGAGGCGGGGGGAGGAGGGGTCGTCCACGAAAGTCTGAAAGTCTAGACTTGGATCCATGGGAAATCGTCCTGAAGGTGCCAGTTTGGTTTCCAGCAAATTACTCAATCTCTTTGGCCTCCAGGTGTTAATTGACTCCAACTTTCTCTCTGTGTTGTTATTACAGTATTACTAAGGCACTGGAGGACCTAAATGAAAGGTCTTGTATCACTTCACTATTTTTACATACAGTGGTAGTGACTTTAAAGTATCTATTGAGTTTCTATCGCAATCAAATTTAACTTCTTATAAGGCCAAGTTCACATATGTTGTGTGGCTATACAGTCTTGCCTGGATTATTTAGTTAAATTTGGTACTTATGGGACCCAAACTAAATGGTTAGGAGCTGAAATTAGAGGTTTGATAATGGATTCAATTAATATATATTAATTTTTTTTAAAAAAGTTGTACATCGAACCCACAATTTGGTCGATTATCTCAAAACCTCTGTGAGTACCAGGATGATTCAGGTAAATAATCTGGTGATATGCACATTTTATTGACAGTCGATATCTCAACTCTTCACGAAATAGCACATTACCAATCAACATGTCACTCCCTGTGTTGCGAGATAATAGTTCTGGTGGTATTACTTCTCTTCGTGGATATCTAGATTTGAATTATTTATGAATAATGGCTTGGGTCACAACAAAGGTCTATAAAGCAAGAAGATCCTTCTAGCCCTAGGCTGGCTTTTCACAGTGTCATCTTGATCCCAGGAGGGATCAGTCCCTGGAGAAGGACATCATGCTTGGTAAAGTAGAGGGTCAGCAAAAAAGAGGAAGACCCTCAGTGACATGGATTGACACGGTGGCTGCAGCAATGGGCTCAAGCATAGCAACAATTGTGAGGATGGTGCAGGACTGGGCAGTGTTTCGTTCTGTGGTGCATAGGGTCACTAAGAGTCATAACCGACTCAACGGCACCTGACAACAACATCTTCCCTGATAAGATACATTCAGGTCAGAGAGCCTGTTGAAGGGAGAAATTGGGTTCCTGAGTTTGTAGAGCTCTCCACAAAGCATTGTCTGCCCTTTTCCTTCTCTGTTCCATTCGTTCTATTCATTTCCATTCTATGTCTATTGCTTTCTTTACAGTAAATGCTGCAAAATCATCATGGCAACGGACCTTGGAGAAAATGTTATGATTTTCTTAATTATTTTTTCCATTTTAGGCATTTATGCTACAAGTCCTCAAAGTGAAAGGATTATTGTTCCAAGTTGTGTCCAGTACACTTAAGAGAGCCCAGAATAAAGGCTCTCAAAGGTTTTCAGGTGTTCCCAATTACAGCCTTCTAATTACCTGAAGTGTTCCCTAGCCATGCCAATTTAGCTATTAAATTAATACCTGCTTTTAAATCAGCAAATTAGACCCATGGCAAGAACACTGAAGCAGATCCCCCACACTTTGAAATGAAAATAATATGTAATGCTAAGCCAAACAGAGACACACCCAGTTCTTTTGAAATACAACACTGGGCATGTGAGTGGATGGCTCCTATGCTTACATTTCTGACTGGTGCAGAGTAAGTGTTACTGTGAACCCAGCCATGCCTATAGTCTAAGCTACTCTTAAATATGTTGTTAAAACCTAACTCAATTGAAAATCCACTTAAATATCTCATCATCTGTAAACCATTTTGCACTCAATTTTCCCTCCATTTGAAAACTTTGCTCCTTCCACCCCCTATTCCTCCTTCCACCCCCATTCCTCCTTCCACCCCCACCATTCCTCCTTCCACCCCCCATTCCTCCTCTTCATCAACTTCTACTCATCTCTCAGATCTCAGGTGAGACCTACTTTCTCAGGGAGAATTCCCTGGCCTTCTTTACTAAATCAAACCCCTTTATTAAACACCTTCTGAGCACCAAGTACGTCTTCAGAATCTTTATCACAGGTGTAATTTTACTTTTATTTGTGTGGCTATTTGATTATATCCCTATCTCTCACTAGGTTGAAAGCTCTATGGTGTATACTTTTGTTCACCCTTCTATCTCCAGTGTCTGACACTGTGCTTGGCTCAAAATAGGAGCAATATAGGTATTGAATTAATAATAAATGGATTTCCCTGTCAGAATTCATTTCTTCTCAGCACAACTAGATGGTGCCCAGCTACCACCACTGACTGCTCTGACAGGGATCACAACAGAGGGTCCTGGATAGAGCTAAGAAAAATGTAGAACAAAATTCTAACTCACAAAAAAAAGACCAGACTTACTGGTCCGACAGAGACTGGAGAAACCCCAAGAGTATGGCCCCCGGACACCCTTTTAACTCAGTATTGAAGTAACACCTGAAGTTCACCCTTCAGCCAAAGATTAGACAGGCCCATAAAACAAAATGAGACTGAATGGACACACCAGCCCAGGGGCAAGGATGAGAAGGCAGGAGGGGACAGGAAAGCTGGTAATGAGGAACCCAAGGAGAGAGTGTTGATGTGTCGTGGGGTTGGCAACCACTGTCACAAAACAATATGTGTATTAATTGTTTAATGAGAAACTAATTTACTCTGTAAACCTTCATCTAAAGTACAATTTTAAAAAAACGCATTTCTTCTCCTGTATGTGCCAATAGCACTTGGTACTTACTTATCTAAGTCTAACTTATTTTACATCTAGATGATATATCTGTTGCTTCCACTGGATTGTAAGCTCCTTGGGAGCAAGGGAATGAATTTTATTCATTTTTATACCTATCACTTTATAGACAGCTTTGCCCAGAGAAGTCCATGTTTCTTAACCTTTTGTGTCCTATGCACATTTTCCAATACTACTATTTTGGTGACATTCTTGAGGAGATTAAATTACATCCACATTTATCTAAGCATTCAGTACTATATCACTGAATAAAACTGTTTGTAATCCTGTCTGCACTATCTTTAATCTCGTGTGGCAAAGTTTTCACTTGCACCAAAAGGCATGGTATGATGGCATACTATGTCTCTTGATCTCTGTATTTATAGCAAATGGTCCATTAGGCTCAACATTTCACCTGAGAGACTTTGCCAACTCTAATTGTGGTAAACACAAGTTTTGCAAACTGATCAAACATTGAAGACATGTCTATGACTTGGTACACCAGCGTTAAGTGGCACACTGGTGAGAACTACTGAAGTAAACATTCAGTACATACTTGTACATTATACTGAGCAGGTGAACCAAGAGTCACTGACATAAAACATGGTCCGAGCAACTCAAGTGAGTTAAACAGTCTCATGCTATTAAGGAACTAAATTCACCTGTCCCTAAGTTAGACAGCTCCTCCTCTTTGTCACAGGATGGATCTCAATGAACTAGCACTGTTGTTTACATTCTTGTGTCCCATACTAGAGCTTGATTTCATGTCTTCATCTTTGAATCTAGAATGCCTAAACAAGAATGGCAATGGATTTTATCAGGGAACCAAATTCCAGTCAATTGTACTTGGGTGCAATTTAAGAAGGATTGTGGCGCTGCATCTAGGTTTGCAAAAAAAAGTACAAGTTTATTAATAACTGATTCTCTGCCATGGGCACAGAATGGAGGAGTGTTGACAATATCACCCTGATGGTAATTGGAGATGATAATGTTACATGACTGACTGGATGGATAAATGAATTTGAGAACAACACAAAGTATCTTTAACCCAAGATGCAAGTATAATATTAACTATTCCAAGGCAGGTGAAACCTTACTACTTGCCCTGATTTTATTGCCAATGTCATTACTAGAGACATAAAGGATATTGGCTTAGAGGAAAACACTCCTTAGTTATGATGCTATCCTGCCTGCCTCAAGGAACAATCTTTTGCTACACTATTTACTACATTGGGAGCACTTGTATGAGCCTGGGATGAAAATAGCTGGCCGGGAAAACAGCTCTGTTCGTCTTTGTTCAAGAGTCCAGTCACACCCTGTGAAGGCCTGAGCTCCTTATCTCATTCTGGTCTTGTTTCCTGCCAAACCTGGAAAATAAGACAAATAAATGTTGGCTAATTGTGCTCTTCGGAGCCCTGGTGGTGCGATGGATAAAGTGCTCAGCTGCTAACTGAAAGGTCAGCAGTTCGAACTCACCAGCCACTCTGCAGGAGAAAGATGTGGCAGTCTGCTTCCGTGTAAAGATTTACACCCTTGGAAACGCTATGGGGCAGTTCTACTCTGTCCTATAGGGTCGTTATGAGTTAGAATCAACTCAAAGGCAATGGGTTTGAGTTTGGTTATGGAACTGTGCTCTTGACCAATGTCATCTTTCTGACCATTGACCATGTTCAAGTAGAAAGCTGTGTCCATCTACATGCAAAACAGAAAACCAAACCCGTTGCCTCTGAGTCGATTCTGACTCATAGCGACCCTATAAGACAGAGCAAAACTGCCCCATAGAGTTTCCAAGGAGCGCCTGGTGGATTCTAACTTTTAACCTTTTGGTTAGCAGCCATAGCACTTAACCACTATGCCACCAGGGTTTCCAAATGCAAGTGTGTCCTATTTATGCAGTAGATGGTCTCTTAAAATACCAAGACAATCAATCCAGTTTCTGTCAATTGAATCAGACAGTCCAACAGTGTAGAGTTGGAAGAAAAATTAAAAAGAATATGTCATGATCCAATGAGGTTACATATGTAAGGTGTTGTGTATAAGCCTGGCATGCAGTAGACAGTCAACAAATGACTACTGTTGTAACAGTGGGGCATAGAAGAGTTTTATCTTAAAAGCACTTTTATTAAATTGGTAAATTAACCAAAAAACAAAAATAAATCTATTGTCATCGAGCTGATTCTGATTCATGATAACCCCATGTGTGCAGAGTAGAACTGCACCATAGGGTTTTCTTGGCTGTAATCTTAATGGAAGCAGATATCCAGGCCTTTCTTCCAGAGCACTGCTGGTTAGGTTCAAACCACCAACCTTTAGGTTAGTAGTCGTTTAGCAAACCATTTGCTCCACCTAGGGTCCTCTGGTAAATTAAAGTACTGGCTTAAAAAATATTCCATAACTCATTCCATTTTACACAGAAAAAGACTGAGATCCTGCAATAAAATATTTGCCTAATGGCATAAAAATAGTATTGGCACTTGGGGGACAGACATCTACCTCAATTGGCATAGCATAGTCTATAAAGAAAATTTCTACATCCTGCTTTGGTGAGTAGCATCTGTGGTCTTAAAAGCTTGCGAGCGGCCATCTAAGATACTCCACTGGTCCCATGTCATCTGGAGCAAGAGAGAATGAAGAAAACCAAAAACACGAGATTCAGGCAGATATGGTTCTAGCCGCATGTTTGTGCATTTTTCCACTTTTGCCTCTTTGAATATATGCCAAATAAGACCTTTCTTTTTGCTTTAAAAAAGAGAAAGAAAGAAAACCAAAGACATAAGGGAAGGATTAGTCCAACTACCACAGCCTCCATCACACTGAGTTCAGCGCAACGATGGTGCCCAGCTACCACCACCAACTTCTCTGACAGGGATCACAATACAGGTTCCCAGGCAGAGCTGAAGAAAAATGTAGAACAAAATTCTAACTCACAAAAAAAAGACCAGACTTACTGGTCTGACAGAGACTGAAGAAACTGGAGAGCATGGCCCTGGACACCCTTTTAACTCAGTACTGAAGTCACTCCTGATGTTCACCTTTCAGCCAAAGATTAGACAGGTCCATAAAACAAAATGGGATTAAATGGGCACACCAGCTCAGGGGCAAGGACAAGAAGGCAGGAGGGGACAGGAAAGCTGATAATGGGGAGCCCAAGGTCGAGAAGGGGAGAGTGTTGACATGTCGAGGAATTGGCAACCAATGTCACAAAACAATATGTGTATTAATTGTTTAATGAGACATTGGTTTGCTCGGTAAACCTCCAACTAAAGTACAATTTAAAAAATGAAAAAACAAAAAACTAGTATTTGCAGACACTGGATTTAAACCCAGACAATATTTTAACAGAAATAAATGCATCATTTAAAGGAATCCTGTTGTGTATCTTGTTTTTGTTGTTTGTTTAACCCTCAAATGCAAAGGGTTGAATTAATCATAGTGCTTAGTTCACAATAAAAATTAATAAAAATAAGAGACATTAGTCCAAGACAAGTCTAGTGGACCAAATTAAGCAGGGATATGAAAAAAACCTAAACAACATAATAAAGAAGGTAGATCTCATGGATAGGTTAGCTACTGAATTTCAATAATATCAAAATAGAGAACAGAGAATATGCTTTCTTCTCAAGCACGTACTGACTCAGTCTTAAAAACTGGCTTATATCACAAAGAAATACTCAATGTTGTTGTTTTTGTTAGGTGCCTTCGAGTTGGTTCTGACTCATAGCGACCCTGTGTACAACAGAATGAAACAATGCCCAGTCTTGTGCCATCCTTATAAACTTTGTTATGCTTGAGCCCATTGTTACAGCCACTGTGTCAGTTCATCTCCTTGAGGGTCTTCTTCTTTTTCGATGACCCTTTACAAAGCATGATGTCCTTCTCCAGGGACTGATCCCTCCTGATAACATGTCCAAAGTATGTGAGACATAGTCTCACCATCCTTGCTTCTAAGGAGCATTCTGGTTGTACTTGTTCCAAAACAGATTTGTTCAGTCTTCTGGCAGTCCATGGTATATTCAGGATTCTTCAACAACACCACAATTCAAAGGCATCAATTCTTCTTCAGTCTTCCTTATTCATTGTCCAGCTTTTGCATGCATATGAGGTGATTGAAAATACCATGGCTTGGGTCAGGCTTACCTTAGTCTTCAAGGTGACATCTTTGCTTTTTAACACTTTAAAGAGGTCCTTTGCAGCAGATTTGCCCAATGCAATACGTCTTTTGATTTCCTGACCGCTGCTTCCATGGGTGTTGATTGTGGATCCAACTAAAATGAAATCCTTGACAACTTCTGTCTTTTCTCCGTTTATCATGATGCTTATTGGTCCAGTTGTGGGGATTTTTGTTTTCTTTATGTTGAGGTGTAATCCACACTGAAGGCTGTGGTCTTCAATCTTCATCAGTAAGTGTTTCAAGTCCTCTTCACTTTCAGCAAGCAATGTTGTATCAGCTGCATAACACAGGTTGTTAATGAATCTTCCTCCAGTGCTGATGCCCTCTTCTTCATATAGCCGAGTTACTTGGATTACTTGCTTAGCGTACAGATTGAATTAGTATGGTGAAAGGATACAACCCTGACGCACACCTTTCTTCATTTTAAACCATGCAGTATCCCCTTGTTCTGTTCAAATGATAGCCTTTTGATCTACTTACAGGTTCCACGTGAGCACAATTAAGTGTTCTGGAATTCCCATTCTTTGCAATAATATCCATAATTTGTTTTGATCGATACAGTCGAATCCCTTTGCATAGTCAATAAAACACAGGTAAACATCTTTCTGGTATTCTCTGCTTTCAGCCAGAATCTGATATCAGCAGTGATATCCCTGGTTCCACATCCTCTTCTGAATCTGGCTTGAATTTCCAGAAGTTCCCTGTCGATGTACTGCTGCAACCGCTTTTGAATAATCTTCAGCAAAATTTTACTTGTATATGATATTAATGATATTGTTCGATAATTCCCGATTCTGTTGGCTCACCCTTCTTTGGAATGGATACAAATATGAATTTCTTCCAGTCGGTTGGCCAGGTAGCTGTCTTCCAGATTGCTTGGCACAGATGAGTGAGCACCTCCAGTGCTGTATCTGTTTGTTGAAACATTTCAGTTGGTATTCCAAGTCAATTCCTGAAGCTTTGTTTTTCGCCAATGCCTTCAGTGCAGCTTGGACTTCTTCCTTCGGTACCATCAGTTCTTGACTGTATGCTACCTCCTGAAATGGTTAGACATCGACCAATTCTTTTTGATATGATGATCATGTATATTCCTTCCATCTTCTTTTGATGCTTCCTGAGTCGTTTAATATTTTCCCCCATAGAATCCTTAAATATTGCAACTCGAGGCTTGAACTTCTCTTGTTTCAGCTTGAGAAATGCCTAGTGTATTCTTCTCTTTTGATTTTCTAACTCCAGGTTTTTGCACACTTTATTATAATATTTTACTTTGTCTTCTCGAGCTGCCGTTTGAAATCTTCTGTTTAGCTCTTCTATTTCATCATTTCTTCCATTCACTTTAGCTACTCTACATTCAAGAGCAACTTTCAGAGTCTCTTCTGACATCCATTTTGGTCTTTTCTTTCTTTTCTATCTTTTTAATGACCTCTTGCTTTCTTCATGTTTAATATCCTTGATGTCATCCCACAACTTGTCTAGTCTTCGATCATTAGTGTTCAGTGTGTCAAATCTGTTCTTGAGATGGTCTCTAAATTCAGGTGAGATATACTCAAGGTCATATTTTGGCTCTAGTGGACTTGTTTTAATTTTCTTCAGCTTCAGCTTGAACTTACATATGAGCAATTGATGGTCTGTTCCATAGTCGGCCCTTGGCCTTGTTCTGACTGATGAAATTGAGCTTTTCCATCATCTCTTTCCACAAATGCAGTCTATTCAATTCCTGTGTTTTTCGTCCAGTGAGGTCCATGTGTAGAGTCACCCTTTATGCTGTTGAAAAAAGGTATTTGCAGTGAATAAGTCATTGGTCTTGTAAAATTCTATCATGTGGTCTCCATGGTCATTTCTATCACCAAGGCCATATTTTCCAACCACCAATCCTTCTTCTTTGTTTCCAATCACTAGTAATTATCAACACGTCTTGACTGCATGTTTGATCACTTTCAGACTGCAAAAGTTGGTAAAAAATCTTCAGTTTCCTCATCTTTGGCATTAGTGGTTGGTGTGTAAATTTGAATAGTAGTGGTATTAATTGGTCTTCCTTGTAGGCGTATGGATATTATTCTATCACTGATGGCATCATACTTCAGGATAGATCTTGAAATGTTCTTTTTGAAGATAAACGCGATGCCATTCCTCTTCAATTTGTCATTCTTGCACAGTAGACCACATGATTGTCTGATTCAAAATGGCCAGTACTAGTCCATTGGAGCTCACCAATGCCTAGGATATTGATGTTTATGAGTTCCATTTCATTTTTGACAACTTACAATTTTCCTCAATTCCTACTTCGAACATTGCACGTTCTAATTATTAATGGATGTTTTCTGCTGTTTCTTATCATTTTGAGTCATGCCACATCACTACATGAAGGTCCTGAAGGCTTGACTCAATCTACCTCATTAAGGTTGACTCTACTTTGAGGAGGCAGCTCTTCCCCAGTCCTATTTTGGGTACCTTCTGACCTGAGGTACTCTCTTCCGAAACTATATCGGATAGTGCTCCGCTGCTATTCGTAAGGTTTCCACTGACCAATTTTTTCAAAAATAGACTGCCAAGTCCTTCTTCCTAGCCTGTCTCAGTCTGGAAGATCCACTGAGGTCACCAACGGTGACCCTGCTGTTATTTGAAACACCGGTGGCAAAGCTTCCAGTATCATAGCACAACGCAAGCTACCCTATAGTACAGCAAACTGACAGATGCGTGGTGGAATGCTCAATCTCAGAATAAAATATAAATAATGGAAATAGAATTTCCATAATGTCAGTTAGGTCAAGTTAGTTGATAGTGGTGTTCAAATTTTCTATATTCTTACTGATTTTGGGAGGAGTCTACCTATTCTATCAATGACTGAAAGAAAGGCATTAAAATCTCCAATTATGATTGATACATCTACCTTTAGTTAGTTCTGTCACTTTTTGCTTCATGTATTTTGAAGCTCTATCTTCATGAAAAATTGACTTTTTATCATTATGAGATACCCCTCTTTATCTCTTGTAATACACTTGTATTAAAATCTACTTTGATGTTAATATAGCCACACAAGCTTTCTTATTCTTAGTGTTTGCATTGTATTTCTTTTCCATCCTTCTAGTTTCAACCTGTCAGTTTCTTTGTACTTAAAGGACACCTGTTGTAAAGAGTAGGTAGTTGGGAGTGATGAGAAGTGGTATAATTCTGGATATATTTTTAAGGTACAACCAATAGAATTTGAGGGGTGTTTGTGAAGGAGAGGAGTCAAGTAGTTATTAGAATGAAATGAAAAATATTCATCTTAAAATTTAAAATAATAATAATAGCCCAGTTGGCATGATGATGTGGCAAAAATCGTGAAGATAATAAGTGAAAGGAGACAGTGACACCAATGTTTATAGTCTGGCCAACTGAAAGACTAAAGTTTTATGTCTGTACTTTGCTATATGTTTGAAATATTTTATAATACACAATTGCTGAGAATAAAAAACTTCTAAAATAAGAGTTATAAATATGAATTAAAATATTAAATGAAATATTTGGAGGTTTTCAAAATCTCTACATATCAGTAAGAATATAGAAAATTTGAACACCACTATCGACTAACTTGACTGAGCTGACATTATGGAAATTCTATTTGCATTATTTGTATTTTAATCCACTAACGAGCATTCCACCACATGTGTGTCAGTTTGTTGTACTGTGGTGGCTTGCATGGTGCTGTGATACTGGAAGCTTTGCCACTGGTATTTCAAATACCATCAAGGTCACCACTGGTGATCTCAGTGGAGCTTCCAGACTAAGACAGGCTGGGACCTTCATTTGCTGATGTGGCACTCAATATATATTTGTTGAATGAATGAACTAATTAATTAACAAAGAGAGCTTTATTCTCCAGGTCAAATCTTTTCCTTTACTTATCATTTAAACTCCACAAATGTATGACTTACACTATTCAGCATAATACAGATTAAGAACCAGTAACTTATTCGTGTCGTTAGTATCAGAGTAAACTTCAGTTGTTACTAAATCAGTCTGAAGAACATTAAACACAGAAAACTCCAGGGAGAAATTTTCTAAAAGATATAGTTTTATCTGTACTATATGAGTAGGTTAAATTAAGAACTGAAAAGAGTTCCTTAAATGTTCTTTGTTGTGTGTATCTTGGAAGGTGTTTACTCATAAGAGATTACAAAAAATAAGCCCACTTTTTAAGATGAAAGACAGAGCAACTTGTGTTCTGTAGAGTAGGATACTATGCTCGTACGTTTCTCAACCTTGCTAGTTGATAGCAAAGCAGACTAGATTAATATAGTGGTTACTCAAGTGTGGTTAGCATACCTCTAGGGGTCCACTGATTATTTAAGTTAATAGACATGCCTTTTAAAAAAATCTGCAATTCCATGGATATTAATGTTTAGGACTAGCTTGAAGTAGGTATTAGAATGAAAGGAAAATGAATCAATTTAAATTATTTTATAAAACAATAGCACAGTTGATATGATGATATGTCAAAAACATAAGCATAGTAAGTGAAAGACTGAAGCTTTAGAAACATTGGATTAAAGGAATAATGAAGGGTGCAAAGCACAATATATGCATTAATAAAGAGTTATTGGTTTGATTAGATTTGGAAAAGGAATTGGGAATCTGGACAAATACTACTTCTTATTGATCCATGGACAATAATTCAAGGACAAGGGGTTAATAGAGAATATTTAAAAAAAAAAAAAAAAGGTACTAATACTTAACTGCAGGTTTTATCATATACAAAGATAGGTAGTACTTGTGTTAATCAGTGGTCAGCTCGTTTAATGTCTGTTGGTCTGTTAAATGTCTGTCTTCATACATATTCTCTATTTGGGAAAGAAAGTTACAAAAAGACCAGGACTATATCTGTATTCTACCTTCTTTAGTATTCAGTATAACAGAACATGCAGGTGGATAATTAATAAATATTTCAATACTAATAAAAGAACAGTATGTAATATATTATTGATTCAGAAACAACTTTTTATTTATTTTAATTTTTTAAAGCAAAAAGTAAGTTTTACTCAGCATATATCCAAAAAGGCAAAAGTGGGAAACAGACAACCATGCTGCCGGAGCCATGTCTGCCTGAGTCCAGGGAAATATCACAGAACAGATAAAAGTGGGAAAACAGACAAGCATGCAGCTAGAGCCATGTCTGCCCGAGTCCAAAGAATATTACAGAATAGGCAAGAATGGGAAAACAGACAAGCATGCTGCCACAGCCATGTCTGCCCGAGTCCAAAGAATATTACAGAATAGGCAAGAATGGGAAAATGGAGAAGCATGCTGCCACAGCTGTGTCTGCCCGAGTCCTAAGACCATTACAGAATCATCAGTATATATTAACATTACAAATGGACAAAACCATTGAAAGCCTAGCCTTTTCAGATTGGCTGGAAACTGTGATCTTACATTTTGAATTGTCTTTCTTAACAATCATTGGTACAGGTTTCAGTAACGAGAGTCAGGAGAGTCTTCATTGGTCCAACAAATTTCTATTCACTAAATGCTAATGGAAAAAGCGTAGAAAGTCTTTTGTGTTGCATTTGATTCGCTTTCTGTGAAAGTTTCCCTAAAAGATATTTTCCAAGATTATCTTAGGTATTGTCTTTATACCTCAGGGCCCAGTCAATGTGTCCTTATGAGTCCTTGTGAGCCAAGCTCCAGCTGGGTCACATTCTCTATGCTCAAGGAGAGGGAATAATAACTCCAATATTATTTCCTAAATCATTCCCTCTTTTTAATCAGAGATTGGAGGTAACACATCAATGATCATACCTGGACTTAGTCGAGCTCCTAGATGGCGGCCATTGCAGGCTCTTTAAACTCACAGTGCTGGTTTTCCACTGGATACCATCTGGTTCTTCACCAGGGTCTTAGGAGTGATGTTCTCATCAATCACATTGTCAGAGTGAGCAGACTCAGTGTACATCAACATTTTAGCACAAGGCCTTCTTTGCCTTTTTAAAAAAATTTTTTTTTATTGTACTTTAGATGAAGGTTTACAGAACAAACTGTTTCTCATTAAACAGTCAGTACACAAATTGTTTTATGACATTGGTTAACAACCTCTTGACATGTCCACACTCTCCCTTCTCGACCTTGAGGACCTTTTTTCTGGTGAAAATATACATAGCCAAAGTTACACCATTTCAAAAGTTTCTACATGTACAATTC
>NW_004443946.1:15878757-15887946 GCF_000243295.1 Trichechus manatus latirostris | reverse complement strand
TGACCTTTCCTTGTACAAGTTGTGCTGGTTTCCCCAGTAATGTGTACCGTCTTACCCTTCACCAAAGTTACCACTTAACTATTTACTTCTCCCCCCACTCCTCCCATCCCTTGTCACCAAAAAGATTGTTTCTTTTTATGTGTAAACTTTTACATGAGTTATACAGTAGAGGTCTCATACAATATTTGTCCTTTTGTGATTGACTTATTTCACTCAGCATAATGTCCTCCGGTTTTCTTCCTCTTGCTCTCCTGTGCTGAGTTCCTTTTGTTTGTGGATTTTTTTTCATTTCTTTTGTTTTTGTAGGTTTTGCTTTTACTGAGACTTTATGTTTTTCTTCTTTATTTTGATGAGTAGGTTTGTTAACTTTCTTTGTGTTTACCGTGAAAGTTACCCTTATCTTCCTAGATTTAAACCAGTCTATTATTACTTGGTATCACTTGACTTCCTGTCCATTAGAAGGTTCTATAGCTACACCATTTATTCCCTCTTTTATTGTTCTGATGCTGTTGTCATTTACAGATTAACCTCTATGTTTCCCTTTTGTAATTCTTTCGTTTTGCATAGTCCTTAAGAGTTCATTTCCTAGGTTGGTATCTGGCTAATACAATCCTATGTCCTATATTCAGCCTGTGGTCTGATATTTTTTGTTCTCAAATCGAAGGAGTTCCTTTAATAAGTCTCGTAAGTTTGTTTTGGTTTTTACATAGTCCCTTAATTTCAGTTTATCTGGAAATGACCTAATTTCACCATCGTATTTGAACGAGAGTTTTGCAGGATATGTTATTTTTGGCTGGCAATTTTTTTCTTTCGAGGTTTTATGTATGTCATCCCATCACCTTCTTGCCTGCATGGTTTCTGCTGAATAATCCGAGCTTAGTCTTATTGTTTCTCCTCTGTTATGTGACTTTTGCTTTTCCTGAGCTGCTCTCAGGATTCTTTGTCCTTGGTTTCAGCAAGTGTAATTATGATATGCCTTGGTGATTTTCTTTTGGGGTCTATCCTATATGGGTTTCACTGAGCTTCTTGGATGGTCAGCTTTTCATCTTTCATGATATTGGGGAAGTTTTCTGTCAGCAATTCTTCAATGATCCTCTCTGTGTCTTCTGTTTTCTCCCCCTGGTCTGGGACTCCAATCACTTGCATATTTTTGCTTTTGATTGTATCCCACACAATTCTCAGGGTCTCTTCATTTTTCTTCATTCTTTTTTCTGATTTTTCCTCAAACAGAGTTGTATCCAAGTGTTTGTCTTCAATTCCACTGATCCTGTCTTCCACCATTTCAAATCTGCTCCTCAAGCCTTCTATGACTCTGTCCATTTCTGAAATCTTGTTGTTTATCTTATGGATTTCTAATTGTTGTTTTTGTATGATTTCTAGTTGTGAATTTATTTTGGCATTTTGTTCCTGCATTATTTTCCTGAATTCTTCCATTTTTTTGTTGTAGTTTCCATGAATTTGTCTGCTTTTTCCATGAATTTGTCTATTTTTTCCTCACTTTTGTCTGCTTTTTGCTTCAACTCTTGGATAATTCTGAGTATTAGAGATTTGAATTCCCTATCAGGTAGTTCTAGTGCCTTTTCTTCTACGGGAAAGTCATCTGGTGTTTTATTTTGGATGCCTACGGGAACCATCCTGTCCTGTTTTTGTAAATGTTTTGATATTGTCTGCTGTCTTCGGGGCATTCAGTAGTTATTTTTCTCATTTAGTGGTTGTAGACATGTTTGTTTCGTCCTTTTTTTAAAATTTATTTGGCTATGTCTGAGCAGGCGGGCTGTGTGTTCTGTGTTGTTTGCTCGTCTGTGGGCACGATATTTTTCACCTCCTTCTCCACTTGGCAGGGTCAGTCACTCAGATATGGTGCAGCACGGTGGGTCTAGCTGAAGAGGAGTTTCTGGGATGGGTTGTTTGTGGCACTTACTGCAGCCACCAGGGCTGGTCGGTAATCAGTGCAGGGCAGGTTCCAGTAGGCCGTGTCTGTGCTGCTTGGTGGTGTGAGGTTGAGTGCCCAGTGCAGGTAGGCAGGATGGAGGGGGGAAATTGTGATGTGTGGAGCAAAGATGGGTATGGGAGAGAGGAGAGAGGAACAGGAGCCAAAAAGATACAAACAAACAAAAAAGAGTGCTAGGGGAGCTTGCCGTTGGAGAGATGGAAGACTATGAAGTGGAGAAAAACAAAAAGGGGAAGAAGAAGAAAGAAAAGAATGAATAAATAAAAATTGGAAAGAAAAAAGAACAGCAAAGCTCCCAGGGATCCCCCTGGTGTGGTTATGAGGTATGGGGAAGTTGTTCCCAGGTGTTGAAGTACAGCCTGGCTAGGAGGTGTAGAGGTATTCAGCACCAGGTATCCAGGGGACAGGAAGAGAAGGAAGATATAGAGAGATGAGAAACTGAGTAATGAAGAAAGACAAAAAGAGAAAAAGAGGGAAAATAAAACAGAAGAAATTTAAAAAACAAGAAAAGCCCCCAAAAAAACAGAAAAAAGAAAAAAAAAACCATGATAAAAGAAACGCCATCAGGGATCCCTCTGTGCTTCTGCGCAAGCTGAGGGGGTAGGTCCAAAGCTGCACAGCACCACCTGGCCAGAATGGGCTCCCAACTCGAGAAAAGAAAAATAAAACAAACAAACAATTGAAAACAAACAAACAAACAAAAAGGCCTGGGATCCCACCAGTGTGGCAGCAAGGACCAGGAAGCAGTTCCACACTCGAATGGAGCTCCACAGCCCCTCAGGAAGAAGCAAAGATGGTGCACAGAGCAGGTATTTGAGCAAAAGGAAGGGGAGGTGGTGAGAGGTAAGGAAGAAATCAAAAGAAGCAGAAAAAAGCAACACCAGCAGCCAACAAATGGCACTCAGGGAGTCGGCCACTGTAGGCAGGTGGAATCTAAGCAGCCGGTGCTTCCCGGCCAAGAGACTGTGGCCGCAGGAAGCAGAGGAGGCCAAGTGGGGGTGAAGAAGGGTGGGGGTGGGTGGGAAAGCGAATATCGCTGTTTACCTGTTGTTCTGTCTCCTGCTGGAAGCTCTGCAAAGCTGCTTTCTCATACCCCCTATTTGCTGGTCTTTGATAGGAGTCCAAGATGGCGGATCCATGCTGCATTAGCTGGTAGGGGACCTCTCCATGTATGCCTCCTCGCTCTCTGTTCTCTGTCAGTTTCTTATTCCATTTGGTGCTTGGCTGAGTTCTTTATCTCTTCTTTTGATGTTTAGGATTTCAGGATTGCTGTTTTCTCTGTTTGGCTTAGTTTTTCAGGTCTTTGCTGTGGAGGGACAGCGTGGTGCTTCTGCCTAGAGCGCCAGGTTGCCAGAAGTTCCCTAGAGTCAGTTCTGAAAGTTAGTGTCTTTTTAAGAATTTGCCCATTTTATATAGGTTATCTAATTTGTTGGCATACTATTGTTCATAGTATTCTCTTATAATCCATTTATTTCTATAAGGTGATTAGTGAAGTCCCTTCTTTCATTCCTGATGTTAGTAATTTGAACATTCTCTTCTTTTTGCTTGGTCAACTTACCGAAAGGTTTGTCAATTTGGTTGATCTTTTCCAAAAACTAGCCTTTGGATTTTGTTGATTTTCTGTATTTTTTTTTTTTACACTCTGTATTTCATTTCTTTCTAGTCTAATCTTTTTTATTTCCTCCCTTCTGTTTCTGTAGGTTTGGTTTGCTTTTCTTTTTCTGGTTTCTTATTGTGGAAAGTTAGCTTATTTATTTGAGCTATTTCTTCTTTTTTAAATATATGTGTGTACAGCTATATATTTCTGTTTACGCACTGTTCTATGTGTGAGTTGGGGCAAGTTTTTAATGCTTTGGCAGGCAGTTTATAATTCTGCCTTAGCCTTTACTTCCTGCTTGCACAGAGCCTCAAGGTCAGTTATAGGTGAGAGAATAGGGCCTTCTCAGGTTTTTCCTGGACAAGATCAGTAGCCTGTACATTTGAACGACCTTCTAAGTTTCCAGGACTCTGTTGAAGCTTTGCAAAGCCCCATGTGGACGTTTCACTCCCCAGTTTTTCCTTTTAATTTTTTTTTTTTGATCAGCCTCTTGTTAGTTGTAGCTGGTATTGCTGTCTCTGGCATCTGAAATCTTAAACATTGCCATTGATAGCTTTTGGCAAATGCCTAGGGATAAGGTTGTTTGAATGAAGTGAACTCTGAGTCAGGTCAAATAAAGACAAGCCCTGAGACTGGAGCTTTTCAGGGAGTTGCAGACAGGTCAAATACTGACAATTATTTGGAAATGGCATTTTGAGGGAGTTCCAAATCCCTTCTGCCCCTCCTTTCCGGTAGAAAATGGCGTCTGGTATTTACAGCTGCCATAGTTGTGAGGCTGCCGGTTTTGTTTTATTTTTTTCCATTTAATTTATTTTGTTCTTGTTGTTGAGAATATACACAACAAAACATACACCAGTTCAACAGTTTCGACATGTACAATTCAGTGACATTGATTACATTCTTTGAGATGTACAACCATTCTAACCCTCCTTTTCTGAGTTGTTCCTCCCCCATTAACATAAACTCACTGCCCCCTAAGGTTCCTATCTAATCTTTCAAGTTGCTATTGTCGATTTGATCCCATATAGATAGTTCTTAAAAGAGCACAATGCTCAAGGCAGACATTTTTACTAGTTAAGCTAAGCTATTGTTTGGTTTTAAGAAGACTTCAGGGGATATTTTTGGTTTAAGGTTTAAAGATTTTTCTCAGGGCAATAGTATCAGAGGTTCGTTTGTGAAGCTGCTGGTTTTTAAGCCTTCCTTGGAACTAGGCAGAGCCCTGGTGACGCAGTGGTTAAGAGCTTGGCTGCTAACCAAAAGGTCAGCAGTTCAAATCCACAAGTTGCTCCCTAGAAACCCAAGGGGGCAGTTCTACTCTGTCCTATAGGGTCACTATGAGTTGGAATCAACTTGACAGCAATGAGTTTGGTTTTGGTTTTTGTTTGGAACTGGGGAGATGGGGGATGGGAATAGGGCAAGTTAAATTACCTCAAAGCTTGCTGCTCTTACTGATATTCAGCCATTATTCTTGCATAAATTCTTCTCGGAATATTGAAAGCTTTTGGTCAATTTCCAGAGTTCTAAGTTGATTTTGACAATTTTTCTCCATGTTCTGTTGGTTTTATGGACGAGCATATTTTCATAGGTCCTTACTCTACTATTCTGAAAGTGCTTCTACACAAGTGCATTTGGAAGTTTCCATACTTATATAGGGTGCTATAGGGATGCTATATTGTGGATTTCTCATTTAATTACATTATGGTCATGTATCAAATTTTAAATTCTAGAAGCCAGATTAAAAAATTAATGTGAAATTAATTTTAATAATAAACTTCATTGAACCCAATATATCCAAAATATCACTTCAACCAGTAATCAATACAAAAATATTGAGATTTTAAAAATTATATTATCTTTGAAATACAGTATTTTTCACATTTTTACGTTTTATTGAGTATAATTGGCATACAATAAACTACACATGTTTAAAGTGTACAATTTAATAGGTTTTGTGTTTGTATACATACATGAAACTATCACTGTTATTGTTGTTTTCAGGTGTTGTCAAGTCAATTTTGACTCATAACAACCCCATGTGACAGAATATAACTGCCCCATAGAGTTTTCTAGGCTGTAATCTTTATGGGGAACTATCACTACAATTAAACTAATGAAAATATTCATCACCTCAAAAGTTTCTTCATGCCCCTTTTCAATCCCCTCCCTGGCCTACTTATCCCAAAGCAAGCACTGATCTGCTTTCTGACATTACAGATTAGTTTGCTTTTTATAGGATTGTATATAAATGAAATAATGTGGTATGTACTTCTTTTGTCTGGCTTCTTTCTCTCAGCATAATTATTTTGGGATTCATCATGTTGTTGCATGCATCAATTGGTTATTCCTTTTAATTGATGAGTAGTATATTCCATTGTATAGAGATATCACAATTTATTTAAGCATTGAACTACTGGTGGATATTTGTGTTTCCAGTTTTTGTTTATTACAAATAAAACTTCTAGGAACATTCATGTAAAAGTCTTTGTATGGATATATGCTTTCATTTTTGGGTAAATACATAGGAGCAGAATGGTTGGATCATATGGTGTAAATTTAACAGTTTAAGAAACAGTCAAACAATGGTTGTACCATTATACCTTCTCAGTGGAAGTATTTGAGAATTCTAGTTGTTACACATCCTCATCAATGTACAGGCAGTATTCTAAATTATAGGCATTCTAATAGGCATGCAATGATATATCATTTGGGTTTAATTTGTATTTCCTGAACGGCTAATAATTTTGACCATTTTTTCATGTGCTTATTTGCCATCTATACATATTCCTTAGTAAAATGTCTGTTCAAATTTGTCCCCGTGTGGCTAGTGGCTACTGTGTTAGTCAGTGCAGCTCTCCATGTTCTTAGCCACTCTGTTTATACTACTTTCCAGAACGATTACCCAGGAAGCATCTCTGTTGGACTCTTTCCACTCAGAGTACAGCACACACACAAAACTCACAACAGCCCTGTGAACTAAATATTATTCTTTCTACGTGAAAGATAATAAAACTGAGACCCAAAAAGGTTGGTTTCACATACATCTGTGAAGAGAGAAAGAGAGAGACAGAGTTGGAGAGATTACATACTCTACTCTTCAGTAATTTTAAGATAAATAAAAAATCAGAATATAAGTTCTTCATTATGGATCAAGCTCCAAGAAAACAATAATCTCTCAAGATGTGGAAACCCTTGAAAAAAGACAGAGCTAAGCAGAATTAATCTGTCTTGGAAGAAGTACAACCAGAATGCTCCTTAGAAGCAAGGATGGCGAGACTACGTCTCACATACTTTGAACATGTTATCAGGAGGGGTCAGTCCCTGAAGAAGGACATCATGCTTGGTAGAGGGTCAGTGAAAAAGAGGAAGACCCTCAATAAGATGGATTGACACAGTGGCTGCGACAATGGGCTTAAGCATAGCAACAATTGTGAGGATGGCACAGGACCAAGTAGTATTTCTTTCTGTTGTGCATGGGATCACTATGAGTCAGAACAAACTCGATGGCACCTAGTAACAATAAGCAGAATCAAAAGACAGGCTTGAGGCTTTGGCCTGAATTAGAATCTTGAAAGATGGGGCTGGAAAAAGAAGTAGTGGTCGGGAGGTGACCTGTGTCTTATAAGCATAGGAACAATCAGGAACCAAAATCTTCGTGGCCAAGAAAACAGGGTGGTCTGGAATTCTCAAGTTCATAGGTAAAGGGCAAGAACAAGATTTGAAATAAAGGATTATCAAAGGTAGTTAGGCCATTTAAACAAAATGATCTGTGAGGTAGACACAAGATTGCGGCCCCAAAGCAACAATATACAGGAGCTAAAAGCCTTTTACAAGGTGCCTGCGGGTGGGAGTAGCAATTATTAATTTATTATTGAATAGGAAACAGAAAAGATTTAAAGATCTGCAGAGTCTCTAAACATACCACGAAGTATGAATTCCTCCCCTTCATTCTAACTTCACCCCACAGCTAGAGCTAATTCATTCCCACTGGAAAACCCAGTCCCACACCAGGATCAGGGGCCAATCTGGTGCCTTTTTATGAGGAATTGATGCTTAGGTAACACCTCAGCAGCTAGTCTGGTTTTACCCTGTTCCTCCAGGACTTGGGTTCTTCTCTTTATTTTTAACAGAAACCCCAGAGTTTAAAATGTTGTCCCTGAATCTCAGGTCCTGTTGCCAGATATCCCTTACATTGACTGAATAAACAGCTTTTGTCATTGTTCATGTTCTACACATGGCAGGAAGGGGATAAATTTTGAATTTTGTTTTTTGATATGTATTTAGAACAATTCAGCTTTTTAATTTCTTCTTGTGTCAGTTTTAGTAAGTTGGGTTTTTTTTTAACTAAGTAATTTGTCCTTTTGGCCTTAATTGTCAGATTTTATCAGCATCCAATTATTAATATCTTCTTATTATCTTTTATAATGTCTGTAGGATCTATTGTGATTTGAAATTTTTTATTTCAGTTATTGATAATTTTTGCTTATCTCTTTACATTATCAGTCTAGCTAAGGGTTCATCAATTTTATTCATCTTTCTAAAGATTTTGGTTTTAAGTTTTTTGTTTTTCCTATTGCTTGTCCATTTTCCAATTCATTGGTTTCTTCTCTTTATTATTTCTTCGACTTCTTTGGGTTTAACTTGCTGCTTTTTAAATAGACTATTGATATGGAGACTTAGTTGACTTTCAACTTTTTTTCTTTTAATATTGCACTTAGAGCTAAAATTTCCCTCTAAGCATTATTTTAGCTCATCCTACAAACTGTTTTATATTTTTATTATCATTCAGTTTAAAATATTTTCTAGTTTCACTGATGTCTTCCTTCACCTGTGAGTTTTTTGGATATGTGTTGCTGAATTTCCAAACATTTGGGGATTTAAAAATCATGGTTATTTTAGTTTTTAGTTTGATTCCATTGTAATCAGAGAATGTACTCTGGATTACAAATTCAATCATTTGAAAATTGTGAAGATTTATTTTATGGCCCCATGTAGTCTCTTTTGGCAAATGTTCCATGTGCGCTTAAAAGAATGTGCATTCTTCAGTAGTTGGGAGTTTGTGTTCTGTATGTGTTGTTATTGTTGTTAGCTTCCCTAGAGTAGGCCCCTGGCTCAAGCAGACCCCATGCACAGTGAAACAAAGCATTGCCCAGTCCTGCACCATCCCCATGATCAGTTGTGGATCACACTATTGTGGTCCATAGGGTTTTCACTGGCTGATTTTTGGAAGTACATCACCAGGCCTTTCTTCCCAGTCTATCTTAATCTGGAAAATCTGCTGAAACCTGTTCAGCATCATAGCAACATGCAAGCCTCCACTGACAGACTGCTGGTGGCTGCACATGAGGTGTATTGGCCGGGAGTCAAACCTGGGTCTCCTGCATGAAACATGAGAATCGGTCAATTAACTTTTTGTTTGCTTGTTCTGTTACTGAGAGACATGGGTTGAACTCTAACTATAGTTGTTAATATGTCTATTTTTCTTCATAGTTATGCTTCATATATACTTGCTTCATGTATTTTTTTGAAGCTATGTTAAGTAATGTACCTATGATGACATGGGGAGTGAGTGATAAAGCTGAGACTTAAACTGAAGTCTGACTGTAAAGGTCAAACCATCGTATTCCTCTAAGAATACTGACTT
>NW_004443946.1:15875082-15878657 GCF_000243295.1 Trichechus manatus latirostris | reverse complement strand
TGTTAAATTAATTAATATTTAATTTGACTCACTCTTAGGGTAGGAAGGAATTGTCAAATGAAAGACCAGTCACAGAGAATGTCTTTCTAAACTGTTTCTGCCTCATCTGTCTTATGCAGCCAGATAATAATTTCTATTGAAGTTCTAAAGTCTCTTTCCCATCCCTGTTGATTTACACTGAAATCTCACAGAGGAAAGTGAAGAAATTCTTGAACTCAATGACTCTTAAGGTGACATTTATACAGACTGTGGTTCTTTGTCCAGATGCTTAACTTTCTCCTGAAAACAGTTTGATGGCCCACATGATGCAAATCAGCACATATCAAGTAACATTACTAGGATCTTTCTCTTGTTGTTTTGTTGTTATTTTTTGGTAAGCGTTAATAGCCTTTGACATTGGAGTAAGAGGTTCTTTCTACTCTCTGCATAATATATGTGTCATATCTGGAAGGCACTGCAGGAATCCTACTGTGCTTCCGTCTGTTACATTCAATATAATGTCAGGGATAGGGAAAGAAACACTCAAGGGCTCAAAGGCAATATGATGGAGGGATTTTTGTTTCTATTTTGTTAATAAAGTCAACAAGGAATGAAAAACAAAAACATTCAGATTTATCTTTGTAATTCCTTGAATAGAGAAATCATTAATATTATAACTTTAAATTAAAATATTAGTATATTTTGTGTTTTGAGGAGTTAGGTCACAAAGTGGTTGGGATGTGAAGGAGAGGAAGAAATTACAGAGATGAACTTTATATCCACAGAAGAAAGCTGGTCCTGGGTTGGAACCAAGACACAGGTCAAGAAGAGTTAAAGGACTCGTCAAAAGAACCTCTGGCCCACAAATTAAGACGTTAACAGGAAAATTAAGTTTCTAATTAGACTGTTCTTTGAAAACTTGTCATTCTCAGCTGGTTTTTGGGTGTTCCTAGATCTTCTGGCCAAATCCTAAATTCTATGCAACAAATTCCTTCCTGCCCTTTGAAAGAAAGTGTGTTGGCAGAAGGACAAGTCTGGGTTCATCTGATCGTAACGTCTTCTTCCGTTAGAGGAAGAGAAAGAAATATGCCATCCCAAGGCTAATTTAACTTTCATATTAAAAATTGGAATGCTATGGTCACTTCTCAAGAGCAACAGTGACATCTAGTGGAAAAAATATTTCAGTAATTTACCAAACGGACATACAGAACATTTTCTATTTCTGCCGTTAAGAAAAAAATACGCTTTGAAAAATTTGTCCTTTAATAATATCTTTAAATAAAGTTCATTTGCCACTGATAGAAAAAAATCCCATACTTATACCAAAAAGGCTGTCAGTGGCCTGTGTGACCAAGACTTTGGGCCCCACAAAGAGTTGTTCTGCAGGATATTAGGTAATATCTACCACCTACAGCTCTCTGGTGGCACAGTGGTTAAAGTGCTCGACTGTTAACCGAAAGGTCGGTGTCTTGAAAACACCAGCCACCCTGCAGAAGAAAGATATGGCCGTATGCTTCCATAAAGATGTACAGCCTTGGAAACTTTATGAGGTCACTACGAGTCGGAATTGAGTCAATGGCAGTCGGTTTGGTTTTCTGGGTTTTGGACAGATCTCATATGGGCAAGAGATCAAAACCTCTTCCTAGCCACCCTTCCTCCTGTCGTTAGAACTCTGCTGGGTTGTCTGACAGTACCCACAGAGACTATGGGGGCTCTGATCATGTCTCTTAAAGGTGCTTGGAGATACTAGTGAAATAGCTCTTAGAGCCCAGGGTTTAGTTCAGAATGGGAAAAGGCAAGAGTAAGATTTCTAGCTAAAATGTGTGCATGAAGAGGAAGACTTTCTTAATTCTATAATTCAGTATTACTAACCTAGAGTGGAGCCCTGATGGTGCAGTGGTTAAGAACGCTGTTAACCAAAAGATCCGCAGTTTGAATCCACCAGCCGCTCCTTAGAAACCTGTTGGAGCAGTTCTACTCTGACCTATGGATCACTATGAGTCGGAATTGACACGATGACAATGGATTTTTAACCTAGAGTAAATATTCCCATACGTCTGTCAGTTTGTTGTACTGTGGTGGCTTGCATGTTGCTGTGATGCTGGAAGCGATGCCACTGGTATTTCAAATACCAGCAGGGTCATCCATGGTGGACAGCTTTCAGCTGAGCTTCCAGACTAAGACTGACTGGGAAAAAGGACCTGGCGGTCTATTTCTGAACAGGGTTTGATACAGTGCCGGAAGATGAGCCCGTCAGGTCAGAAGGCACACAAAATACTACTAGGGAAGAGCTGCCCCCTCAAAGTAAAATCGACCTTAATGACATGGATACAGGCGAGCTTTCAGGACCTTCATTTGCTAATGTGGCATGACTCAACATGAGAAGAAACAGTTGCAAACACCCATTAATAATAAGAATGTGGCATATATGAAATATGAATCTAGGAAAATTAGAAATCATCAAAAATAAAATGGAACACATAAACAGGGATATCCTAGGCATTAGTGAGCTTAAATGGACTGGTATTGGCCATATTAAATCAGACAATCATATGGTTTACTATGCCGGGAATGATAAATTGAAGAGGAATAGCGTTGCATTCATTATCAAAACGACCATTTCAAGATCTATCCTGAAGAACAATGCTGTCAATGATAGGATAATATCCATACGTCTACAAGGAAGACCAGTGAATACAACTATTATCCAAATTAATGCACCAACCACTAATGCCAAAGATGAGGAAATTGAAGATTTTTACCAACTTCTGCAGTCTGAAATTGATCAAACACGCAGTCACGATGCATTGATAATTACTGGTGATTGGAATGTGAAAGTTGGAAACAAAGAAGAAGGAACAGTAGTTGGAAAATATGACCTTGGTTACAGAAACGACGTTGGATATTGCATGATAGAATTTTGCAAGACCAATGACTTCTTCATTGCAAATATCTTTTTTCAACAATATAAACAACAACTATATATGTGGACCTAGCCAGATGGCATACACAGGGATCAAATTGACTACGTCTGTGGAAAGAGAAAATGGAAAAGCTTAATATCATCAGTCAGAACAAAGCCAGAGGCTGACCATGGATCAGACCATCAACTGCTCACACGCAAGTTCAAGTTGAAGCTGAAGAAAATTAGAACAAGTTCATGAGAGCCGAAGTATAACCTTGAGTATATTCCATCTGAATTTAGAGACCATCTCAAGAATAGATCTGACTCATTAAATACTAACTACCAAAGACAAGACAAGTTGTTGAATGACATCAAGGGCACCATATATGAAGAAAGCAAGACGTCATTAAAAACACAGGAAAGAAAGAAAAGACCAAAATGGATGTCAGAAGAGACTCTGAAATTTGCTCTTAAACATAGAGTAGCTAAAGCAAAAGGAAGAAACGATGAAGTAAAAGAGTTGAACTGAAGATTTCAAAGGGCGGCTCAAGAAGACAAAGTAAAGTATTATAATGATATATGCAACGACCTAGAGTTAGAAAATCAAAAGGGAAGAACATGCTCGGCATTTCTGAAGCTGGAAGAACTTAAGGGAAAATTCAAGACTTGAGTTGCAATATTGAAGGATTCT
>NW_004443946.1:15838777-15864385 GCF_000243295.1 Trichechus manatus latirostris | reverse complement strand
AATTTTGCTGAAGATCATTCAAAAGCATTGCAGCAGCAAGACAGGGAACTGCCAGAAATTCAAGGCGGATTCAGAAGTGGACTTGGAACTAAGGATATCATTGCTGATGTCAGATGGATCTTGGCTGAAAGCAGACAATGCCAGAAAGATGTTTATCTGTGTTTTACTGACTATGCAAAGGCATTTGACTGTGTGGATCATGACAAATTATGGATAGATTACAAAGAATGGGAATTCCAGGGCACTTAAATTGTGCTCATACAGAACCTGTACCTAGAACAAGAGACAGTCATTGGAACAGAACAAGAGGAGACTGCGTGGCTTAAAATCAGCAAAGGTGTATGTCAGGATTGTATCCTTTCACCATACTTATTCAATCTGTATGCTGAGCAAATAATCCAAGAAGCTGGACTATATGAAGAAGAATGTGGCATCAGGCTTGGAGCAAGACTCATTAACAACCTGTGATATGCAAATGACACCCTTGCTTGCCTAAAGCAAAGAGGACTTAAAGCACTTACTGATGAGGATCGAAGACTACAGCCTTCAGTATGGATTATGCCTCAACATTAAGAAAAAGGAAATCCTTACAAATGGACCAATAAGCAACATCATGATAAATGGAGAAAAGATTGATGTTGTCAAGGATTTCATTTTACTTGGATCCACAGTCAATGCCCATGGAAGCAGCGGTCAAGAAATCAAATGACATATTGCATTGGGCATATCTGCTGCAAAAGACCTCCTTAAAGTGTTAAAAAGCAAAGATGTCACTTTGAGGACTAAGGTGTACCTGATCCAAGTGATGGTGTTTTCAGTCACTTCATATGCATGGGAAACCTGTACAATGAATAAAGAAGACTGAAGAAGAATTGATGCCTTTGAATTAACAGTGTTGACGAAGAATATTGAATATACCGTGGACTGCCAGGAGAATGAACAAATCCGTTTTGGAAGAAGTACAGCCAGAATGCTCCTTGGAAGCAAGGATGACAAGACTTCGACTCACGTACTTTGGACATGTTATCAGGAGGGACCAGTCCCTGGAGAAGGGCATCATGCTTGGTAAAATAAGAGGGTCAGCGAAAAAGAGGAAGACCCTCAGCAAGATGAATTGACACTGGCTGCAACAATGGGCTGAAACATAGCAACAGTTGTGAGGACGGCGCAGGACTGGGCAGTGTTTCATTGTGTTGCAGGGTCGCTATGAGTCAGAACTGACATGATGGCAACTAACAGTAACAGAGTAAATATAATTAATTGACTAACTACAGAAATAAAGTCAAGTTAGTTCGAAATTGTTGTTTGTTCTCTTTCAAGTTTAGTCTCACTAAGGTGTCTTACAGAATTGCCCTGCCCTTCTCTACACATAATTGATTCTAATATTTAAAAGGGTACCTGATCCTGACAACTAAAGAAAGCTCCCATCAATCCAATGTCTACTACGACAAGGCATGGTGCTAAGATTTCACACGGATTACCTCATGCTATGTTTAATACATACTCCTGATGGGTTGTTGTTGTTGTTGTTAGGTGCCATCGAGTTGGTTCCAACTCATAGCGACTCATACCTGATGGGTAGACATTATTAAATCCATTTTATGCATAAGGAAAATGATGCTGTAAACAAGTTAAATGACTTGCTTAAGTCAAGTGGTTAAGTAGCAGAGTCAGAGTTAAAATCTCGGTTATTCCAATTCTAAAGCCCATTACCTTTTCACTATACGTATTGCCTCCCGTCACACACTGGAAGGAAGAAAAAAAAAGGAAGCCGTTCCTCTTTATCAGTGCCTACAATACCAATGAAGCACTTTTATTATTTTCCTAAAATTGAGAATTCTCCCCCTGCTTTGTCCTACAAAATTTGGTATATGTATGCTTTCAACTTCTGGAGAGATTCTCAATCATTCTGCTTCATTAGAACTTTTAAAATAGCATTAAAATTTGATTTATATTTGCAGAGAGGTAAGAGAATGACTACTGGAACCAATGGCCTAGGTTTGAATCCTGGTTCACTTATTTATTAGCTGCATGACCTTGGGCAAGTCAGTTCACTTCTCTGGGCCTCAGTTTCTTCATCTATAAATGGGATAATAATATCTACCTCATAGGTGTTGTGAGGATTAAACAAGTAAAGTTCTTAGAACAGTGCCTGGTACATAATAAAC
Organism: Trichechus manatus latirostris; assembly: GCF_000243295.1. NCBI lineage: Eukaryota > Metazoa > Chordata > Mammalia > Sirenia > Trichechidae > Trichechus > Trichechus manatus. Next base: position 15,862,217 of record NW_004443946.1, on the reverse strand, counting down.
TGGTTAAACCATTGCCGCCGAGTGGATTCTGACTCAGCGAGCTTATAGGACAGAGTAGAACTGCCCCATAGGGTTTTCAAGGAGCGGCTGGTGGATTCAGCATACCAACCTTTTGGTTAGCAGCTGAGCTCTTAACCATTGCACCAGCAGGGCTCCTGGCATATAATAAGGGCTCATTATTTGTTAGCTGTTATCATTTTTATTGTGGTGTTATGACTATTAATATAAAAAGATGACAAGTTGCTGGGTTTCTTTATTTTTAACAACTTTATTGAGTTATAATCTACATAGCATAAAATTCACCTGTTTTAAAAGCACAATTCAAAGATGTTTAATAAATATACTGAATTGTGCAGTGATCACCACAATCCAGTTTTAGAACATCTCTACCACCCTAAAAGGTTTCCTCATACCCGTTTACAGTTAATCCCCACTACCATCCTCAGCCCTAGGCAACCACCTATCTTTCTGTCTCTATAAATTTGCCCTTTCTAAACATTTCATATAAATGGAAGTATGCAATATATATCTTGTCTTTGGTTTCTTTCACATATCATGATGTTTTTGTTTTTTTATAATTTATTTTGTTGTTATTGAGAACATACACAGCAGAACATACACCAATTCAACAATTTCTACCTGTACAGTTCAGTGACATTGATTACATTCTTCAAGTTGTACAACCATTCTCACCCTTCTTTTCCAAGTTGTTCCTCCCCCCATTAGCATAAACTCACTGCTACCCCCTACGTTTCTTATCTAATTTTTTGAGTTGTTGTTGTCAATTTGATCCCATATAGATAGATCTTAAAAGAAGAGCACAATGCTCAAGGCAGACATTCTTTACTAGTTAAGCTAAACTATTGTTTGGTTTTAAGAAGACTTCAGGGGATATTTTTGGTTTAAGGTTTAAAGATTATATCAGAGCAATAGTTTTGGGAGTTCATCCAGCCTCAATGGCTCCAGAAAGTCTGGATTCCATGAAAATTTTAAATTCTGTTCTGTATTTTCTCCCTTTTGATCAGGACTCTGCTATAGAATCTTTGATCAAAATGTTCAGTAATGGTAGCTGAGCACCATCCACATATCATGATGCTTTTGAGGTTCATCGATGTTGTAGTATGTCTTAGTTATCTAGTGCTGTTATAACAGAAATACCACAAGTGGATGGCTTTAACAAAGAGAAATTTAGTCTCTCACAGTCTAGGAGGCTAGAAGTCTGAATTCAGGGTACCAGCTCCAGGGGAAGCCTTTCTCTTTCTGTTGGCTCTGGAGGAAGGTCCTTGTCATCAATCTTCCCTGGTCTAGGAGCTTCTCAGCACAGGGACCCCAGGTCCAAAGGACATGCTATTCTCCTGGCTCTTGTTTCTTGGTGGTGTGAGGTCCCTGTGTCTCTCTGCTCACTTCTCTCTTTTATAATTCAAAAGAGGTTGGCTTAAGACACAACCTAATCTTGTAGACTGAGTCCTGCCTCATCAACACAACTGCCACTAATCCTATCTCTTAACATCATAGAGATAGGATTTACAACACATAGGAAAATCACATCAGAAGACAAAATGGTAGACAATCACACAATACTGGGAATCATGGCCTAGCCAAGTTGACAGATATTTTTGGGGGACACAATTCAATCCATAACATAATAAATATTAGTAGTTCATTCCTTTTTATTGCTGAATAGTATTCCATTGTATGTATATACCACATTTTATTTATCCATTCACCAACTGATGGACATTTGGATTATTCCCACTTTTTGACTATTATGAATAATGTTGCTATAACATTCACATATGAATCACTGAGTGGTGCAAATGGTTAACGCACTTGGCTGCCAACGAAAAAAGGTGGAAGTTCAAGTCCGCACAGAGGCACCTTGGAAGAAAAGCCTGGCAATGTACTACCAAAAGATCAGCCATTGAAAATTCTATGGAGCACAGTTCTACTCTGGCACACATGAGGTCACCATGAGTTGGAATCGACTCAATGGCAACTGGTGTAACATTCACATGCAAATCTTTGTGTAGTCGTATGTTTTCAGTTCTTTTTGGTAGTATCTAAAAGCAGAATTATTGAGTCATATGGTAAATTTATGTTTAACTTCTTAAGTAGCTGCCAAACTGTTTTCCAAAGTGACTGTACCATTTTACTTCCACCAGCAATATACGATGGTTCTCATTTCTCTATATTGTCACTAACAGTGAGTATTGGCAGTCTTTTTGATCATTGCCATTCTAATGAGTGTGAAGTGGTAACTTCACTTTCATTCCCCTACTGACTTGTGATGTTGAGCAAGTTTTCATGTGCTTAGTAGACATTTATATATCTCCTTTCATGAAATGTCTATTCTTCTGCTCATTTTTTAATTGAGTTGTTTGTCCTCTTATTATTGAGTTGCAAGAGTTTATATATATATATATGTTCTGAACACATCCATCAACATGAAATGTCTCTCCATTTTTTAGATCTTTTTAAAACTTCCCTCAGCAATATTTTATAATTTTCAGTTTACAAGGCTTGCACTTTAAAAAAAAAAAAAAATTTATTGTGTTTTAGGTGAACTTTTACACAGCAAATTAGGTTCCCTTTTGTCTTGTTTTTATCTAGTGCTGCTATAACAGAAATACCACAAGTGGATGGTTCTAACAAAGAGAAGTTTATTTCCTTATCGTAAAGTAGGCTAAAAGTCCAAATTCAGGGTGTCAGCTCCAGGGGAAGGCTTTCTCTCTCTCTTTGCCTTCTCATCAGTGTTCCCCCGGAGTAGGAGCTTCTCTGCGCAGGGACCCCGGTCCAAAGGATGCGCTTTGCTCCCAGCACTGCGCTCTTGATGGTATGAGGTCCCCCTGTCTCACTGCTCACTTCTGTCTTTTATATCTCAAGAGATTGCCTCAGGATACACTCTTGTAGATCCAGTCTTGCCTTATTAACACAACTGCCACCCACCCTCCCTCATTAACATCGTAGAGGCAGGATTTACAACATATAGGAAAATCATACAGTACCAGGAATCATGGCCCAGCCAAACTGATACACACATTTTTTGGGGGGATGTAATTCAATCCATGACACCTTTTAACAATTTTTATACAAATTTTTCCATGCCATTGGTTACAATTTTTATAATGTGTGAGCATTCTCATCATCTCCATTCTGTTTGTTCTGTTTCCATTGATCTAGCTTCTCTTCTCCTCCTTGCCTTTTTGTCTTTGCTTTTTTTGTAACTGTTAACTCTTTGGTCTCATGTAGTTAATTGCTTAAGGGAGCACATCACTCAAAGATGATATTATTTATTTTATAAACCAGTCTATTATTTGGTTGAAAGGTGACCTACAGAAATATCAGGTGACCTGCACTTCTTTTGTTAATTTTTTCCTGAGTATTTTATTCTATTTGACGTCATAGACAACGAAATTTTTTCTTAATTTCATTTTCAGATTGATGTTAATTTCACTTCAGATCTCTGCCATAATCATAAGCAGGAATACAATTGATTTTTATATATTAATCTTATGTTCTGCAACTTTGATAAACTATTAGTTCAAATAGTATTTTTTGTGTGTGTGTGGTGGGGGGAGGTTTGTTGAGATTTTCTACATGTAAGGTCATGTTGTTAGTGAATAAAGACAATTTTGCTTCTTGATTTCCAATCTGAATGACTTTGATTTTTTTTAATTTGAATTCAGATGAAGTTTGTGGCCATCAATATATTTTACTAACCCTCACCCTAGCTTCTAGAGTAGATTATAAATACCTCCCCTTTTCAATGTTCATTAAGTTTCTTGTCACCAGGATAGTTACTCTCAAAAATTATCAGTAAAAACTAGCTACAATCTCAGGTGCTTAATTTGTTTTAATAGATTTACTTCAGATGAGAATACCTGAGTCTCCTCAACACTCCCTCCTAGAAGTAATTTTAAATAAAATCCCTAGAGGTAGGAAATAGTAAATGGTTGGTAGTAACATTACCCAAAAGTGCCAGGTACTATCCCAAGTGCTTTTACATGAATTAACTCATTTTTAACCTTAAGATAACCCTAGAAGGAACTACCATCATGCTCATTTTTCAGATTTTTGTTGTTGTTAGTTGCCTTCAAGTCAATTTCAACAACAACAACAAAAAACCAAAACCAGAATCCATGTGCCCAAAGCAGCATAGCTAGAAAGTGATACATTTGAACTCCTGGAGTCTGATTCTGGAGCCTGAACTCAGTTACTCTGTATTCAAGCAGAGCCTTGTTGACTAATGGGAGGGACAGGGCAGGTGAAAGGTTTCACAGGAGAATCAAGTCCTGGCTGGGATGAGCTAACTTACGTGGCAGTAATAGCTACATTTATTGAACACTGGCTGTGAGTGAGGCACTGGGCTAGGAATTTCACATGCATTAAAAGAGAGAATTCAGTAAAGCACCCAGCTGAGCATCTAGTACATCATAAATACTCAACATTAGTTATTATGATCACTTTTAATCCTCTAAGGGGCTATATTAGATGGGTATTATAATTATATACACTTTGCTTCCACTTTGAGAAATTAAGTACATTGCCCAAGGTCAGATAACAGTAATTGCTAAAGCCTGCATGTGAACTCAGGTCTCCCTGATGCTAAAGCCCTATCCTTTCCACTATGCCATGCTTTCACCAGAACACTCACCCTTCCATCCTGGGAGTTCTGTGCCTCCATGAAATCAGTAAGCAAATGTTAACTTAAAAAAAAAAAAGTCTGCAAATTTACATACATCTTACAAATTAGAAGACTATGAGCTATTTGGAGTTAAACCTTAAATAGTATAACAAATACATATCAGAAGTGCAATGAAACTACATTATTTTTTTATTATTAAATTCACTTATTTAACATCTAAAGATAGTTTCCCTAGTTCTTCTCTTTACACATTCCACTCAAAAATTCCCAGGTGCCAGAAAATGAAGAGAAACTTAAAACCAGAACAGTGATCATAAGTTAAAGCTAAATGGCCCTCAAGGATCAGATACAAATAAAAGTCTAATGTGCTAGGGTTTTAAGAGTCTTGAGGAAATAGGACTTGAGACCACAACCACAGACTCCTGCACAGGTAGAGCTGGAACTGAGCTCTCTGCAAACCTGCAGCCAGGAAACGCTGTTCCGCCTGTGAAACAAGGAGAAGACAAATCTACCCACTGGTGTGTGTGGAGACAGGCATGGAAACAGGTGAACAGGCTGGGCCATGTAGGGAAAAGAAGTCATCAAGAGAAATCTGAACCCAAAGCCTCTGCCCTAAGTGGCCTTCAAGATGAGGAAATTAAAAACTCATATACAAAAATCCACTACTGTCAAATCGATTCTGACTCAGCAACCCTACAGGACACAGTAGAACTGCCCCATAGCGTATCCAAGGAACAGCCGGCAGATTCGAACTGCTGACGTTTTGGTTAGCATCTGAGCTCTTACCCACTGTGCCACCAGGACTCCAAAAACTCACATAGAACCAGAAAACTCACAAGGCCCTGCCACAGCCAAATTAGAAAAGAACCCATCAGGACAACTAAAGAACCCAGAGTATGTAGGACTCCCACAATAGACAACACTTACCGAGGATGAACTCAGTCAGAAATTAGGAAGGAAACAACACCCACAAGAGACAGGCAGCAGATGAGACAAAAATAAACACAATAAATACCCAGACACCACAGGTGATAGAGCAATGTGAAAGTATATTAATAATCTTCAAACAGGAAACGATGAGAAACTCTAATTTAAAAAAGATATTATGGAAGACTAGAGAGGAAATAATAGGTATGGGGGAAAAAATCATCCAGAAGGTGATGCAGAGAGAAAAAGAAAAGGAATATATGAAAGCAAATTTAAAAAAAAGAAAAAAGAACAACTAGATGATGCCCGGCTACCACCACCAACTGCTCTGATCGGGATCACAGCAGAGGGTTCTGGACAGAGCAAGAGAAAAACGTAGAACAAAATTCTAACTCACAAAAAAAGACCAGAATTACTGGCCTGACAGAGACTGGAGAAACCCCGAGAGTATGGCCCCCAGACACCCTTTTAGCTCAGTACTGAAGTCACTCCTGAGGTTCACCCTACAGCCAAAAATTAGACAGCCCCATAAAACAAAACGAGACTAATGGGGCTCAACAGCCCAGGAACAAGGACTAGAAGGCAGGAGGGGACAGGAAAGCTGGTAATGGGGAACCCAAGGTCAAGAAGGGAGAGTGTTGACATGTCATGAGGTTGTTAACCAATGTCATAAAACAATATGTGTACAGTTTAATGAGAAAACTATTCTGTAAACCTTCATCTAAAGTAGAATTAAAAAAATTAATTAATTAAAAAAAAAAGAAACAAAATGGGAAGCTCTAACATATGACTACTAAAAACTTTAGGAAGAGAAAGTAGAGAGAATGGGAGAGAAGCAATATTCAAAAAGATGATGGTGGAGAATGTTCCCAGACATGAATCCTAAGATTGAAAAATTCCTATGAATCTTAATCAGGATAAATACAAGCAAATCCATACTTAGACTCACTGAAGTTAAACTGTAGAAATCAAAGATAATGAGAAAATCTTTAAAAACTACTGAGGCTGAGAGGTGGGAGGGTGGGGACGGGTGAACAGATTACTGGAAAAAAGAATAATAATCAGACTAACATGAACTTCTTATCAATAGGCTTTTCATTAGCAATTACAGAATCCAGAAAAAAGGAAAATAAAAAAAGGAGTGTCAAGGAAGACGAAGCCCGGCAAAGTCAGATAAGTCCTGTTTATTCTTGAAAGCCACCATCCTTAGACTTCAGAATTAGGGGGTAGCTGTTACATTGTTCTGGCTCTGTTACCACGTTTCTAACAAAGGATTTCCCAAGACGGCAGACTTTTACAAAGATAAGACAGTTTGAAGAGGGCCCAGTGAAGATCAAGTTTCTGTTAGGAGAAAAACAAGTGACACAATAAAGTTATTATGTCCTTGTGTCACTTTTTGAAAAATTGTGGCAATTCTTTCTGCACGGGGCCAGACTTCTTTGCAAAGTGTCAAATCATGTTCAGTAGAACCCTGTGATCCCTTTACTGACCTTCCATTCTTCAGACAGCCTCACTTAGTTGCCCACTACTCTCTCCCTCGTCACTCACTGCTTAAAAAAAAAAAAAAAAACTCATTTAGAGATGTGGCAGTAAACATCAAAGTAACCAACTATAAGAGATTAAGTATATGATAATTGATACTGATAAAAACAAAAAACCTTCATTAAAGCCTTGTATTTCTATGATTTTACAAAACATATCCACATATTGAAAGACAGTACAGATTACTGTAAATTTTGTGGACAGATTATCATGAAAGACATTGTCCTTTTTTGGATTGTACTAATTCCCTCAAGTAATCCATTTCTGTTGTTGTTAGGTGACGTCAAGTCGGTTATGACTCATAGCAACCCCATGTACAACAGAACGAAACACTGCCTGGTCCTGTGCCATCCTCACAATCGTTGCTATGTTTGAGCCCATTGTTTGAGCCCATTGTTGCAGCCACTGTGTCAATCCATCCCGTTGAGGGTCTTCCTTTTTTTCACTGACTCTCTGCTTAACCAAGCATGATATCCTTTTCCAGGGACTGGTCCCTCCTGATAACATGTCCAGTCCATCCCTAGCAGCAGGTTAACAGAGACATAATTGCTTCATGAACAGATTTGAAGTAGTGATTATAAGTATTCCCAAGTAGATGCTGGCTATGAGGTTGTTAGTGTTGATTAAGGGTGGAAATAATGTGAGGCATCCTTCCCCAAATGCTCTGTACTTCACAAAACAAACAAAAGATTTGAGGAATAGGGAATGGTGGGACTTGTCAGCACAGAAGGCTTGTTTTTCTTTAGACTAAGAACCACTATTTTAAACTTAACACTAAGCACTTACGTTTTGCCTACACTTACACACAATTGAATTTAGTAGATACACACACACACACACACACACACATACATTTATACATATATATGCTAGTAGTGTGAATAACTTTTTCAACTTTTAATTTTTCCATAATTTCAAATTTATAGAAAAGTTGCAAAAATAGTGTAAGGAACTCCCATATACCCACCAAAGTCACAATTCGTTTATATTTTGCATTTTTTGCTTTATTATTCTGACTTTTATGTATGTATGTATTTTTATGTATGCATTATATGTATATATATTTTTCTCAACCATATACAATGTTTACTAGAAGTGGGTGTCTTTGCCTTATTCTCAGTCTTAGGGAGGAAGTATTTAATATTTTACCATTAAGCATGATGATAGTTGTGAAAATTTCACCACTGTTACCAGGGTGGGGAGGGGATGGAAAACACTAAATAGAAAAAGAAAAAAAAATTCACCAATGCCTAGTTGCCAACAGGTTTTAATTATGATTAAGTGCTGAATTGGTCAGATTTTTTTTTCTGCATCTCTTGCAATGATCTTTATTCTGCTTGTATGGTGAATTACATTGAGTAAATTATTTTAGAAGTAACATTGCTGTATTCTTTTTGCTCTTTCACACTTATTCATTGTGATGAAAATATACACAAGACTTTCACCAGTTCAACAATTTCTACATGTATGATTTAGTGACATCACACTTTTCATGTTATGCAACCATTATCACTATCCTTTTCTGTATTGTTCCACCACCATTAACATAAACTCATTGCCACCCAAGCAAAAACTCCTCTTTCCCCCCTCCCTCCAGCTTTGGTAACCTCTAATAATCTTTGGCTTCTGTACTGCAGTTATAGCTCAGTGCCCTTCCCTTCTTTCAAGGGTCAATTCCTCTCTAGTTTTTAGCTGCTTTTAGTCACTCTCCAGTGCTTTCAAGTAGGTCTTAATTGTATTTTATACAGGGTTTAAAATTGCTGTCTGGGGAGGGTTGGTCTCATATAAACTACTCGACCATTACCAGAATAGTAATGTGGATAACTGTAAATTCTAATTATTATTTTTCTGAATCTTTAACTTTGAGGTCCTGCGACTATTTACACGTGCACATTTGTGTGGCTAATATAAATAGAAGCTATTGGCCATATTTGGTCATGTTTCCATTAGCAATAATTTATTTTCTGGGAATGTAATAGGAAATATAGTTTCTAATTATTCTTGTTCTGAACTGCATGACTTTCTCTGGGCTGTCAAAGTACTCTGTCAAAGCAGTCAAGTGCAAATGCTTTCAACTGTGAGTCATCCTTCTCATCAAAGGCCTCATGATGTAACTTCCTTATTTTCTCCATTTATTAGACAGAGGAGAATTCCCCACCCCATTCCAGACAGCTCTATTTTGTTAGTTTTATGTATTAGGCTTCTGAGTATGATTTTGTTTAAAGGAAGTATATCACCGTTAAGAAAAAAAAGTTTCTAATTCCCAGTCTAGAGAATCTCCAAGAGCCTCTAAAATATAATAGCTTAATATATTTTAGTTTGCTTGATTATGGAAGGGTAATGGATGTATGTAAAAATAATCTTTAGCATCGTAATTCCTTGTTCTGGATGATCTCCTTCAAAGTGCTGCCTACTTAATAAGAGGTGGTATTACTTATCAACAAAATACTCCCCTGATTTCTTTCTATTTGAACTCACTCAAGAATAATACAAAGTTCTCTTCATTACTAATTATTTTACAATCAATATTACTAGTCTGTATGATTCAACATTTTCCTAATAGTAAAAACAATAAAGGACAAAGAGGAAATTTATGCTGAGAAACGTGTACTTTTCCAAGCAATTCTTACTTAAGCTCAAAGTTCAAACCTATGGCTGCGCTGACCTCCTAGAATCAGACACATCTGTAAAAGATTGTCATTGCTTGAGGGTTTATGCAGTCATTTTTCTGAATAATTGTAAGTTTCAGAGTTTTCAACATCTGGACAGCCCTGTTCATCAGGGAGGTGGAAATTTTCATTTTAATTGTGGCATGAAACTCATTACTCATCTGCTATCATCTTAATAGTAGTAAATATTGGAATGAAGATTCACTTTAAGCCTCCAGTGAACTAAGATACTGTTTAACTGAAAAATAATGTGCTGATATAGGTCAGTGTGTTCCTCCTCCCTGGTGCACCAACTAATTTACCGAATGCATTCTGAAGGCATTTAATGGTAAAGAGTACTACCAAAACCCAAACCCACTGCCATCGAGTTAATTCTGGCTCATAGCAACCCGAAAGAGTTTCCAAGGCTGTAAATCTCTACAGAAGCAGACTGCCACATCTTTCTTCCACAGAGCCGCTGGTGGGTTTGAACCGCCAACCTTTCAGTTAGCAGATGAGTCCTTAACGCCTGTGCCATCACAGCACCTTCTTTCATGTTTAGATATTGTTATTGTTGCCACTTTTATTTCCGCTACTAATACACTAATTTAAACGTACTCAACTTGCCATGTTATAGCTATTTTACTGATTAAAAGCTTCTCTCTTCAGTTTTCTAAACTGTAAAATTGGGGTGGCTTTGTAACTAGAATGCTGTACACATACAAAGCATTGATAATTTTACTACAATTCTGTAAGTCCTATGAGTGGTCAGGGTCTCTAATTCTATAATTATATTTCAAAAACAAGATGTGTCAGCGCAAAGAAAAGATTATTCTGTCAGAAGCATAATCATAGATAATCACAGGCAAATGTGTTGGTGTCTGCACTTGTCATTTGGAACTGAAGTCTGTTGCTTTAGACATGACAATCTTGCACTTGCAGATGTATTTAAAAATAGCTTCTTTTTTTTTTAAAAAAAAAAGCAAAATAGCTATTGCTGGTAGGTGAAGTAATAAAAAGAACAGTTATTAGAATTAGAAGTGGTAAGTAGTAAGAATGGCAGAAGCAAAGACCAACAAGTATCAGTGGGTGGGCTGGTCTGGCTATAGCAGATGTTGTGACAGAATACAAGACAAGAAAAGTCAGCTGGGGTCAGACTAGGGCAGGCCTTGAATTTTCTATTACCCGGAGCTATTGCACTTCATATTATGGTATAGGAAACCATCCACGTTATCTGTGCAGGGATCTGATCATGAGGAAGCCATGTCTGGGAAGGCTACTTCTCATGAAGATGTGAAGCAGGGGCCAAGAGAAATCCCTAGTCTCACAGACTACAGAATTCAATGAATTGTTATTGTTGGTTGCCGTTCAGTCAATGCTGACTCATGGTGACCCCATGTGTGAAGAACAGAACTCCTCCATGGGATTTTCAAGGCTGTGACCTTTTGGAAGCCAGTCACCAGGTCTGTCTTCCGAGACACCTCTGGATGGGTTCAAACAGCAATATTTTGGCTAGTAGTCAGATGCTTAACTGTTTGTGCCAATCAGGGACTCCCTAATTATATAAATACTCTCTATTTTATTTTATTACTGTGAAATATATCATGAATTCAAGAGTGAAATACAATAAGTATCTATAAACAATAATAAAAACTTGCCTTTTAACTTTTTAAATTTTTTTTGCTACTTAAATGTGTATTCCTAAATAATATATTTTTTAGTTTTACCTGTCTTTTTTACCTTTATATAATGTAATCATACTAAATTTTTCTGTGATTGCTTTTTTCTCACTCAGCATTTTTGAGATTCTCATCAATATTCATGCCTATAGCTGTAGTTCATTCATTTTCACTACTATATAATATTCTGATATTTCCATTGTTCATTACTATATAATATTCCATTTTTATCCTTTTGGTAGGATTTCCAGTTAGTAGGTTTCCTGGCGTTTTGGGTTTTTTTTGCTATTATGAACAGTGCATCTAAGCACACTCATACATGTCTGCTAGTGTAGATGCAAATGTTTGTCTAGAGGAACTACAAAGGAGTGGGATTGCTGGATTATTAGAAATGGCATTTTCAATTTATAAGGCAATACTTGGATTATAAGGCAATTTTTTTATTGCACTTTAGATGAAGGTTTATAGAACAAATAGTTTCTCATTAAACAGTTAGTACACATATTGTTTTATGACAGTGGTTAACAACCCCACGACATGTCAATACTGTCCTTTCTCGACCTTGGGTTTCCTGTTACCAGCTTTCCTATTCCCTCCTGCCTTCTAGTCCTTGTCCCTGGACTGTTGTGCCCCATTAGTCTCGTTTTGTTTTATGGGGCTATATAAGGCAATATTTTTATAAAAATTTTTATTCACAGCTATTATCAAATTAAAATCCTATCAGGAGTGTATGAGGTTTCTGTGTCTCCACACCCTCACTAACATCTAAAATTGACCAATTAAAAAAAATTTGCCGTTCTGGTGGGTGCAAAATAGTATCTTATTATGCTTTTAAGCTGTATTCTGATCACCAATGAAGTTGAGCATATTTTCCTATGTTTATTGGCCATTCATGCTTCCTCTTCTGTGAAATAGGTATCCATATCATTTGGTTGGTTTGCCTTTGTCTTATTAATCTACTAGACAACCTTTGTCTTTTATTGGGTTTCCCTGGGTCTGTTCCTAGCATCTGTTTTCTGGTGAATTCATTTTTTACTTATTTTAATATTTAAGACTGTTCAACTAAAACGATCTTCAATGAAGCTTTCATCCACAGGAATTTACAAGAGCCTCTAGAAAAATCTCAGTAATCATTGAGGATTAGTGTACTACCAGAGGGAGCCCAAAGGGGTCCCTGAATGTAGCCCAACAGCGTTCAAGTTTACACAGGGTGGGGAAGTCTTGATTTACTTGGCACTTTATGGGCATTGTTCACTATTACTTACATTAGGGTCTCACAGTTTTAATGCATTCTTTACAACATCATGCACCTTTATTTTGGTGTTTCATTATTTTTATTTCATTGTCCCATATCATGGTAGCACAATAAGCTAGATAATGAAATGAAATAAGTCGTTCAATATTACCCCTAGAATTCTTAATGACCTGCCTGACTCTTTTATTTCATTGCTCCCCAGTCACTGCAGTCTTGACCCTTCCTTAGACTCTGGAACCAATCCTGAATGTGCAAGTTTAGTTCATTAGCTCTGACAACTTCCTACAAGCCAAGCCTGTCCCGTTCTAATCTTGCTGGCCAGAACTAGTAATGGGACTCTGCCACCTCCTAAACCCTTATTTCAAGTAACAAAATTAGTGTTTTGTTCGTCATCAGCTAGGTTCCTGTCTTGAAAACCAGTTCCTCTATGACCGTGTTCCTCCAAGAGACCAAAGTCTTGACCTGAAACCCAGGCCAGTGACATGGACCCTGAACCCTGCTCCTCAAGGCACTAACAACTAGGAATTCAGAGCCACTTTCTTGGTAGAACTTTTCTTCTTTTATTTATATTTTACACTGCTTTCTGAAACAGGGGCTAATCCCAAAATCTGGACAGGCCACAGATCAAGATCCTTGAAAGCTTCTGTCTGTCCTGGTTGCTAAGAATCTCAAAAATAATTTTATACTCAATTTCTACAGTTTTTCTTTAGTAGTAATTGAGCAAAAGTTTCTTGACACATTTTTATTTATTTATTTAACTGAGGAGGCTCTATGCTATGCACTTTGGAATATGCAATAAACAAGATTAATAGAGTCCCTTTTTATTTTTTGACTGATGCAAAAACAGTGGAGCTCTTTGCAAAACACTCTTCAAACTTTTAGGTATGTGTTGTTAATCCAGTCTCCAAATTTTTATTGTTTTGGTCCAATGCCAGAATACCATTTTGTAACTTCATTTTGAGTTACCTATATTGCCTTCCTTTTAAAATTTCTTTGAGGGAGAAAAATTTAGCACTCAGTCATAAACCTGTATTTCAGTCAAATTAAAATATGATTCAGGAGTTAAACATAGGTTTATTTAGCCTCTAAAAACCAGGGACATTACTTTTTTACAGAAGGCTTCAAGGGGAAAAACTCTTTTGTCAGCTTCAAAACCCTTTTTGTTACATAATTTTCCTCCACCCTTTCATTTTAGATCTACAGAAAAACAGAAATAATAGTATTGTAAACACTCATATAGCCTTTACCTGGATTCACCACTTGTTAGAATTTTACCAAATTGCTTTCTCTCTCTCTCTCTTTCCGAACCACTGGAAAGTAAGTTGCAGGCACCGTGATATTTTACCGCGAAATAGTTCAGCATGTATCTCCTGAGAACATTCTCCTGCATACTCACAACACCATATTACACCCAAGAAACTTAACAACACAGTCCGTTCTAGTTTATTGAGTTATCCCAAAAATGTTCTCAACAGCTTTCCCCCAACCCCCACCCCAATAAACTTTTTAAAGAGGGAAGGATTATGCAAGTATAGCCAACTGGATGAATAAGAGAATGAGGAACAAATGTGGGCGTTACCCAGGACTTTCTGATTTTATTACTTATTGGCGTATCCAATGAGCAGATAGATTAAAAAAAAAAAAGAAGTTAAATCAGCTAATTTAGCTGCTCTTAAACAATTCTGGCTAAAAGTCTGAAAGTGAAGGACGAGGTTAATTATTAATGAAACTGAGATTTGGACCCTGAGGGACTGAATTGCTGGGCGTAGGGCTGTGGGGACCATGGTCTCGGGGAACATCTAGCTCAATTGGCATAACACAGTTTATAAAGACAGTGTTCTACATTCTACCTTGGTGAGTAACATCTGGGGTCTTAAAAGCCTGTGAGCAGCCATCTAAGATACTCCGCTGGTCTCACCCCTTTGGGAGCAAGGGAAAATGAAGAGAACAGGATACAAGGAAAAGATGAGTCCAAAGGACTAATCGACCACAGCTACCAAGACCTCCACCAGACTGAGTCCAGTACAGCTAGATGGTGCCTGGCTACCACCACTGACTGCTTTGACCAGGATCACAACAGAGGGTTCTGGACAGAGCTAGAGAAGGATGTAGTACAAAATTCTAACACACACAAAAAGACCAGATTTACTGGCCTGACAGAGAATGGAGAAACCCCAAGAGTATGGCCCCCGAACAACCTTTTAGCTCAGTGGTGAAATCACTCCTGAGGTTCACTGGTCAGCCAGGGACTGGACAGCTCCATAAAACAAAACGGGACTAATGAGGCACAGCAGTCCAGGGACAAGGACTAGCAGGCAGAAGGGGACAGGAAAGCTGGTGATAGGGAACCCAAGATTGGGTAAGGACACTGTTGACATGTAGTGGGGTTCCTAACCATTGTCATAGGGCAATATATGTACTAACTGTTTAATGAGAAACTATTTTGTTCTGTAAACCTTCATCTAAAGTGAGAACAGCAGCACTACTGGAAGAATGTAATTGATGTCACTGAATTGTACATGTAGAAATTTTTGAAATGGTGTATCTTAGGCTATGTATATTTTCACCAAAAAAAAAAAAGTTCCTCCAATGTTGAGAAGGGAGAGTGTTGACATGTCGTGAGGTTGTTAAGCAATGTCAAAAATAATATGTGTACTGGCTGTTTAATGAGAAACTATTTGTTCTGTAAACCTTCACCTAAAGTACAATAAAAAAAATTAAAAAAAAAGAAACTGAGATTTGGAGTTAATCCATTCATTTATTTATGCATCTGGACTGAGCACTTCACTGTGCTAGGTGCCATGGATCCAGAAAAACAGTCTCATTCACATTTTATTTGGAAATGAATAATTATATCATAATACTTTAAAAAAGAGAGATATGAATATGCTGTGGGGAAATGGGGGAAAACTACATGGTGTCATCAAAGAAGGCCTCACATCAGAAATAATAATTGGACTGAGTCTTTAAAAAAGGGTAGAAGTTTATCAGTCCTATCCCTAACCTGCAATCTTTAAACAGGGCTAAAATGTAAAAATAAATCTCTCTTGTTGATGGAGTTGCAAAACTCTTTGTCAAAAAAAAAAAAAAGGTTGGTTTTGTTTTCAGTTTATCACATCCCTAATCATTTCTTTTTAGGATATTGACCTAACATTAATTGGTTTATTAAAGATAAATGTAATAGTTGATACACCTGTGTTCATTGCAGCACTGTTCACGATAGCCAAAAGGTGGGAACAACCCAAATACTCATCAACAGATGAATGAGTAAACAAAATGTGGTACATACATGCAATGGAATACATGTAGTCTGCCATAAAGAGAAAGAAAGTCCTGATGCACGCCACAGTATGGGTGAAATAAGTCAGTCTCAAAAGGACAAATACTACATGATCTCACTTATATGAAGTACCTAGAATAGGTAAGTAGATAGAGATCAGAAGGGGGCATGTTTAGGAATTATTGTTTGGGAAGCATTGAGGGTTTTTTTTGTTTTTTAATTGTACTTTAGATGAAGGTTTACAGAACAAATAGTTTCTCATTAAACAGTACACATATTGTTTTATGACATTGGTTAACAACCCCACGACATGTCAACACTCTCCTTTCTTGACCTTGGAGGACCTTTTTTTCTTCTTTATTAGTGAAAATATACATAGCCAAAGATACACCATTTCAAAAATTTCTACATGTACAATTCAGTGACATCGATTACATTCTTCAAGTTGTGCTGCTATTCTCACTATCCTTTTTCAAATTATTCCATCGCCATTATCTTCAACTCACTGTCCCCTAGGCTTCCCATCAAACCTTTTGAGTTGCTGTTGTCAATTTGATCTCACATAGACAATTTTTTTTTTGTACTTTATATGAAGGTTTACAGAACAAATAGTTTCTCATTGAACAGTTAGTACACATATTGCCCTATGACAATGGTTAACAACCCCACGACATGTCAACACTGTCCCTTCTCAACCTTGGGTTCCCTATCACCAGCTTCCCTGTCCCCTCTTACCTTCTAGTCCTTGTCCCTGGACTGCTGTGCCTCATTAGTCCCGTTCTGTTTTATGGGGTTATCCAAACCCTGGCTGAATGGTGAACCTCGGGAGTGACTTCACCACTGAGGTAAAAGGGTGTCTGAGAGCTATAGTCTCGGGGTTTCTCCAGTCTCTGTCAGGCCAGTAAATCTGGTCTTTTTTTGTATGTTAGAATTTTGTTGTACATCCTTCTCCAGCTCTGTCCATGACCCTCTGTTGTCATCCCGGTCAGAGCAGTCAGTGGTGGTAGCTGGCCACCATCTAGCTATACTAGACTAGCATGAGGTTTTTGTTTATGAGGATGGAAAACTTGGCAAAGGGCATTGGTGATGGTTGCACAGCATGATTGATATAACTGATCTTACTGAATTGTACATGTGAAAAATGTTGAATTGGCAAATGTGGTGCTATCTATATTTTCACAACAATAAGAAAATGGAAAAAAAAAGGTTCATAAAACCCCAGTCCTTAATATTTTATTATATCACTGAACAATGTTTCTTTCCTCCAAAGACATTAGATTTTTCCTCTGTATGTATCTCAATATTAATTTCCAATTCTCGTATCTGTATGCCTGACAAAAAATGGAGACTATAGAAATTAGAAATATCTTTTGCGCTCCTTCTTGAATTCTCTGAACTATTTGCTTATTCCTCAGGAAGAGTGCCCTAAGAAGCAGCCAAAAAAAAAAAAATTTTTCTCATTGAAATAGTAGTGCTTGTCTTTCCACAATGACAGCTCCCTGAACCACGTGTTAAAGTGAGCCTTAGACATGGTCTATCTCTGCTCTGCCCACATTTTCTACAACATATGCTGTGGCTGACAAAATTCTATAGAACATAATTTTAATCAGGGTATAACAAAATTTTGAACCTGAATACTACATAAACTCAGTTCTCAAAAGAATGAATGAAAAGTCTAGAACCAGAGGCATGTAAAAGTTTGGCTCTCATTTTCTTTCTACTATATACTTGGAAGCCTAGTAGCGGACTGGTTAAGAGCTCAGCTGCTGACCAAAAGGTCCACAGTTAGAATCCATCAGCCACTCCTTGGAAACCCTACGGTGCAATTCTACTCTGTCCTATAGGGCCGCTATGAGTCGGAATCGACTTGACGACAACAGGTTTGGTTTGGTTTGGTTTGGTTTTATATACTCTCAAATCTTTTTTTTTTTTTTTTTAATGATAGAAAGGAATGTAGCATGTAAAACCCTAAGGTTATCTGACTTTTCATTTTCTCCAAAGACTGGTGTGTGGCCATTGAGGGCTACACAAGACAATGCACTAAGCTATGGGAAGAATCTATTAAATAAATGACTATTTATATTTTTATTTAATCCTTAAAAATGTTGATTTTCATATACTACTTAATATATGTTACATTAATATATATAATAACATGTACATATATATGTAAAGTAATTCACATATATAATTTACAAATAAATAAACAATAGGAGAAAAAAAGTTTGGAGACCACTCTTTTAAGGTTGGTATGCTTTCATCTAGAACATTTTGTTCCTATATTGAGGATGCTGTGGAATAAACTTCCTTTTACAAAAGAAATAAACTGAAATGCACACCAAATATAAAATGTTAAATTATTGCACTTGGACTGTCAACTTTTACAATCATCGTTGTATACTAAGAATCACCATACAGTTCTATGGATTAGCTAAAACAATGTTTAATTTTTTCAAATTGTAAAAATAATACTCATTACTGAAAATTTGAAGATGACATGGAAATAGAACAAAGGGAAAATATCACATGAGACTACCCTTGTTATCATTTTGCATACTCTCTTCCAGTCTTTCTTCTGTGCATTTTTTTTACATAGATGAGATTATATGTATATATAAACCCCTTCTTTTTTCACTTGTAAAATACATAACACTCGTAAATTCATAAATATAAATTATTGTGATTGTTTAAAAGTCCATTTCACCATATATGTCCTCACAAACATCGGAATAAAGAGACTGATGTGTAGGAAGAATTGAAGTGCTAGTGGCATTTCTAGAAAAGCCATCCCAGATGGTTCTATGAGACAAGCCTTTCTTTAACATATTATTCAGTCATGATATTCTATAGCAGGCTGGCTTTAATAAGATGTGTGTGCTTTTGTTGTGTAAAGTAGAACTTGTTTTACATCTATATTTCTGCTTCTATGTTAGATACAGACGTAGAGAGACAGACACCAAATAAAGATTCCTTAGGGTCCATTAGACTAAAGGCGTTTACCAAAGGAACTTCTTCCCAGGTGACCTGAAGGTACAATGAATGTAACCATGGAGTCACTGCAACTAGATTTCTTCTACCAGTGCCCTCAAGCTGTTGGCTAGAATTTCTCAATAAAAAGGAAAAGTTAGGCTTCTTGTGTGAGCAACACAAAGAAGGATACATTAAAAGCCAGGTAGGCCTGTAAGGTGAGGAAAGGCTGAAAGTATAAAAGAAAATGAGCCAACAAAGTCAGTGAAAGAAATAAAAGCAGATATCCAAAACAAAGAGGTGTTATCAACAGCAGCCACTGAAAAAAACCTCAAACAAAATAAGCACTTTAAACTATAAATAAAAGAAGTTGAAAGCACTCTTTGAAACATGAAACAACTATTTCCACAACTCTAATCCGTCTTTAAACCTTGTATTCTTTTCTTTGGTCATTTGCCCTAAATTATTGAAAACAAATACTTCACAAGAGACAGCTGAAGTGAATTAATCCTTTAGATTTTGCTTAGTTAAACTGGTTGAGGCTAGCAAGTTTAATGGCATTTGGTGTATATATCTTTTAATAGGTCAACTATTCAGTCAACATCTGAGCCCCATTGTTTTTAATATGCATGGTGACACAGTCTTACTCCAGTTAATGTTAGGTTCTCTGAGCAAGAATAGTTTTCTTAAAAATGGTTGTTTTTTTAAATCCACTGCGAGTAAAACTCATTGTCTAGAGGTATGACTAAAATTTTTAGTCGTGTCTCATTCAGTCAATTTCCAACACTTGGATATTCCAACAATATCCAAAAATTTCTCATTTATAATGTTCAACAAATGTGAACTACTAGTAGAAATTCTTTAAAATTATGACTTTCACCAGAATATGACTGTAAATAACAAAAACGGTAAAAGGAGGTCTTCACTTGCCAAGGTTCTTTTGTTAATGGCATCAGGAATGTTTTCTAAAACTATTTTAATAATAGACTCAGTATGATAAGAATATTGCAGTAATACAAAATACTTTGGCTGCATATCTTTAAACTTGCTGGCAAAAACATGTATAAACATAGTGCAATATAGCCTTGAGGAAGTATTTCTCTATTTGAAAATCACTTATCTAACCAACTCAATAGAGAATGTTTATCACATGTGCACCCACCTATGCACAGCACCAATTAAAAACATTATTCTTTCATGTAGCAATAGAATATTTTTATTTTCTGTCTCCTTTATTTTCATTGTATCCCTTTTTTCACCTTTTTTCTTTTTCATAAAAATGTCACGACACTATACAATGATAAGGGAATTCAACCTATGGTTCCGCTGGACTGTGAGTTTCTTAAAATCTCATAATTATAGTTGTGTGTTTTACAAAGCCCTGGTGGTGTACTGGTTAAGAGCTATGGCTGCTAACCAAATGGTCGGCAGTTTAAATCCACCAGCCGCTCCTTGGAAAACGTATGGGGCAGTTCTACTCTGTCCTAGAGGGTCGCTAAGAGTTGGAATTGACTCGATGGCAACAGGTACGTGTTTTATAGACAGGCTGTCCCTTTATATATCATGTAGTACTTCATAACTCCCAATTTGAAATACCAACTCTAAACAAAACTGATTGACAAACAAATTGTATTGTCTAACCAGTTTTTTCTCAAATGAGGTATTAAAATATTTTAGGATCTTTCATTGTCCAAATAAACTTTCTTTCAGTGACCAAAAGATCAGAAATAGAATAAGGGATGTGAGGAAATAGAAAACTTAAAAACTGCAATGAATACTTTGAAGGAAAAACAAAACAATACAAAAAATAGCAATTAACCTGTTGTAAAGGGAAAAGGCTCAACGATAGTAACTAAAACTTATTAAATGTTTTCAATATACCAAGGTCTTTATTAAGGTTTTTATAAAAATACCACATTTATTCTTCACAAAATCCTTATGAGGTATTATTACTTATTCCAAGGTCACACAGCTAGCAAGTACCAAAGCTAGGAATTGAACCTATATGTCTCTAAAGATTTGCTCCTAAGCACCATACATATTGCCTTCAACACAACATATATTGGATACCTAATTCTATAAACATAATGAAATGGCTCTGAGTGACATGGAAAGTAGAGAATAAGAGCATATAGTTTACAAATCAAAATGGAAACTGGGAAGAAAACTGGGGAGGTAATGGACAAAACTGTTCTCTAAATGAGTTCCAGAATCTAGTCAGAAATTCTTAGTATTTGCCTGTTAGTCTGTGAGGAAGCAATAAAGCCATTGATCAGGAAAATCTGTGATTCATTTTTGCATAAATCATAAAACTTCATATTATGCATTGCTGTAATACGTGACTTTCTTGAAAAATTCTATTAATAAAGCTGATTGTTGAATTATAATATTGTTGAGTACTTGCTATACCCATGTACAGAAATGTTTCATATATAATAATAATAATAATTTCTTGGAGATGATTCCAAAGTTTAAGAATTTGAAAAACAAATGCATATTGAGGATCTGAAATTATTTTTGTGAGCAACGAATGCAAGTTACTGGACATGAAAGGCCACTTTAATATTGGTATTGGACCACGATATTTATAGATTTTTTTCTACCCAGTAGACTTTTCTTCCCTCGTTTTCTTGTGGGGACTCCATGTCTTGTGGTTCAGGCAGGCCTGATTCCATATCACCTCTCCACCACACAACAACTTCACATATACCACCACCAACATAAACTGAAAAAAAAAAGAAGCAAAAACAAACCAACCTGTTGCTGTCAGGTCAGTTCCAACTCTTGGTGATCCATAGGGTTTTCTTGGCTGTAATCTTTACAGAAGCAGATAGTCAGGTTTTTCTTTTGTTGTACTGCTGGGTGGGTTTGAACAGCCAACTTTAGGTTAGTAGTTGAGTGCAAACCAGTTGTATCACCTCACCCTACCACAGAAGTAAACAAATGGTGCAGACCAAGCCTGAGTACTGCACACCTGTGGCAGCAGGGATTGGTTCAAGGAAGGACCAAGTAGAGGCAGTAGCCTCCTTTTTGGGATTTTTTTTTTTTAACTGTACTTTAGGTGAAGGTTTATAGAACAAATAGTTTCTCATTAAACAGTCAGTACACATATTGTTTTATGACATTGGTTAACAACCCCACGACATGTCAACACGCTCCCTTCTTGGCCTTGGAGGACCTTTTTTTGGTGAAAATATACATAGCCAAAGATACACCATTTCAAAAATTTCTACATGTACAATTCAGTGACGCCGATTACATTCTTCCAGTTGTGCTGCTATTCTCACTTTAGATGAATGTTTACAGAACAAAATAGTTTCTCATTAAACAGTTAGTACACATATTGCCTGTCATGGATTGAATTGTATCCCCTAAAAAATGTGGGTAGCAACTTGGCTAGGTCATGATTCCCAGTATTGTATGATTGTGCTATCTGATGTGATTTCCTTATGTGTTGTAAACTCTACCACTATAATGAGATTATATGTGATCTCCTCCTGTGTTGTAAATCCTATCACTGTGATGAGGTTATACTGATGAGGTTGACAAGACTAGTGTCTTAATGCAATCTCTTTTGAGATATAAAAGAGAGAAGTGAGCAGAGATACTTGGGAACCTCATACCACCAAGAAAGCAGTGCCAGGAGCAGAGCGCGTCCTTTGGACCTGAGGTTCCTGCGCAGAGTTGCTCCCAGACCAAAAGAAGATTGATGACTAAGACAGAATTTGGTACCAGAAGTGGGGTGCTGCTCTAACAGATACCTAAAATGTGGAAGCAGTTTTGAAACTCTGAATGGATAGAGGAGCTTCAGTGGCAGAGGACCAGCAACAGCAGAGAACCTGCAGCAGCAGAGAAGCGGTAGTGACAGAAAACCAACAGCAGCAGAATGAGGAGACCAGTGCGAGAGGGTGCTGGAGCCGACCCATGGAGTGAGACAGCTGACTGCCTGTGCACCGGAGGCTTCCTGGCGGAGTGGGGTGTCTTCGGGCACTTATCGGTGGAGTTAGGCTTGCTGACCCACAGAGCGAGGGAGCTGAGTGCCTGTGTGCAGGAGGCTTCCTGGCAGGGTGGGGTGCCTCCAGGCACTTAATCGGTGGAGCTACTGAGCTTTGGAACAATTGCCCCAGCAGGGCAGACATGGGCGTGAGGCCCAAGGGCCAAGAGGCCACAGGAAGCAGAAGCTGAACAGACAAGGAACACAGGAAGCACTGCTGCCTCAGTCTCAAAAGGTATGACCGAGACCTCTGGGGTTTCAAAGGGTAGAGCCATGGCCCCTGGTGTTTCTAAGGGTGGAGTTGTCACTCCGATGTGTGGGGATATGTGCCATTAAAATATGGATGTATAAAGTCCTCTATGCTGCACAGCATGTTGAGACTTGTCCCCAACATGTTGAGACTTGTCACGACTTGTTTTTCCAAACCCGTTACTGATTGGCTTGTTTACCTGAATTCCTCCTCCCTTGCCCGAAACTTATTGTTATTCACCCAAAGCCCATTG
>NW_004443946.1:15792783-15828573 GCF_000243295.1 Trichechus manatus latirostris | reverse complement strand
GCTACTCACCAAGGTAGAATGTAGAACATTGTCTTTATAAACTGTGTTATGCCAATTGAGCTAGATGTTCCCTGAGACCATGGTCCCCACAGCCCTCCGCCCAGCAATTCAGTCCCTCAGGGAGTATGGAGCTTCCATGACCTTTCCTTGTACAAGTTGTGCTGGCTTCCGCAGTATTGTGTACTGTCTTACCCTTCACCAAAGTTACCACTTATCTATTATCTATTTAGTATTTCCTCCCCCTCCACCTCTCCCATCTTTTTGGGATGTTTGCTGAAAATGTAAATGTAAGAAAAAATGCACTCTTCTTTTGTGTTGGGGACACTAGCGGCAAGGAAAGTATAAGCCTAGAGTGGCAGATGTCCACATTTGCCAGCATATAGAGAAAACCTGTAAGCAAATAAAGCCAAAAATAGCTAGAAGAAAGAGCTGAGAAGTGGGGAGAGACAGCATTCCAATGATAACATTTGAGACTCTGAATTAAACTATAATGGAAGCCAGCAGCAATCTTGCATTTCCTAGTTACATACGCCATAGAAACTAAGTTTTTGTGTTTAAACTAGTTTGAGTTAGGTTTGTTCTGCCACTTGCAAATGAAACAAAACCTTGATCATAGGTACATTATAAGTGTACAGCTAGTTCCCAAATTATGACGGGGTTCTGCTCCAATGACTCTGTCATAAGTCGGTTCTGACGTTAAGTTGTATATGTATTTTTTTGTTTGTTTTCATTATTATTACCAATATCTTTATAAATCTTCTCTTTATTTGTCTTTGGGGGTTGGACACATTACATATAAACTTACAGATATATTTTAATGCATACATACATAAAAAAAATCAGGAAAATTAACTCCAACAATGAAGAAGAGTTGAACAACATTGGCATTTTGTCAGTTACGCTAATAAATCCATTTGTGGAAGGTTCTGGATCTTCCAGATTATCCCTGGGAATGGGGATGGCATTTCTAGTCAGAAAAGTAGTGAGAGTTGTCTGTATGGTCCTTTTCTTTTTTTCCTTCATATATTGCACAGTAACATCTCACTGCTTCCTCAATCTGCCTATTGACTTTAGCAAAGTGATCAGCATTTGGGTCCATGTTTTCAAGCAACTAAAGCCCCTGATTTAGTTTAGAAAAAACTTCAGCTAATTCTCTCACTGTAAAATTTTTTGACAACTTCTCTCCTTCCTCCTCCTAATTATGTCTTTCTTCTTCAGCATTTCTTTCTTCTTCAAAATCCATTAAGTCCTGATCTGTCAATTCCCCTTCTTTGTGATATGAGCTGTTCCACATCTAAATTCAGCATACTTGCCATATAGAAGATATTTCCACTGATCTCTTCCATCATATTATCCTCATCAAATGCTTGGAGCATGTTCACATAACTCAGCAATTTTTTCCATATCCCCTGCATGCATTTTCCTGTAACTTCCTCTAAGGAAGATGCAATGTTCCAAATACACTGAAGAATATAATTCTTCCTGAAATGGCATAATGTTACTGTACCTCAATCTATTGCAACTGTTGCTGAATAAGATCACGCTATAGGCCTGGCCTACGCAATGGAGTCAGAGTCAGTGTCGTAGCAATGAAGTTGGAGTTGTAACAGTTGTCAGGTGCATGCACAGTTCAATTGTAGTATGTCATTACAATTGAACATTGCCCAACTTTCTATCCATTATGACTCCCAATGCCAACACCAACACCGACTTCATTGTAGAGTAGGCCATAGCCTATTATACGGCAGCGTTTTGAACAGTACATCTTAACACTGACCATCTATGTGTGAACATCTGAGAATGATAACATCAGCAAATTACACACTGCAACACTGTATGTAGTACATATTACTAACGATTAAAAAAAAAGACAGTCATAAGTGTAGTTTGTCATAACTTGAATACATCCTAAGCCAGGGACTACCTGTATACTATAAATACGATACTACCCTGATATTATTATAATTACATGTGCCTGTATATCAAGGGTCTATAATCTCTGGCAAATGTACGGGAGCCTTTGCTTAGTCATGATGAAGCTCAACGCCATCATGATGGCCACAATTTTGTTTACTTTAATTTATTTTATTTTGAAAAGGCTACAAAATATATCTATACAACTTAGAGAATATTAATAAAATGAACATCCATACACTAATCTCCAGGTTAAGAAATAGAAAATCATCAGTACCTTAGAAGCCCACTTTGTGCTCCTTCTGAATTCTATCCCCTCCTACCTTCCCTGAGGGGTAACCACTATGCGCACTCCTCACTTAGCAACATAGTTAGGTTCCAAAGACCAGGTCATTATGCAAAAATCAGTGTTATGTGAAAATGTAGGGTGATCATATCAGATCACAAAATGGAGGATGACTATATCATCACATAACTGCCAAATTACATCATTATATAACTGCTAAGTTACATCATTATGTAACTGCCAAACCACTGAGAATCATGGGTCAGCCAAGTTGACACATAACTAACCATCACAGCCAGTGTTACTCTCACCTCACACCTCAGGATTTGTTACTGCCAGATGTACACAAAGTTTCCAGATAGTAGATTTTTTACTATTGTAAACGTGAAATGTCAGATAACAAGATAGTCGATCAGTGAGGGATAGGTGTATATATTATTTGGGTTTGCATTGCTTTGGTCTCTATATAAATGAAATCACCCCGTGTTTTTCTTCTATGACTTGAATTTCTCTTTCAACATATTGTTTTTGAGAATTGTCTATGCTGACACGTAGAATGAAAACTGATTCATTTTCACTGCTGTAGTATTCTGCTGTGGGAAAATACAACAATTTATCTATTGTATTGCTGAAGGACATTTAAATTTCACGTACACATGAATCTGTGAACATTCTTGTGTGTTCTCCTGAGACAGATGTGCAAGAGATTCGCTAAGGTATGTCTAGGAGTGGAAATGGTGGGTTGTTGGGTATGCTTGTGTTCTTTTTCTATAAAATGTCTAATTATTTTCCAAAGTGACTGTACTAACTTACAGTCCTACCAGCAGTGGATCAAAGTTCTAATTGCTCCATATCCTTGCCAACAGTTGGCATTAACCAACTTTAAGTGCTTGCCAATCTGGTTGTTGTGAAATGGTATCTCAGGTTTTAGTTTCCATTTCCCTGATTACTAATGGTGTTGAGCATCTTTTTATATGATTATAAACCATTCAGTTTCTTCTTTAGTGAAATGACTATCTGTATCTTGTACCTATTTTTTCTATTAGTTTGTCTTATTCTTACTAATTCATAGGAGTCCTATATTTATTCTGGATACTAAACTTTTGTGGGTTTTATGTTTTGCAAATATCTTCTCAGTTTATCACTCTTTTTAGTGTCTATAAAAAAAAAATACTGTATTTTGGGGGAAAGTATACACAGCACAAGTTCCCATTCAACAATTCCTACACATAATGTTCAGTGACACTAGTGACATTCTTCACATTGCGTCAACATTCTCATTTCTGTTTTTGTTTTTCCACTTTACAGATGCCCTCCAAACATCTATGCTTTAGAGTAACTGCTGTCCATTTGGTTTCATATAGATAATTTCTTAAAAGAGCACAGTACTCAAGGATCACATTCTGTACTTTTTGAGCTAATCTGCTATTTAGTTAAAAGGTGACTTCAATGGATAGTTTCAGCTCAAGGTTTAAAGAGTATGTCAGTGTAATAGTCTCAGGGATTCCTCCAGTTTCAAAGGTTCCAGTAACTGGATTCTTTGAGAATTTGAAGTTCTGCTCCAAATTTTGCTCCTTTTCTATCAGGATCCATCTATTGTGACCCTGATCAGAACATTCAGTGTGATAGCTGGACATTATCTAGTTCTTCTGGTCTCAAGGTAGAGGAGGCCGTAGGTTGTGGAGACAATTAACCCTGTAGTCCAGTTCCTTCTCTGATTCTTGGGATTCCCTCTTTCTCTTTTGCTCCAGACAAATAGAAACCAATAGTTGTATCTTAGATGGCCACTCACAAGCTTTCAAGACCCCAGACACTACTCATCTTTTTGGTGTCTTTTGATAAACAAGTCCTTAATTTAAATCCAATTGAATTCATCAATATTTTCTTTTATGGTTTGTGCTCTTTGTGCCCTAATATAATATAGATATCTTCCTACGTATGTGAAATTCTTCTGATTTTTCCTCAGATAAGTTGGTGTCAAGTGCTTTATCTTCAATCTCACTAATTCTGACTTCCATTGCCTCAATTCTGCTCCTATGACTTTCTATTGAGTTGTCTAATTCTGACATTTTATTGTTAATCTTCTGGATTTCTGATTGCTATCTCTCTAAGGATTCTTGCAGCCTGTTAAATTTGTCATTATGCTCTTCTCTAATCTTTTTAATTTTCTCTGTTGCGTGTTCTGCATTTTGATTAATTTCCTTCCTAGTTTCTTGAAGAGTTCTGTGTATTAATCTTTTGTATTCTGCCTCTAGGAATTCCAAGAAATCTTCCTCCTCTGGAAAATTTCTAGATTCTTTATTTTGGGAGCTTGCTGAAGCCATCATGGTTTGCCTCTTTATGTGACTTGACTGTTGTCTCCAAGCCATCAATAAGTTATTATATTTATTTATTTTATGTTTGCTTAGTGTGTCCTAGCTTCTTGTTTTGTTTTGATATGCCCAAATAGGCTGCCCGTATGAGCTACTTTGATTATTGGCACCTTTGAAGTTCTAATGTCCTGTCACCAGGTGGTTAGATCTGTTACTAGGTATGTGAGCTCAGGAGTCCACCCACTCCTGTATAGATTCAGCTTAGGTGCCCACGTAGATAGCCACCAAGTGTGTGGTGTAGGCTCTCACTTACAGTCCTAGACAGGCATGGGTGATTGGCGTAGGCACAGGCATCTGGCTGCAGAAGGGGGACATACTCTGAGTAAGGCAGGGGGCTGACAGCTGCCCCTGAGTGTCCAGGATGAAGGCGTGTCCCTGTTCCTCAGAGGGTGTAGGTGGGTGGGTTTTGCAGCTGGACAATGAGCAACTAATGCTGTTGGCTGTAAGGACTGGGGGGCACCTCTTATTCATGGGCCCCTATCACAGGTGGCTAGGTGGTGTGAGTGGAGCCACCAGTCCTCAGGCTCCTAATGAGGGTAGGTGAAGACCCTGCTTAATGGGCAGAGCAGAGTCAAATGTCAAGAACCTGCCACTTCACAGCTGAAACAGTTGTAGTTAGACTTCTGGTATATACCCTATTGTACTGCGGTAATGAGGCCTACGCTGTTGAAATGGGCCCACACAAGTCTATGCGGGGGAAACACACTCAAAGTCTGTGGATCCCTTATACCTGTGCCTAGGCAAAGGAGCTGTGCCTGCCCTGGGTTTCTGGCTTAGGGGAGCCAGCAGTTTATTTTTTTTCCCATTTGTTAATTTGTTCACTCTCCAAGGCAGGGAGAATGGCTCTGGGCATGTGACGGATACTACTTCCGGCCCAGGGGACTCAGCAATTGCTGAAGCCGGTCTGGGACCCTGTGCAGAGCAGGGAGTGGGGAGGTAAATGGAAGAGAGATTTCTCCCTAAGGGGGGTGTTTCTGATCCGCGTGGTAGGCCGTACGCAAGTACTTATCTTTCACAAATACAGGGCTGCTTCTCACTGGTTCCGGGTGGCTGTGTAGACTCTCTGGCGCTGGGTCTCTCCCGGTGCAGAAAATGCACCTCCCAAGCATGGCTGCTTGCCTGCGTCACAGCTCACCCCTGAGATGATCAGGCCTAAAGGGCTCAGGCTTTCACTGGGTCAGGTCTGGCAACTCCTCGCTGCTTCCGAACCATCTCTCCCTCCCCCTGCTACTCAGTCCAGCTCCTCAACTCTGCCTTTTATGTTCAGGGCTCCCAGATTGCTATATATAATTGATTCACTTGTTTTTTCGGGTCTTTGTTGTAAGAGGGTCCACCGGAAGCGTCTGACTACTCCACCATCTTGGCCCTGCCTCCGTATGTGAAATTCTTTATGAATTTATTTCAGAAGTAAAAAACTACTGTAAAGTAAATGTATGATGGTAGATGCTGCCCTTCTGGCCATGCAAGCACTTTAAGGTACAGGGTAAAGCACTAGAAAGGACTATTTCCAATGTTATCACCAGCAAAAAATACTCATTATTTGTGCTTAAGTATGTAGTTCACTCAAAGCTCTCAGGATTGAGTCCAACTGACAAATACCGCAAGATACTTGTCTTGGTTATCTAGTGCTGCTATAACAGAAATACTGCAAGTCGGTGGCTTCAGAAGGAGAAATTTATTCTCTCACAGTCTAGGAGGTTAGAAGTCTGAATTCAGGGCATCAGCTCCAGGAGAAGGTTTTTTCTCTCTGTCAGCTCTGGAGGAATATCCTTGTCATCAATCTTCCCCTGGTCTAGGAGCATCTCAGTGCAAGGACCCTGGGTCCAAAGGACGCACTGTATTCTTGGTACTCTCTAGGTGGTATGAGGTCCCTATGTCTTTCTGCTTGCTTCTCTCTTTTATATCTCAAAAGAGATTGGCTTAACACACAACCTTATCTTGTAGATTGAGTCCTGCCTCATCAATATAACTGCCACTAATCCCATCTTATTAACATCACAGAGATAGGAAAATTACATTAGACGACAAAATGGTAGACAATTACAGAATGCCAGGAATCATGGCCTAGCCAAGTTGACAGATATTTTGGGAGGACACGATTCAATCCGTGACAATACTTCACTATCTAAGTATTGGCACTTTGTAATGGCTTCAGCCAAACCTCCGGCAGCATATTAGACACCAAACAATGGAAGGTCTTAGAATCTCTGTGTACACTTTAAATATGTCAGCAAACATTCTGGGGAAGGGAGTAGGCATGTCCACTTTATGATTCCAGAGATGACAAAGAAAAGATAATGACAGAGTCCCTAAACCCTGAGGCAATTCCTTTGGCCTTCTCACAACCTCTCTTAGCAGTAACTTGCACACTACAGTCCTTGACATCATATCATAATACCTGAATCACAGAAACTGTGGTTGAGTTTAATACTCTGTGAGTTTAGAAGCAGCCCAGAGAAGGGCCTCTATCTGGAGGAAAAAAAGGGGTGACCAATGAAAAGGAAAGAGAATCTAATAAGTTATTTAAATTTGAGAAGAAACTAAGTTATACACCTCTGAAAAAAAGCTAAAACCTATCAAAGAAACAAGAAAATTACAGTTAAAGTTCTTAATTGCCTAAAGTGAATTCTAAGTTTTTCTAAAACCAACTTTTTCCCAGTATCATGTATATCGGATCTGTGAGACAGAACATGGGGAACTTATGCTAGAGTCCCAGAACAGGTCCATGTGGACTGGAGTAGTAGGCAAGATCAGGGAAGAACTATTTGTGTTAATTTGGGGTCTATGGATCCTTGGGATTCACTTATATTCCTGGTTCTCTTTGGATCCTCTTGCATGGCCCTATGAAAATCAAGAATTTGAACTGGCCTAAAGCACTTAAGGTCCAATTCAGTAGCATATCAAGGTAGCTTTGATTTTGTTGATAGTATTGTGAAAAATTATACCTGCTCAAGGACCACACTAAGGAGTTCAAAGTGGAGAAAATTCCATGACTGTAACTTTCAGATTAAACTTGACTCTAGAACGTATTCCAATAGATACGGCACCTACATTGAAATGGACTGGGATTACCTCATATAAACCTGAGGAAGACTAGACCATACGCCAGGATTTCTATGGATAATTTTGTTCTTTTCTGATATGTACTGGGCAGCAAGCATTAGATTACAGATGCCAAAAATGCACTTCAATATGCTTTTTGGGCCATAGCCTGACAGAGAGAAGACAAAGGAAGTGAGTTTAAATCAATAAAAATTGCACTATGCCTTTTTATCACAGAAAATTGTTCCCTACGTTTTAAAATTTTGATCAGTTCATGCTACCATCATGAGAATGTCAACACAATAAATAAAAAATAATGCACACTTAACTGCAAAATGATACCATGAAAAATAATCATAAACTACATATAAAATGGAACTATGTAATAATGATCTCTTTTTGTCGCTGAATTTTCTGAATTAATCATCAGTCAATTACTGTGAATGAAACAGAAGTTAAGACTATACTGAGAAATCACTCTAGGGCTTATATTAAGACAAAGTTGAACTCACAATGCTTTCTGATATAAGGGTTTTAGATTTTGAAAAAAAGAAAATCAGTCCTTAAGTAACACATTTTTCAATTTATTAATTTATTCTGGTCATTACAGTGCCCCTGAGGCCAGCATGGGTGACTGAAATGATCAACTATTCTTACTTAGATTGGCGATATCCTAAATTGATTACATACAGAGCCAAATTCTCTTGCAATCATCCGTGCATTTTCCTTCATTTCATATTTTTAATAGGTATGCTATCTTGTAAACTAAAAAACTCAAACCCCTAAGTTTACTGTTCCTATTGTTTTATTGATTCAGTAGAATGTGGCTATAAATCTTTATTAATAGTTGCCCATTTGATTTCTGATTCTCACAGTATTGAGCACATGAATCACCTGAAGAGTATGATCTTACATTTACATATCTATGTTTAGATGAACGTCACACATTTAGAAAATAATAATATACCATTTCAAATTCTTTTTATGGACCTAAAATACACTTAAAATTGTCAATCAAATTTTTTTTCAAGTACAACTTAATCTTTTAAGTTTTGATCCTTCTAAAAATAATACTTACCTTCTCTACTTGTAAGTAGTGGTGATGGAATTGAAATTTAAACACAAGAGTAATTGACTAATTAATCAAATATTAGCCATTCCATAAAATGGTACATCTAAAAATTACAGCAGCTCTAGAGTTCCCGAAATAATAGAATAGTAAATTAAGTTACTGTATATAACTGCAAATATTCAATCTATTTCTATTAATATAACTACAAACCATTCAGGAGCGCCACCTATCCATAGAAGAGGAACAGATACACTTGTGTATACACACACACACACACACACACACAAAATATACATTGTATTCCTCTGTAAATAGGAATTTCTGAATTATGTCAAAGTTGAACCAGTTAAAGAATTCATGTAAGACAGATGTAATCAAAGTAAATGCTCTCAGGTACATTATCATTCCTTATGAATATTTTAATCTTTCAAAAGACATCAACATAGAATATTTCTCTGATTGTACAGTATACAGAGGAGTATAGTGAAAGGAAAACGGTACCCCACTAATACCCAAAAGACTTTATTCTCATTCCAGCTCTGCCACTTTCTAACTTTCCTCAACTATAAAATGGTGACAATAATTCATTATAAGAATCAAATGAAATAATGTATATGAAAATTAATTTTATGGAAATGTACTATGTAAACTATGAAGTATGGTTATTCTTTTGATATTCTGATATTCTTAATTTGGTATATAAGAGTATTTCATTTAACCTCTTTTTTAATTAAATGCATTTTTAATGAAAATGTCCTGTAATGCATCTACTTCAAAAAATTTCAAGTGGTTAAATTAGTTGCTCAGTTAAAGTAAAAAAAAAAGAATCTTTTTTTTAAAGAAATTTTGAAGTCAAAAGATTGCTCCGTTCTCCCTGGATAATAAATAGAAATGGTATACATTTACAGCACTCATAATTTACACGTGAAACTGAAAAATTTTGTTCATCAAACTATCAAGAAATATGAAAAAAAAGGGGAAAAAAGCAATAGAGATCTGCTATTAAACTAATATCCTACTTCTGGATATGTACATGAACTTGTCTATAGCTGTGATATCTGTCTCTTGACTTCATGGTTAAAATATCAGCTGTCTGTAGCCTCAAACTGTGAAAATCCAAGGTTGCTTCATACCAACTCACCTTGTCATGCTGAACTAGCAACATAAAAACTACAGTTCAAACTAGGCTGGGAAGCGTATCTTTTATTTGTCTTGCCTATGATTTTTCCCTTTACATTTTACGTTTTAGCACTGATTTTAGCATCCGGCAACTGCATCTGTTCTTAGTGACTAGCCTGGGGCATTAAACTGTAATAAGAAAAGCGTTGAAAACAATATAATGACTATGCTCCAAATAAAATTAAAAATACTGGAGTCTTTGTCCTGTCACTGAACATGAATGTGTTAGACTGGATGAATATGCCTAGGTATTGAAATGAAATTCAAATAGGTTTGGGCTTGACATCCAAAGAATTATAACACTTTTACTCTTCAGTAAGAATCTAAGTATAAACTAGTACCTCTCTATTTTATTATATCTTTGAATGTGGAATTTCTTGAAAGGATTTTACGTTATTTTATTCTAAATTGAGATTTTATCTGAACCTCTTACACCTGCCACCTCCTTTCCATTTCCATTGTCACTGTTCTTGTTCGCACCCTTCTTGACCACATCCTTGTCCATTACTAAAAAGTCTCTTCAGCCAAAAATTTTATTTTTCATGTTGCTAGAAAATTAATCTTCCTAAAGATTACTACTACTCTACTCTTGCTGTTTGCTGGCTCACTGTTGCCTACAGAATGAAGTCCAAATTTTCAAGCATAGCCTTTAAGTCTTTCCACAGTCAGGTCTAACCTAATCTCTTCTCCCCTCCTCTGAACGCTTTTTGCTGTTTTTAAAGCCTGCCTTGCTTTTTCTGGTCTCACTGTGTTTGCTCATTCTCCTTTTCTGTGCCTTGAGTGTTTTCCCCCAAGATCCATCACCTCTGAATTTCTATCAAGGACAAATGTTATCTCCTTCCCTGTTTGAGAATCAATCTCTTCCATCATTATTCCCCTGAAATTATGTCTGTAACACCCTTAAAAGCACTTAACATTAGTGCCTTTTATTACAGTAACATATACATTTTTTTTTTAACCTTCCCTTCTAGATTATAAGCTTCTTGGGGGCAAGATAGTGCCTTATTGCTCCGTGTATCCTTTCCAGGCTTTAGCCCAATGCTTTGCATTTGGTAGGCACTCAATATGTGCTCTTTTAATTAAAACAAAAGGCAAACTATTTATTCCTTTGTGGCTACACATAACATTTTGTATAATGTATGTTTATTATAACTTAATGACCAACTAAACACAGTGAGAAAGTTCAGGACTAAGAAGTCACTTGAACTTTGTTTGCCATAAGGCAGAAGGTTTTAACTGGGAATTTCCTAAATCATGTTAGTAGTAAGAGCATAGCAAAGACTGAACAGGTAGCTTTAAGAATTCTTGGGGGGCATACAGCATGATGTTTAAGAGTGTGGGCTCTGGTTTCAGATAGCTTTGGTTTGAATCCTGGCTCTACTACTGATTAGCTCTGTGACCTTGGGAAAATTCTTTCATGTTTCTGTGCCTCAATTTCTTCATATATAGAATGAGGACAGAAAGAACACCTACTTTACAGGGTTGTTGTGAGGATTAGTTACTGTTTGTAAAGCCCGTCAGATAGTATATGTTGCATAATAGGGTTCAATAAATGTTACATTTCTTATCAAAATTGGTTATCCAAAGAGGGAAAGCTTCACCTTTTTGTTGCCTCCTAGTGATCATTTAACTCAAATAATTCCAAAGAATTTATTACCAAATGACTACTGGACACACTGGTTTGGCCAGAACATGTGGCATCTCTAAACACCCTCAGGTCACCTCAAAGATTTGCGTAAGAAACAGAAAAGGGAATGACCTCCTGTAGCCTACAGCTGCCCTGGAAGCGAGCCAATCCCAAACAGTCAGGTGCATACATGTTTCAACAATCTCTTTAGGCTTCTGTATCATTTTAGGAGAGTTCCGTAAGAATTGATTTCTAAAGTTCATTCATTCATATTTATTAATTCAGTTATTCAATAAATATTTCTGTGTTAAACAAAAAAAAAGAAACCAACCCATCGTCGTTGAGTCGATTCCAAATCATAGCGATCCCAAAGGGCAGAGTAGACCAGCCCCATAGGGTTTCCAAGGAACTCCTGGTGGATTCAAACGGCCAACCTTTTGGTTAGCAGCCATAGCTCTTAACCACTACACCACCAGGGTTTCCACTCCTGTGTTACATATTAGGAATACAAAAATCAAAGATATTGTTGCTGATTCAAGTAACTCATGGTCTAGTGCAGGAGACAATCTTAAAGGAGTCAGACAGGTAAGAAACAGACATGAGTTCAAGACAGAGAGAAACTGTACGAACAGACACACAGGGGCAAGAGGAAGCATGACATATACAGGGAACTTCATTTCAAAATAGTTGAATATTCGGTGAGAGTATCAAGGAAGTGGTGAGAGAGAAGCGAGAGCAAGATGATGAAGACCTCCTACATGAGGCCTGGCTTCCCTCATTCTACCTCTTAAAGTCCCCTCCACTTGCATACCTTACTCAGTGTGGGAGAAAAAAAGAAAACAAAAGGTCTAGAAGATAGCTTAAAAGCCTCCGTGGATACAAAGTTCTGTGTAAACTAGAACCAACCACCTGTTTTTCCTCTTGCATCCTGAGAGACCTAAATTTACTCCTTTGTGGATGTCAAACTGAAATCTGAATTTTATCCTGAAGGAAATGGAAAAACACTGAAGGATTTTAAGCAGGGGAGTAATGTGATCAAGCTTCCTTTTCAGAAAAATCACTTTGAATGCCCTGTGGAGAAGAAATTTGAGGGGGCAGAGAAGGAGGCAGAGAGGAAAAAGGTAATGCATTCTGTTTAGATATGTGGAGTTTCAGGTACTTATGGACATCTGAGTGATGATGTTACGATGATAGTAAGATAGCATATTCAGTTCTTTAAATAAAATTTCCAAGGTATATTCTGTCCTTAGCACATTTTAGTCCAATTTCCTACAACCACTACAACTATGTTTTTGATTACTAATTCAGTTTATAGTTTTAAGTTTTTTTTACATAATGTATTTTTTTATTTTATTGTGTTCTAGGTGAATGTTTACAGCTCAAATTAGTTTCTCATTCAAAAATTTATACACAGATTGTTTTGTGACATTGGTTGCAATCCCAGCAATGTGTCAGCCCTCTCCCTCTTTCCCTTTCCACGCTGGGTTCTCTGTGTCCATTCGTCCAGTTTTCCTGTCCCTTCCTGCCTTCTCATCTTTGCTTTTGGGAAGGGGTTGTGTATACTGGACTGAACTAAGAAGCACGTTCCTCACGTGTGTTATTGTTTATTTTATAGGCCTGTCTCTTTGGAAACCTTGATGGTGTAATGGTTAAGTACTATAGCTGCTAACCAAAAGGTCTGCAGTTTGAATCCACCAGGTGCTCCTTGGAAACTCTATGGCAGTTCCACTCTGTCCTATAGGGCCACTATGAGTCGGACTTGACTTGACAGCAATGGGTTTGTTGTTGTTTTTTTTTTTTTTTGTTTCTTTGGCTGAAAGGTGGACTTCAGGAGTGGCTTCAGTTCTGAGTTAGCAGGGTGTCCAATGGCCATAGTCTCAGGGGTTTCCCCAGTCTCTGTTAGACCAGTAAGTCAGGTCCTTTTTTGTGAATTTGAATTTTGTTCTACATTTTTCTCCTGCTGTGTCTGGAACCCTCTATTGTGATCCCTATCAGAAGGGTCGGTGATGTTAGCCGGGCACCATCTAGTACTTCTGGGCTCAGGCTGGTGGAGGCTGTGGTTCATGGGATCCATTAGTCCTTTGGACTAATATTTTTCTGCTTAAAAGAGCTTTCCTTATACAATGTCATTTTACCCTTTTCATAATTGCATAAGGTAGATATAACTGTTATTCTCCCCATTTTCCAATAAGGAAATATAGCTCTGAGACTGTACGTGATTTGTCTAAAATCATAGAGGAAGTTAGGCAGATCAAAATCTCAAACCTAGCTCTTCTGACTCAAGATAGTGTTCTCTCTGTAACAGTGTACTGCATACACTTGTAGTATCGCATCAATTCTTTATTCAGTGTCTATTTCGTTCCCAGCACTGTGTTAGGGCAAATAAAAAGGAATTAGGGATCAGGTCAGGTCTTTGCCTCTGAGGGACTGCAGAATAGTTTCTTGGGAAAACTATAGACTGGCAACCAGATCTGGCTTCTGGTTCTAATTTTGCCTCTGACTACTGCATTTTTTCACAAATAGCATGTCCACATAAATAACGTGCTCACACATATAATGTGCAAAAATAATGAAATTAATCAAAATGTTACGGACATCGCGCGTCCATGCATTTACTACGCATGTCTTGTGACATTTCCAGAAGTGAATATTGGCCTCATTCACCCATCCTCCCATATTACAGGTAAATCATATTGTTCTATTCATTTTCTTTCTTCTTCTTCTTTTTTTAGTTGTGCTTTAGGTGAAACTTTACAGAGCAAATTGGTTTCCCATTTGACAGTTTGTATATAAAGTGCTTCACGATCTTGGTTTCATTCCCCACAATGTGTCAGTACTCTCTCCATTTCCATCCTGGTTTCCCCGTTTTCCCTCGTCCTGATTTTCTACCCTTTCCTGCCTTTTCATCTTTGCTTTTGGGCAGATAATGCCCTTTTGATCTCCTATAATTGATTGTTCTAAGGAGTACATTCCTCTCTGGTGTTATTGTTTATCTTATGTGCTTGTCTATTGTTTGACTGGGAGGTGGTTTCTGGGAATGGCTTCAGTTCCAGGTCAGAAGTGGGTTTTAGGGCCATAGTCTTGGGGGTCCCTCCAGTCTCTGTCAGACCAGTAAGTCTGATCTTTTTGTGAATTTGATTTTTTCTGCTGCTCTGTCCAGGCCCCTCTGTTGCGATACTGTTCATTTTCTTTAATCTCCTGCTTATGTGTATAAAAATGGTCCGAAAATGTTACTTTTGATCATAATTGTATAATAAAGGTATAAGCCATGGTCAAGAAGTCATGGATCCAGTTGGGTAGTACCCCAGTAAATTGGAAAATAAACAATCAAAACTGTGCAGTTGTTTCTACTAATTTAAGCTGATAATTATTGCACATTAGCTCAATAGTTGAATGCAAAAAACCTTATCAGATCATCTTAAGTGAAACCATTAGGTTATGTTAAACCAAGGAAAAAAAAACAAAGAACCCCCGAACCCTGTTGCTGTCGAGTGGATTCCGACTCATAGGTTATGTTAGGTCTGCTTACTTCATAATTTAATTATGCTTTCTTAGTGTTAACTGAAGTCAGCAACGTGTAAAAAAAAATAATTGGCATAGCGCACTTAAAACATAAGGTGTGGCGGGGAGATGCGCAGTTGGCAAAAAAAAAGTATAACACGTGCGTTATTTGAGAAAAATATGGTACACGTATAATTATATTGATTACATTTGGAGATAAAGCAGCTCAACTCAAACTTGAATAACAAGGGCTCAGGAAATCCAAAGAAGGATTGAACCATTAAGCATCAACAACAGTAGGGCTGCAAAGGTTGAACTGAAAGAACTGGAACCTCAGTAGGAACTGGAACAAGGGCTCAAACCTTATCAGGACTCTTTCCAAATCTTTTGTTTCTGTTGCTCTCTGTAGAAAAGCTTCATTTTCTCTCACTGCTGACCAGCTTTCTCTAAAAGCAAGAAACATGTCTACTGTATTTTGAGTTTAGTTTATTGCTTTAGCCACTGGAGAAAAATCACTCCTAGCTCTCATTGACCCTATGTACAAAAATCTCAGGGAACTGACTCTGGCCCAGTGGAAGGTGGGTGCCCAAACAGTGGTAACCATATTAACTGAGGAATCAGTTCCACAAAGAATTCTAGCAAGGCAATCCTAGATGTCAATTTTCTTAGATACTTTATGAAATGTTTATGAACCTTGAGTCCGGGGGCATGCTATAGTTAGGTAGAAGTAAAGAAAGCTAGTGTTTCACATGGAGGAAGAGGCTTTGAGGTAGTGATGTAGGTGGTCTATGAATGAAAAGACAAGCCTGATTGTGTCTGCATCCTTGTTCCCATAGGGGATTTGTTCCAGTTGAAGCATCCATTATGGGTTTCTTGGTAGATTCAATTGTGCCTTCCAAAACCCCACTTGTAACAAAAACAAATCCTCAACCACTTCCTAGAATACTCCTTCCTCATCTTAACTAAACTTGGCTTAGGGTTATGGCAGTGGGAACAAAGAAGAACAGCTGAGAGATTTCAAAGAGGGAAACTCAAAAGACAACTCCAAGTCAGCTAACCTGGGAGCCTGGAAGAAAGCTCATACCACTTGATAGCACTCTCAGTGACTATCTGGTCACAAGTATCTTGAAGGCAGGAGCTGTGTCTTATTAATGTTGCATCTCCAAGCACCTAGCATGCTTGGAGCTTCATTTATGGGATGAATAAACTGAATAACTCATATAACATGAGGAAATTAATAAGATGCCATCTAAACACCTTCTAGCTCTACAATTCTGTGATTCCCTTTCTAGTCCTGATCTTAAAGGTCTTCAAAGTTGTCAAATATCCACATGCAAAAAGGTATGTTTTTCATTCTACTGTACAGGCATACCACGTTTTATTGAGCTTCACTTTATTGCACTTTGCAGATACTGCATTTTTTACAAATTGAAGGTTTGTGGCAACCCTGTGTCAAGCAAGTCTATCAGCGCCATTTTTCCAACAGCATGTGCTCACTTCGTGTTTCCGTGTCATATTTTGGTAATTCTTGCAATATTTCAAACTTTTTCATTATTATAACTGTAATGGTGATCTGTGATCAGTGACCTTTGATGTTACTATTGTGGTTGTTTCTGGGTGCCAGGAACTGTACCCATGTAAGATAGCAAACTTAACTGATAAATGCTGTGTGTGTTCCGACAGCTCCACCACTGGCCGTTCCCCTATCTGTCTCCCTCTCCTAGGCCTCCCTATTCCCTGAGACACAACAATACTGAAACTAGGCCAATTAATAACCCTACAACAGCCTCTAAGTGTTCAAGTGAAAGAAGAGTCGCACGTCTCTCACTTCAAATCAAAAGCTAGAAATGATTAAGCTTAGTGAGGAAGGTATGGTGAAAGCCAAGATAGGCTGAAAGCTAGGCCTCTTGCACCAAACAGTTCGCTGAGTTGCAACACAAAGGAAGAGTTCTTGAAGGAAACTAAAAATGCTACTCTAGTGAACACATGAATGATAAGAAAGTGAAACAGTCTTTCTGTTGATATGGAGAAAGTTTCAGTGGTCTGGATAGAAGATCAAACCAGCTACAACATTCCCTTAAACCAAAGCCTAATCCACAGCAAGGCCCTAACTCTCTTCGATTCTATGAAGGCTGAGAGAGGTGAGAAAGCTACAGAAGAAAAGTTTGAAGCTAGCAGAGGCTGGTTCATGAGGTTTAAGGAAAGAAGCCATCTCTATAACATAAAAGTGCCAAGGTGAAGCAGCAAGTGCTGACGTAGAAACTGCAGCAAGTTATCCAGAAGATCCAGCTAAGAAAATTGATGAAGGTGGCTACACTAAACAACAGATTGTCAATGTAGACAAAATAGCCTTATATTGGAAGAAGATGCCATCTAGGACTTTAATAGCTAGAGAGAAGTCAAGGCCTGTCTTCAAAGCTTCAAAGGACAGGCTGACTCTCTTGTTAGGGGCTGATGCAGCTGGTGACTTTAAGTTGAAGCCAATGCTTATTTACTACTCGGAAAATCCTAGGGCCCTTGAGAATTATGCTAAATCTACTCTGCCTGTGCTCTATAAATGGAACAAAAAAGCCTGGATGGCAACACATCTGTTTACAACATGGTCTACTGAATATTTTAAGTCCACTGTTGAGACCTACTGCTCAGAAAAAAAGATTCCTTTCAAAATATTACTGCTTATTTACAATGCACCTGGTTACTCAAGAGCTCTGCTGGAGTTGTACAGGGAGATTAATGTTGTTTTCATGCTTGCTAACACAACATCCATTCTGCAGCCCATGAATCAAGGAGTAATTTTGACTTTCAAGCCTTATTATTTAATAAATACGTTTCATAAGGCTATAGCTGCCATAGATAGTGATTCCTCTAATGGATCTGGGCAAACCTTTTGGAAAGGATTCACCATTCTAGATGCTATTAAGAACATTCGTGATTCAATGCGAGGTCAAGATATCAACATTAACAGGAGTTTGGAAGAAGTTGATTCCAACCCTCACACATGACTTGGAGGGGTTCAAGACTTGAGTAGAGGAAGTAACTGCAGATGTGGTAGAAATAGCAAAAGAATTAGAATTAGAAGTGGATTGTGAAGATATGACTAAATTGCTGCAATCTCATGATAAAACTTTAATAGATTAGGAGTTGCTTCTTATGGGTGAGCAAACAAAGTGGTATCTTGAGATGGAACCTACTCCTGGTGAAGTGCTGTGAACATTGTTGAAATGACAACAAAGGATTTAGAATATTACATAAACTTCTTTGATAAAGCAGCGGCAGGGTTTGAAAAGGCTGACCCCAATTTTGAAAGAAGTTCTACTGTGGGTAAAATGTTATCAAACAGTATCGTATGCTACAGAGAAATCTTTCATGAAAGGAAGAGTCAATTGATGCGGCAAACTTCATTGTTGTCTTATTTTAAGAAATTGCCACAGCCACCCCAAC
The DNA here is from genome assembly GCF_000243295.1 of Trichechus manatus latirostris. Lineage (NCBI taxonomy): Eukaryota > Metazoa > Chordata > Mammalia > Sirenia > Trichechidae > Trichechus > Trichechus manatus. Next base: position 15,810,139 of record NW_004443946.1, on the reverse strand, counting down.
CTTCAGCAGCCACCACCCTAATTAGTCAGCAGCCATCAACACTGAGGCAAGACTCTCCGTCAGCAAAAAGATTACAACCTGTTGAAGGCTCAGATGATGGTTAGCATTTTTTAGCAATAAAGTATTTTTTAATTAAGGTATATGCATTGTTTTTTAAGACAGAATGCTATTGCATGCTGAGTTTTCCCACCTGGATGCATCCAATGACAAACTGCTTGCTGGAAATTCAAAAAGCAAAACAGTCACCTTTTTTTTTTCTTTCTGCAGGTCCTTCCTTCAAATGCAAGAGCATTTTCAGGTGGTTTTACACGTCTTCTCAAATGTAAATTTCCTGACTCAAGGATTCTGGGTGGGGCTCAGGTTTTCAACCTAATCCCCCTACACAGGGCTACCTCATTCAAACCAACAACCTGTATTTCCCTTGGGCAAATCCTAGTTCCCCTTTTATGATATCCAATCAAGTATAGGCTGAAGGCAAAGTTACAGGCTCTCTGTAATCTGTAATACCCAATATTCTTTTCTATCATACATTTAGGATTGTTCTACAACACTAGGTAGGAGAAACATTCAATATCCATAATACATTCAGATAAACATATAAACCCTTTTTAAACATGCCAGCTTTTCTTCTCTTCCTCACACCTTAACTATCTTCCCTTTCATATGCATATGGCCTTAGGCCTCTAGCTGGGTGGAACCAGAAGACCTGGCCCCTATTAATCATCCTGTTTAACTGGCCTACCCGTTTCCCCAGCCACTCCAGATGCGGTTTTTCTCTCCTCAGCTGCATTTCTTACTTTCCTTTCAGCCATTACAGGTAACAATAACCAAAGTAAGGATCTAAGAATCAAAATTTTCTCTTCCCACACCCCTCTGTTCTTTTTCTTACAAAGTTCCATGCTTCCATGAGTCTGGAGCCATTGCAATGATACCGACTTCTGACATTAACTGTAAAAATGGCATGGCAGAGGCATCATCTGACCGCCTCTAACTTCACAAGGGGGAGGTGAATCAAGATCAAGCATCAACCTGAGCTATAAACTTTCACCTAAAGCACAATTAAAAAAAAAAAATCCACCTGAGAATAAACTCAGGGGGGAGAAAAAAAAAAGATCAAGCATCAACTGCCCAAGGCTGATTCTTATGAGATGGAGGCAAGACATACCTCCTCTGGCCAACTTTTTTATCAATTTTTACACCAACGGTCCTTCCCACAGCACTCTCTACTTCTCTGCTGGGTTTGATAATTCATTGCAGTGGCCATACAGAACTCACAGACAATACTCACAGTTATGGGGTTTATTAGGGAAGTAAAAAAAAACCAAACCTGTTGCCACTGAATTGATTCCGACTCATAGTGACCCTATAGGACAGGGTAGAGCTGCCCCATACGGTTTCCAAGGAGTGCCTGATGGATTCGAACTGCCGAACTTTTGGTTAGCAGCTGTAGCTCTTAACCACTACACCACCAGGGTTTCCAAGTAGCAGGTTAAAATTCAGGATCAGGAAATGACTCAGAATACAGTTCTTAGATCAGGACAGCCTCTTCTCAGCTGTGCCTGCAGGCAGGCCTTTCTCTGTCCCTCAGCCACTCAGCCCAGCCTCTGCCCTGCTCGGGCAAGTGTTACAAAGCTTTTAGCTCTGCCAGTAAGTGCCCAGAAGCACTCTACTCTTTCAGCAAGCATCCTGCCCGAAGGCGCTCAGTTTTCTTTTTCCATGGACAGGGAAGCCCAAGGCGCTATCTCCTGCAGGTCTTCTGGTTCTGCTGCCTCTGCTGCCACCATTTCTCTGCCGCTGCTTCTCACTGTCTCCGGCGTTACAGCTCTCTCTCTCTAGGAGGTTCTTGGTGTAGCGACCCTGGGTCAAAGGACACACTCTGCTCCCAGCTCTTCTTCTTGGGGGTGGTGGGTTCCCCCCTTTCTACCTCTGGGTTGGCTCATTAAGCCTAGCAGAATGGCAAAACTGACCAATCCTCTTGTTAGGGTTCCATACACCTTATTCGCATGGTCCCACCCCCACATGGGTGCCATGCACTTTATTTGCATTATTAGCAAGCTATCCAATCCCCTTTGTGGACTACAATTACCTTATTTGCATAGTCCCACCCAATCACTTGGGTGGAAGTTACAAGACCATGGTAGCAAAGGCCATATATAAGTGATCCACTGCACTGTAAAGTTAAACCAAAGTATGTAGAAGGATATGAAAAAATTTACTTCACTTGTTAATTATGGAACAAGGATTAAAACACAGTTCTAGTATCTGTTGCCAGATGTCCTTATTTGGTTTTGCAGGCAACATATTGAATTACACCCAAATAGTCATAGCCTTACTTGGCAGCAATATTTTTTTTTTAAAAAAAATGTTTATGCTTTGTTATAAAAATGCTTGTCATAGAATGTTGATATCTGAATCAAAGCATTCCAATATATTCTGTGGCAAGCATTTTAAATTTCTTTTAAGATATTCTATCATGAAAAATTCAGAATGAATGTAAATAGAAAGCACCAGAACCACTATTATTTTCACCATAGTTCTTTAATTTATAGCTAAGAATTTGTCCTTAACATTAACAATGATTTATTGCACCAGCAAGACAGTGTCAGCCCCTTCGAGTTTTGTCAACTTACATAATTTTTCTTCTTTAGTGCAGGCCAGATCCCCATTGTCTTTGTCGCCATTAACTTTAAAGAGAATACTGCATTCTAACAAAATACGCTAGTTCCAAAGGAATCATAATTTAGCCTTGGGATATATTTTGTTTTACGTACTTTCCTCTTTCTCTGCTGTCTTTTGAAACTGCTATCTTTGGACTAAATAGTATATAGAATGGGAAATTCCTTAGCTGGATCTGAATAATTCCTTTGTAAACAAATTATTCTGACAGAAAAGCATGTATAAACTCCCTTTTGGAGGCTGTTCCCACTTTCTCTCTACAAAGTTGCTCCTCATTTTCAAAAGCCAGTTAATCACCTATTTCATGGAATCATTCATAGCTAACCCAATGCCAGCTCTCTGCTTACTCCACGTGGTGACTACTCTGTGCCTTATTTCCTAGAACTATTTAGTATGCCTGGCTTTTCATCTTCTCTTCACACACTTGCACCTTCTTCTCACATATTGTCTCCCTCACTAGACTGGAAATGTCTCAGTACTAGACACAACGTGTTCCAATCAAGGATAGACTAGTATTTGCTTGCAAACCTATAAATTCATGTGAAATACTTTAACTTTTTTCTAGTTCCATAATCTTGATCAAATCCATCTCCTTTCTTCCAACTTGCAGAGCCTTAGTCCTAGTTCAGGCCCTCATTCTCTCACCTGGATTAATGCAGTCTTCTAATTATTTACCTGACCTTTGGTCTCTAACCTCTGGCAATTCATTTCTGACTTCCTTCCCAGTTATCCTTCTAAAGCACAGTTCCAATGGCGTCACTCCCTAGCTGAAAAACCTTCCATGACTCCCCAAAACCAAACACCAAACCCATTGCCGTTGAGTTGATTCTGACTCATAGCAACCCTATAGGACAGAGTAGAACTTTGCCACAGAGTTTCCAAGGAGTACCTGATGGATTTGAACTGCTGACCTTTTGGTTAGCAGCCGTAGCACTTAACCAGTACACCACCAGGGTTTCCAAAACAGAGCTGTGTCAGAAATACCTACAAAATAAAATGCCTAGCTAATATAGTTTATAAAGAAAATGTTCTACATCCTACTTTGGTGAGTAGCGTCTGGGGTCTTAAAAGGCTGCGAGCGGCCATCTAAGATACTCCACTGGTCCCACCCTGTCTGGAACAAGGGAGAATGAAGAAAGTCAAAGACACGGGGAAAGGTTAGTCCAAAGGACTAATGGACCACAGCTACCACAGCCTCTACCAGACTGAGTGTAGTACAACTAGATGGTGGCTACCAGCACTGACTGATCTGACAGGGATCACAACAGAGGGTCCCAGACAGAGCTGGAGAAAAATGTAGAATGAAATTCTAACTCACAAAAAAAGACCAGACTTACTGGCCTGACAGAGACTGGAGAAACCCCAGGAGTATGGCCTCTGGACACTCTTTTAACTTAGTACTGAAGTCACTCCTGAGGTTTACACTTCAGCCAAAGATTAGACAGGCCCATAAAACAAACAATAATACACATAGCTCAACCAAGTATATGAGACTAAATAGGCACACCAACTCAGGGGCAAGGACAAGAAGGCAGAAGGAGACAGGAAAGCTGGACGAATGGAAATGGGGAACCCAGGGTTGAGAAGCGGAGAGGGCTGACACGTCACAGGGTTGGCAACCAATGTCACAAAACAATATGTGTATTAATTGTTTAATGAGAAACTAATTTGCTCTATAAACCTTCATCTAAAGCACAATTTAAAAAAAAAAAGGCAGAGTAAGAAAAAAAAAAATAATCTTGAAACAGCTACATCTGTTTCACTTGTAATATATACAAATTTTCAGATCCTTGAAATTTCCATGTAGGAAAAGTTAGGGAATCAACTAGTTAAAGGAGATCTAAAGATTTAAGTAGAAAGTTCAGCATTCCCTAAAAAGATGTTTTCTTTAGAAGTACAACAAAATACAGTCAGAAAGCTTGCAATCAAATGTGAGATTTCATGGAAAAGCACTGCCAATCACTTATTCACAATTTAAAGTACCTGAATAAATAAAATGCCTAGCATGGCATTCAAGGTTTTTACAATCTAGTTGTATCCTTCCTTGTTGTTAGGTCCTGTTGAGTCTATTTGTGACTCATAGTGACTCCCTTTCCAACAAATTACCCTTCCTACTCTGTATTCTATGGACTATTAATTGTTTACCAAATACATCTTTGCTCATTCCCATCCCGTCTTTGTTCATTTTCTCTCTTCCTAAGGTGGACTTCTGTACCTAATCAAATGTTGCTCTTTAAGATCCAGCTTGACACAATAGCCTCAACAATGAACTCAAACATATCAAAAATAATGGAGATGGCACAGAACCAGGCACAGCCTAGTTCTGTTACTCATGAGGTCATCATGAGTCGGGGCCGACCACAAGGCAACTAACAACAAGATCCAGATCAGCAGGATCACATCTTAACACCCTTCTTGCTGCCCCTAGTCAAAAGTTGCTTCTCCTCATTTCCAGGGCACATTGTTCAAATCTCTATTCTAGCATTTAGCATCTGTTCTGTATTCTAGAGGTGGACCTATCTATTCGTGTTTCCCCTTTATACTGTGAACTCCTTCAGAGCAGGGATGTGATGACTTATTCATCTTTCCATGGCCCTGCTTAGCAAGTGGAATGGAAGGGGAAGAGTAACCTCCTTGGGAAATAAAAATGTTTTTAATGACTTAAGGGAAGGGAAATTTTCCAGCCTGTTTCTTGGAAGTAGTTTAGTCTTTCATTATAGATGTTCACCTTACCAGAAATAACTTCCTAGAGTTAAAGAGTTCAGAGAACTCTCCTATCTAGGGGCTCTATCTAGGAGTCAGATTAGATACAGAAGTCTCTAAACTAGCCTTATCAAATTCAAAACTTTATATAGTGCATTCACCTACCAACTACATTTCTTCTGTGCAAGGCCTCTAGCTATTAGCATTTATTAAAAAGGAAATTCAAGGTAAGTCAATCATAACTTTCTAATCCCTTAATTTATGCCAAAATATTTGATCAGTGACACAGTATTTTGAACATGTAGGTGACTGGGTTTACTTTCGTAGCCTACAGCTGTTAGTTTAACCGATCATATACCCTAGCCCTGTCCTGGGATTTGTCTAATCTTGCCACAACGAATCATCTGGCACGTGGTTTTCCAGACACCAACCGTCAGAAAACCAAAACCCACTGCCGTGGAGTAGATTCCGAACTCTTAGCGACCGAGGTCTGTAATTACTTGTAATTACTTGAGTCGAACGATTCAGGGCACATGGTTACTTGGCCTCCATTCATCATTCACCATTTGATTCTGTGCCAGCGGATGTCCGGTGTTTGGCCGCACTGTCAAAGCTGGCACCAGATCTTGGCCCCTCCAAGTCAACGTCCAGCAGAGAGAAACCAGCAACACCAGCCTGCAGGGAGAGAGTGGGGAGGGGGGACACGCAACGCCTGGGTAGAACACCGACCAACCGAGCGCGGTGACGCCAGGTGAGTATTACAGGGCACCTCACGGCGACGGTCGAACGCGCACCCCCTTTCAGTCTGGCTCCCTCCGGGAGAGGAGCGCGGGGGCGGGGCGGGGCGCAGTGCGCGCCGGCGCGTAGAGGCCGCGGGCGGTGGCGAGGCGCGGGCGTGTGAGGAAGGAGGGGCGCGCGGGGCGCGGGCGCACAGCGGAGGAGGGGCGCGCAGCGGCTGTAGCGGCCTGTGGCGCCGTCACTCGGCGGAGCCGAGCTGAGCTGGCCGCGTCAGGCGCCGGTGCTTCTGTTGCCGCCCCGGCGCGTGGGGACAGTTCGGGGCCGCGCCGGGTGCTGTCCCGCCCTCCCGCTGCGGTCCACCAGTCAGCCGGCCGCGCGAGTCCCGTTATCATGTCGCTGAGGCAGCGCCTGGCTCGGCTGGCGAGCCGTTTGCAGGAGCCACAGAAGGTGGCCCGTTTCCAGCAGCTGTGCGGGGTGGAAGCGCTGCCAAGCGGTTCCGCCGCAGCCTCTGCTGACCGGAGGGAGGATGACGAAGAGGCGGAGGCACGACTAACCGGAGGCTCCCGGCGGCGAGGGCGACAGCCAGGGCCACCCGGGGGCCCCCAGCCGCCCGGGAGCGACCTCAATCAGTGCCCAGCCAAGCTGGGCGGCGGCGGCGGCGCCCCCAACGGCGTGCGGAACGGGTTGGCGGCCGAGCTGGGCCCCGCTCCGTCGCGGCGCGCGGGTGCTCTGCGTCGCAACTCCCTGACCGGCGAGGAGGGCCAGCTGGCCCAAGTGAGCAACTGGCCACTGTACTACCTGTTCACCTTCGGCACGGAGCTGGGCAACGAACTCTTTTACGTCACTTTCTTCCCCTTCTGGATCTGGAACCTGGACCCCCTGGTGGGCCGGAGACTCGTGGTCATCTGGGTGCTGGTCATGTACCTGGGCCAGTGCACCAAGGACATCATCCGTTGGCCGCGGCCTGCCTCGCCGCCGGTGGTCAAGTTGGAGGTCTTCTACAACTCCGAGTACAGCATGCCCTCTACCCATGCCATGTCCGGCACCGCCATCCCCATTTCCATGGTCCTTCTCACCTATGGCCGCTGGCAGGTAAGGTCCCCTCTCCTCGCCCCGTTAGTCCTGCGGGGAGTTAGAGATAACGGAGTCAGTGGTGGGTTAACAGAAACTCGAAGTTTCCCCTTGCTGTCTACAGTTACTCTTAATTGGACGTTCCGGGCCCAAACCTCTTTCCATAGGTTTTCACAGTACACGCCAACAGGCCCTTTCTAGGTTTTTAAATATTAAGTGATCAGTGGAAACCTGCAGACTTAGCCGTTAAACTGTGTTTTAATAGCAGTGCCTTTCGTAGAATCCAAAGGAAACGTTTTTTGTGAAGTAATACGTTATCATTGAGCGTTGGTTGAATTTTTAAATTGGTTTAACTCCTGTGATGCACAGGGGAAGTGAATTTTCCCTAGTTAATCGTTAGATTGTGGGATGGCGCAGGGTCAGGCAGTGTTTGGTTCTGTTGTACATAGGGTCGCTATGAGTTGGAACCGACTCCACTGCACCTAACAACAATCGTTAGATAACTAAGACACAGTTTCACTTTAATATATGGTGCTTTCCGCAGCATTGATTCTGTATCAGACTTAGGTAATGTCGTTAGCTTTATTGTGAGACAATGTTTACAAAACCTGTTATATTCCAAAACGAACTTGCTAGTTCCAGGCAATGAAGTAATGACTTTTAAAAGAAAGCCGCCGTTTATGGAAGTTAATGGATCACAATCAGCCTGAGTCAATACTCTACCTCCTCCTTTTAAGGGTGTGGTTGCTAATTTGCTGATAAAAAACAACAACAACAACACCCCGTTGCTCTTAGCGACCCTAGGACAGAGTAGAACAGCCCAAGATAGCAGTTGGTGGATTCAAACTGCTGACCTCTTGGTTAGCAGCCTAGCTCTTCACCACTGTGCCACCAGGGCTCCAATTTGCTGAAAGTTTTGTCTTCCAGATCACTGATCTGTAGTATCAGTTGTGCTACTATAGTGTTGTTGCATTAACATAAATATGGATGAGTTTAAAGTTATTCTTAAAGATAGGGTTCTTGGTCAGACTAGTCGGTAAAAATGGCAAGTATGACGGCAAAGTCAGCCTGACGGGTATGAGTTTTTAATGGTAAATGTTTTATATTGTGATTACTTCTTTTTGTCTCCTAGTTTTGTTTCCCATGCCCCATAAAAGTTACTTAGGTTTTAAGACTACTTCTCTTTCATATAGAAGCAAAATTTATTCTTAGACTGTTGTGCTTGCTTTATCTGTCCTTTAAATAGTAAGGAGATTTGTCCATCCCTTAACTTAAAAATAAAGTTCATTATTATGGAGAATCTTTCTAAGGAAGCAAACTTCCTCTATTTTTGTATCATCTCACATTGAGAAATACGCGTTCTCTGTAAGACTCCATTATGATAAAGCTTCCTTATCCCAGATTTAATTTCAGTATAGATAAAATCTTGTCCCCATGGATACTTCTGTGTAGTGCATCCTTCTTACTATAACATGAAAAATACGTAATGCACATAGTAAGAATGGCAGAATTACTGTGGAAGAGTACCATGGAAATGTTTTTCCAATTTAACCAAAAGAAAGTACTGTGCTATTCAGATTATAAAGTAGTGCTGCTTGTTTGTCATGATAGGTAAATATCTCAATGTTTTCAGTTAAATTTAAATATTTCAGAAGTTAAGATTAATCATCATTGAGTTGTGTTTGGCATAATAATTAGCTGGTTGGCTAATTATGTGTCTCTTATTTTCATAAGACTTTCAGGGTACTATAACTATAGGGCCTTTATAATTTGTTCTCTGTATGAAGCTATGTTATATGCTATTAATATTGGCAATGAAAGTAAGAGAAAATAGTTATTTTTGTCCTTCATTTGTTCATAGCACATACTAAACAGGAACTATAGCTGAATTGTTTACAGGATGCAACTATCAAATCTAACATTTTGAATGATCAGAATAAGCTTAGAGTTTTTTTTTTTTTTTTAACAACTTTGTCTATTTAATTCAAAGCTTGAGGAATTTGTATATCATACAATTTTAGAATTTGAACTGGACAGGACTTTAGAAACCATCTCGTCTCAAACTGTCATTTTACACATGTGGAAACTGACCAATTACATTAGAATTAATCCTGGAAAAATTAGTTTAAATTTCTTATTTTACATTCTTTAACTCCATAAAAATTTCTAAATTTGGATAATTGTTTATTTTGGTTAGCTGTCTTGAAAGAAAATCTCCCTTATATGAAAGTTCTATCTTTATAAATGTTTGGTTATAATAATCTAGTACATAAGCCAAAATGACTTTTTACCTTTTTACTTTTTTTTTTATATTTCTTATGAATTGAAAACAAAAGTACCTGCCTTTACTTAACGTTGTTTTGGTTCTCTTCTCTGCTAGTATTCTACTACTTTAAAAGGGAGGCTTATGTTTCCAGAGTGGGTAATGAAAAAAATTTTTTTTTAGAAACTGGGGTAAGAAATACAAGAATGAAAGTAGGTGTTCTAATTAACAGCCGTTTTTGTTGACAGTCCTGTTCATCTGTTGTGTCCTGCTGCTTACTCTGGCCAGGCATGGTTATGTCTGTATGCCTAGGATGCTGAAACATGTCTCTCTTGAAACTGAGTTATCTCACATACCATCCCTTTGGGTTTGAGTAACTACTTCACTCCTCCCTACCACTTGATGTTCTTACCCTTCTTGAAATTTACTCAAGTTTCACCTCTTACACAGAGTGGGTTTTTTAAACTAACCCTTTCTGTTTCATTATTCCCCAGTGGTTCTAAAATGACCGTGTATGAAAAATTGCCTGGGGGCTTGTATAAAGTACAGATTTCTGCACCTTACACCCAGAGATTCTGATCCATTAGCTAAGTGAGAAACGTTGCATTTTACTGGAATAATTTCCTCAAAGAATTTTGAGGAAGAAATGTACTTTCTTCAACTACTTCCAGAAAATTAACTCTTTATCATTAGACTATATTTTATATTTCTTCAAGATTGCTGAGTCAGCTCTTTTGCAGTTCCAGTCTTTGAAGCTTTTTAAGGAATATTTCAATACAAAAAAGGGAGGTTGGAACAGTATACCTCCAAGCAGTTATTTGATACTGGAAGAATTTTCAAAAATATTTTTATGGTGATATAACATAGAAAATGTTATGGAATTTCTCCAGGGATTAAATAACTTTGATATCCATTGGCCAGGATACTAATTATTACTCTCATTCTATTAGTTGAATTTTTTTGTAGCCCGAATTAGGAAAAATATTAAAAAATAAAGAGCATCAGATATTAAGAAAATAATTCTTTGAAGAAATCTAAAATAAAAAAATAAAGCACTCATTTTGTATATATATTTGCATGTCCTTCTGGAAATAAAAATTCTTTATTGTTAAATAATATGGCATATAATCTTTTCTGATGATATCCTTGATTTAATAATTGGTTAAGATGGTTTTAGATTAATTTCATTAAAAAATAATTAGTCACACCATACACTTTCTAGCCAAACATTCCCAACTAGCCTACCTGCTTTCACTGCTTTTTATAATAATAATAATTGCAATTATTATTATTAAAATTTATTAAGCACTTCCTATGGCTCAAGCATTGTTTAAAATCTTGTGCACTTATTGCCTCTCTCAGTGTATTCGTATTATGCCCCAGTGTTTGGTTCTTTTATTAATACTAGTTCACAGATGAGGAACTGAGTGACAGGAAGGTTAAAAAGCTTACTCGGTAACACAGCTAAGTGGCAGACAGTCTGACTCAGGAGCTTACATGGAAAACTTTTCAAATCACACTTTGATTTTTAAAGGATTTTTCCAACAGTATATACCATTTTGAAATGCATATGATTGTGTTCTTAAAATATGAGAACAGATTTTATATGTCCTTGAAAAGATAAAATGTGTGTGTATACATATGCAGTGTTCACAAATATTTGTGTGTCAAGCATTTATTCATTTGTTGGCCTGAAATCAAATGATGATTTGGTCTCCCCTTCCTTTTCCACTGTCTTCCTATCATAAATAAAAAACTCAATAAATATAATAAGAGCTTTGGAAAAGAAAAGCACGCATAAGATAGTCTATCAAAATATACTGTAGATGATAAAGGATGATATCCGTGAGGCCACGAAAAGATGAACAGGGGAAGGCAAAAAGTAAGAGTTACGAAAGTAGATAAGAAATGACAAAGACAAGGGCAACTGTTACTTTGGTGATTCTGCAAAGAAGCAAAGTTTATCAAAAAACCAAATTAGTTTGATTGGTTTATTTTTTACCTGGCGTTATAATTGTGTTTGAAATGCACATTTTCTTAATTTCCAAGTGTTTATTACTAATTACTGATTTAAAATTAATTTTAATTTTTATTTGAATAGTTAATACAAATGCATGGTACAAAATTAAAAATTTACATAAAAATATGAAGAGGAGAGTACATTTCTCCTTTTTCTGTGTCCTGCAGTTACCCAGATCTCTTCCAGAAGGAATCACTGTTACGCTTCCAGAGAGTCTTTACTTTTGTAGACGTATATTTACTTTATTTTTCGTACAAATGGTAACATACTATACTGTTCTGGACTTTGCTTTTTCCATTAGAAATATGTTGTAGAAATTTTCCTTTTATTGTAGCTAACAATTACTGAATACTAATTATGTGCTTGGTATTGTTTTCAATGCTTGGCATGACTTAACTCTTTTAATCTACACATAAATCCTATGAGTATTATCACAAGTTTACAGTAGAAGAAATTGAGGCAGAAGGAGGTTAAGTAACTTGCTGAAGATCACTTAGCAAGTACATGTCAGAGGCTGGATTGAAACCCAAGCAGTTTGACTCCAAAAGGATACTATACTACTGTATTATATTACCTCTCAATATTAGCACATTTCATATTATATACAGAGAGAGCTATCTAATTTTTTTCACATTTGCATGATGTTCAAATATATTAAAGTAGAATAATTTATTTAATAAGTTGACTATTAGGACCTGAAGGTTTCTAATCTTTTGATAGTATGATGACACAGTAACTGTTTTTGTATCTGAGCACATTGTTTTGTATTTGAACACATTACTGTGTCAAAAAGTGTATGCATTTGAATTTTAACGGATAAAGTAAAATTGCCCTCCCTGAAGACAGTGCCAGTTTACATTCCTACTTGCAATATATGTGAGTACCTGATTTTCTGCATTCTTACTAATGCAATATATTCCTCAACTTTTTTATCTTTGCCAATCTGATAAGTGAAAAATAATTTGAACATTGTATTTAATTTGCATTTCTCTTATCAGAAAGGTTGATCAACTTTACATAGGTTTATTGGCCATCTATATTTCCTTTTCTGTGAACTACCTATTCAAAGCCTTTGTCTAATTTTTCTATTAGATTGTTGGTATTTTACTTACTTTTTTTTTTAAACTATACCTTTTTGTTGGTTTTTTTATTTTTATTTTTTAGTGGTTATTCTACCTTCAAATAATATTACACCACTTAAGGATAGCTTAAGAACCTTGCAGAAGTATGCTTCCATTTTCTCCTCTTCCCTCCTCTGTGCTATTGTTGTCATACATTTACGTCTATATGTGTTATAAAACTCACAGTATATTTCTATTATTTTTGCATAATGTTCCAGTATGTAATATACAATATGAATATGAAGAAGAAATATAATACAGTAGTATAGTATAGTTTTTGAGGTGATAAAATTTTTCTTCTGCCTGAAGAGCTTTTTTTCATGTATTTTTGTAGTGCAGATCTGTTGGCAATGAATTTTCTTACCTTTTTTCTTTGAAAAAAGCCTTTATTTAAAAAAAAATTTTCATGGGATATAGAATTTTAGTTTGACAGCTTATTTTTTCTTTCTTTCAGTACTTTAAATATATTACTCCATTGTCTTCTGGCTTGCACAGTTTTTGAAGAAAAGTCTGTTGTAATTTTTTCTCTGTGATTCTCTGTATGTAATATGGCTTTTCTTTGGGCTGTTTTTAAGATTTTCTTTTTGTCACTAGTTTCGAGTAATTTGAAAATGATGTGACTCAGTATGATTTTCTTTATATTTTTTCTGCTTGGGGTTCATTGATTTTCTTGGATCTGTGAGTATATAGTTTTCATCAAATTTGCAAGATGTTCAGCATTATTTCTAGACATTTTATTTTTGTCCTTCTCCCCACCCCCCATTCTCTCTTTCTGGAATTCCAATCTTACATATGTGAGATAGTCATTTAAGGTCACTGATGCTCAGGGTGTTTCTGTTTGCTTGTTTGCAGTGTTTTTGCTCTCTGTGCTTCATTTTGGATCGTTTCTGTTGCTATGACTAATGATCTTTTTCCTCTGCAATGTCTAATCTGGTAACCTCACCAGTGGGATGGTTTATAATTTAAGATACTGTATGTTTCATATCTTAAAGTCTCATTTGGGTCTTATTATTATTTTTTAATAATATTTTATTGGGTTTAAGGTGAAAGCTTACACAGCACATTAGGCTCCCGTTTAACAGTTTCTACACAAATTATTCAGTAATTTGGTTAATTTTTCACAATGTGTCATCATTCTCATTCATTTCATTCTTGTTGTATCATTCCCAGTACTCTAGTTGCCCTGCTCCCTTACTGTCTCATCTTTGTGTTAGAATAATTTTTGACCATTTGGCCTCATATAGATGATTTTTCAAAGGAGTTCATTACTCATGGGTGATATTCTTTGTGAGCCAACCTGTTATTTACCTAAAAGGTAACCTCAAGGGACAATTTCAGTTTAATTTTAGTCTCAGGGAGTCCTCTAGTCTCATTTGGTCCAGTAACTCTGGACTTTTTAGGAATTTAAGTTCTGTTTGGGTCTTATTTTTAAAACTTCTGTTTCTTAGCTCATCATGTTCCTGTTTTCCTTGAGTATGTTTATATAATTTTTAATAACTGTTTTAAGGTCCTTATCTACTAATTTTATCATCTCTGTTGTCTTTGTGTATATGTTTAATTTTTCTACTGGCTATGGATTATATTTTCCTGCTTCTTTGCTTGGTAATTTTTTAACTGGGTTTTGAATTTTGTGATATTCCTTTAAATTGCATTGGACTTTGTTCTGATGTGCAGTTAAGTTACTTGTCAGTTTAATCTTTTTTTGAGCCTTGCTTTTAGGTTTGTTAGGATAGGTCCAGGATAACCATAGTTTAGAGCTAATTTAGCCTTACAACTAAGGGGATAACCTTCTGAAGACTCTACTCAATGCCATTTCTACTGTTGCCTGGTGGGAAATCAAACTATTCCCAGACTTATATGAATTTTTGGAGCTGTATTGTCTAATATTTTCTGATGGTTATTTTCCCAGCCTGGTTGAATTTCACCCCATGCATGCACATATTTGTACTCAGCCAGCTATTTGCAGGGACCCCTCTAGGGATATCTGGAGCTCATTTTCTGTGCAGACTCCTCTTTCCAGTGCTTCGGCCTGCAAATTATAGCTGCTATGGCTTCTGGGAACTCCGGTCTCTCTCTCCTTAACTCAGTGAGACTGCTAGACTCTGGGTTCCTCTGCCTGTGCTACAGCCTGGGAACCTCCTCCAGCAGAAAGTTGGGGCAATCGTAGTGCTCACTTCATTTGTTTCCCTTTTCTCTCAAATCATAGTCTTGCGCTGTGTATTGATCAATATCTGAAAACAATGGCTTTATATAATTTGCCTAGTTTTCTGGTTGTTTACAGTGTAAAGGCTGTTCTTACAGTAGTTAATCTTTCATGGGTAGAAACAAATCCTCTCTCCTCTACTTACTGAGTTTTTGTTTTGTTTTGTTTTGTTTTTATTGAGAGATAGTTCACATACCATATAATTTGCCCTTTTAAATGGTTTTAGTATAGTCACAGAATTGTGCAACAATCACTACAATCAATTTTAAAACATTTTCCTCACCCTAAAAAGAGACTTAGTACTTGTTTTAGCCATCTTGTGCTGCTGTAACAGAAATACCACAAGTGGATGGCTTTAACAAAGAGAAGTTTATTCTTTCACAGTCCAGTAGCTACAAGTCCAAATTCAGGGCATCAGCTCCAAGGCAATGCTTTCTCTGTCAGCTCTGGAGGAATGTCTGTGTCATCAATCTTCCCTTGGTCTGGGAGCTTCTCTGCACAGGAACCTCAGGACCAAAGAATGTGCTCTGCTCCCAACACTGCTTTCATGGCGGGATGAGGTTCCCCGTGTCTCTCTGCTCGCTTCTCTCTTTTATATCTCAAAAGAGACTGGCTTAAGACACTACCTAATTTTGCAGACCTCATCAATATAACTGCTGCTAATCCATCTTATTACATCATAGTGATAGAGTTTACAACACATAAGGGAATCACATCAGATTACAGAATGGTACACAATCATACAATACTAGTAATCATGACTTAGCCAAGTTGACAGATATTTTTGGGGGACACAGTTCAATCCATGACAGTACCCGTTAGCGGTCACTCCCCATTTTTTCCCAAATCCTCCTAGCCCTAGGCAATCACTAATTCTGGGCATTTCATATAAATGGAATAACACAATATATGGTCTGTTATGACTGGACATATTAATAGTGTTTTATGGTTCACCCATATTGTAGCATGTATACGTAAGTACTTCATTCCTTTTATTTATTTATTTTTTTTGGAGAAACAGTATCCCATTGGATGGTGTATTAGTTTTCTAGGGCTGCCATAACAAATTATCACAAACTGGTGGCTTAGAACAACAGAAGTTTATTCTCTCAAAATTCTGGAGGCTAGAAGTCTGAAATCAAGGTGTTGGCAGGGCCATGTTCCCTCTGAAGGCTCCACAGAGGAATCTTTCCTTCCCTCTTTCTAGCTTCTGGTGGTTGCCAGCAGCCCTTGGTGTTCCTTGGCTTGTAGCTGCATCACTGCAGTCTCTGCCTCTGTCATCTTCCCTGTACATCTCTCTGTGTCTTCACATAGCATTTTCCCTGTGTCTCTGTGTTTCCAAATATCCTTCCCCTGTCATTGGAGGTAGGGTTCACCTTACTCCAGTATGACCTCATCTTAACTTGATTACATATGGAAATATGTTATTTCCAAATAAGGTCACGTTCACAGGTCCTGGAGGGTACTATTCAACCCTTTGCATATGGATATACATTTTATTTATTCATTCATCATTTGATGGACATTGGGTTGTTTCTACTTTGGGGCTATTATGAATAATTCTGTTTTGGACATTTGTGTACAAAATTTTGTGTGGACGTAAGTTTTCATTTCTCTTGGGTTACTTATTGGTTTTTTAAGCCCTTTATATTTTGGTGAAATTAGCTTTTTGCTTGGGGTACAATTCAGAAATATATTTCCCTAAATTATTATTTCTGTTCTGACTTTATGATGTTTTCTTCCAAGCAGAAAATTTTCCTTTTTAGGTATCAGTCATTTCTTTCATGGTTTGTGGGTTTTGTGTGATATTTAGAATGGTATCCTACCATGGTTTTTCATAGTGCTTTTATGGTTTCATTTTTTATGCTTGAATCTTTGAACCATCCCTTACTTTAAAGAAAGAATACAAGTTAATATTTCCCAATGGCCCATTTATTGAATAATCCATTTTTCCCCACTGACTTGAACTGTCACTTTTACCATATATTAGGTATAAGCATGCTCAGCCATTAGAGAAATGCAGGTCAAAACTATAATGAGATATCATCTCACCCCAACAAGGCTAGCGTTAATCCAGAAAACACAAAATAATAAATGCTGGAGAGGTTGTGGAGAGACTGGAACACTTATACACCGTTGGTGGGCATGTAAAATGGTACAGCCACTTTGGAAATTGATTTGGCGCTTCCTTAAAAAGCTAGAAATAAATGTACCATATGATCCAGCTATCCTGCTCCTTGGAATATATCGTACAGAAATAAGAGCCGTCACACGAATATATATATGCACACCCATGTTCATTGCAGCACTGTTGACAATAGCAAAAAGATGGAAACAACCTAGGTGCCCATCAACGGATGAATGGATAAACAAATTATGGTATATCCACACAATGGAATACTATGCAACAATAAAGAACAACGATGAAGCTATGAAACATAACATGGAGGAAACTGGAACTTAGGCTGAGTGAATTTAGTCAGTCACAGAAGGACAAATATTGTATAAGACCACTATTATAAGAACTCAAGAAAAGGTTTAAACACAGAAGAAAACATTCT